>NC_056739.1:610992378-611339303 GCF_019279795.1 Protopterus annectens
AGCACCGCAGTGGCAAAGCCAGCTCTGGATCTAGAATAAAGAGGCAAGTGGTAATGCTTGGTAAAGGTGTGCACTGAACTCCAAGTTGCAGCTTCCAAGATATCTTTGGTAGGTACTCCTCTAAGGTAGGCAGTAGAAGTGACTGTTGCCCTGCTGGAATGTGGTCTAATGTTACCAGGTACAGGTTTCCCATGCTGTGTGTAGCAGAACCGGATACAGTGTCCTATCCACTTTGAAATGGTCTGCTTTGAAATAGCCTTTCCCTGTGATCCTGCAGTATATGCTACAAACAATTGTTCAGTTTTTCTGAAAGTTTTTGTTTTGTCCAAGTAGAAACGTAATTGTCTGTGTATGTCCAAGGAATGCAGAAGTCTCTCCCCTTTATTCTGGGGATTTGGATAAAAAGTTGGCAAGTGAATAGTTTGGTTAAGAGCCACACTGGATACCACCTTAGGCATAAATGAAGGGTTTGTTCTTAAAGAAACCCTGTCTTGGTGAAAAATTATGAAAGGCTCCACTGCCATTAGTGCCTGTAACTCAGACTCTTCGTGCTGAAGTTATTGCCAGAAGCAGAGCAGTTTTCCATTATACATATTTTAATTCTGCTGAATTGGCTGGCTCAAAAGGAGGTAAAGTTAGTTTTTCCAAGACGAAATTGAGGTCCCAAGTTGGTGTTGGTGCTCTCCGGGGCGGTCTTATGTTTTTAGCCCCTCTGAGGTACTGTTTTAGCAATGGATGAGAGAAAATAGGAGGATCTGTGTTGTAATGAGCCGAGATGGCAGAGGCGTGGATCTTAATGGATGAGAAGGATAGTCCTTTGTCCAGCACCTCAGTTAAGTACTGTAGTATCCGAGGAATATTTGGGACAAGAGGGTCAAAGCTTTGAGCCTGGTTCCAGGCACAGAATCTCTTCCACTTTTCTGAGTAGGATTTCCTGGTGCTAGGCCTCCTGGCCTCCAAAATGACATCCATAACAGCTTTAGAGAGAGGTGTTGTCTGCCTGACTAATGAATCTGCCATGCAGCCAGGTTTTACGGTTTTGAGCCGACTTTGCAGGATCTGATTGATTTGTTGAATCAGAAGGTGCGGAGTTTGACGTAAAATCCATGGTGGGCCTTGAGCTAAGTTCTTTAAGATTGGGTACCAGTGCTGGTGTGGCCAGTCTGGGGCAATCAGGATCATCTGTGTTTTTTCTTGTCTGGCTTTTAGGAGTACCTTTGAAAGGCGAGGCAGTGGTGAGAAGGCATAAACTTTTAGGCTTTTCCAGCTGAACGAGAGGGCATCCACTTTCCATGCTTGTGTGTGATAAGTCCTTGTGCAGAATTTTTGTAGTTGGCAATTCATTGGAGAGGCAAAATGATATATGTCTGGGCACCCCCATTTTTGCGTTATCATGCGGAATACTTGTGGATTTAATTTCCACTCGTGAGGATCCATGATGTTTCTGCTTAAGTCGTCTGCCAGAGTATTTTTCTTTCCTGGCAGGAATTGTGCTTGTAGATGAACTTGACAGGTTAGAGCTGTGTTCCACATGGCTTGTCTGCATAGGGGGTAAGAATGAGTGCCCCCTTGCTTGTTTATGTACCACATAACTGTGGTGTTGTCTGTCTTTAATAATAGTTGTCCTGGATGCAGAAGGTCCTTGAAAGCTGGTAGGGCATTTTGTACAGCCAACATCTCTTTTTGGTTGATGTGAAGATGCATTTGGACTGCTGCCCACTTGCCCTGAATACATTTTCCTGCCATGTGTGCTCCCCAGGCGTAGTTCGAAGCATCTGTTGTTAATGTCTGCCTGGCTGTGGGTAGAGTGAAAGGCTGTCCCTTGTTGAGGTGACATGCCTGTGCCCACCATCGAAACTTCTGTTGTAGGCAGGGAGTTAGTGGTATTGCTGCTTCCAAACTGTGACAGTGTTGAGTCCAAACACTTTTTAGGTGACATTGTAATTTCCTCATATGCAGTCTGGCATATGGAATTTGTAGTATGCAGGATGCCATGAATCCCAAGGCCTGCAAAATTTTTCTTGCGGGGAGTTGGGTCTTTGTTGCCATCAATTGAAAATACTGAGTCAGTTGTCCTTGCTTGTCTGGCATGAGATAAGCCATCTGGGCATTTGTATTTAAGCTGGCACCCAGGAATATTATCTCTTGTGAGGGCACTAGTTTTGACTTCTTTTCGTTTACTGTGTACCCTAGGCAAATTAGCACCTTTTTACAAACGCCAGATGCTTTAGAAGAATGTCCTTGCTCTCTGCTTGAATAAGGCAGTCGTCCAGGTATGGATATATCTGAATTCCTTTTTGTCTGCAAAATGAAATTACTTGTGCCAGGCACTTTGTGAAGACCCTGGAAGCAGTAGATAAGCCAAAGGGCAGTGCAGAGAATTGGTAATGCATTGAACCAGCTATGAATCGGAGGTATCTTCTGCAATTTTGTCTGATAGGGACATGCAGGTATGCCTCTTTGAGGTCCAAAGTTACAAGCCAAGCCTTCTTGCCCAGCATGGGAAGAAGCTGCTCTAGTGTCAACATTTTGAATTTCAGAACATCCAGGTAAGTATTTAGAGTAGAAAGGTCTAGTATGGGTCTCCAGGCTTTGTCCTTTCTGGGGACCAGGAAAAGTCTTGAGTAAAATCCTTGTCCTTGTTCCTGTTGTGGCACTTTTTGAATAGCTATCATGTCCATGAGGGCTGTAATTTATTTTTGTGCCTCTGCCCATTGATTTTGTGGCAGGTCTGGCATTCCTTTTAGCCTTGGTAGAGTGTGAAAGTGGAACCTGTAACCTTGAGACACAATATTCAGAACCCATTTGTCTTGGGTGATCGTTTGCCAATTTTGAGAAAAAAATGCTCGCTTTCCCCCTAAGGGAGTTGCCAAAAGGTAAGTGCTTGGCATTCGAAGAGGTAAGTCATTGGGACTGTTTCCTGTAAGGTTGTGACTTGTCTTCACCTCCTTTTGGGGTTGAAGCACCCCACTGTCGTGGTCTGTAAGAGGCTTGGGGCTGAGATCTGCCTCTTGGGCGTCTGTATCTGCCTCTTTGTGGTCTGTCTGACACTGGAATGGACCAATTCTTTGAAGGCCAATTTCTGCTAAATCAAGGTGGCTGTACCTTTAAGAAATCCTTCACTGTTTGCATAGATTTTGCCTTATCCTCCATTTTCTTTAGTACCTCTTCTGCCTTAACACCAAATAAAATATCCTGCTGTAAAGGAGCATCCAATAATTTTGCCTTAACATGATCTGGTAAACCTTGTTCTTTTAACCAAGCATGCCTTCGAATCACAGATCCTGTAACTGCTGCTCTACAAGAAGCCTCTAATGAATCAAAACCACATTGCAGAGTATGTTTTCCCACTTGTTCAGCTGCATGGAATAAATAGTTTCTGGGTCAGCAACAGGGTTTTTATAAAGAAATTTGTGAAAGTCAGAGACTCTGTAGTACCTGTCTGGCTTGACTGGAGCAGGGGGCAAAGAATCAGGATTTAAACTGGATTCAGAGAACACATCATCCACAATATCTAACACTGGCGGAATAGCAAGGGGCCTGTGCTGCGGCAATAAAAGAAAGTCTCTGAGCCTTTTCTTGGATTCTGAGTAATCCTGGTCCTCCCAATGGAAATTCTCCCTCATGGTATGTAAAGTTTCCCCAAAAGAATAATCCTCAGGAGGAGAGGCTGAAGGAATAGATTCTTCGGCATCTGAGTCCTCATAGGGGGGTAAAGAGTATCCCTGGTCTGAAGAGGAATCAGAATATATGGAAACCTGGTCTGAGGAATCATAGTCTGTATCCTGCCTAGGCCTTTTATCAGGAGGGGGATGGGTACCCCTGATCAGAGTAATTAAGTCTTCGGCCATTTTGAGCATCTGTTCTTTAGGCATGGAGGCCTGTCCAGGTGAATGATGTACTTGCTTCTTTGTCTTTAATGGAGTTTTAGACTTGGCTGTAGTTTTTATGGGAAGTTGTGAAGGTCTGAAAACACCCTCAGAAGTCGATGCCTGCTCAACGGCTACGGACCCATCTAAAGGGTTAGTTTCCGTAGGCCCAACATCTTGAGTATCCAGAGGCCTAGACATCTCCACGTGGGAGTCGGAGGTGGCCTGTGGCTCTGAGGTAGCGGGTGTCAGGGGCTGCGAAAGCGCCTCACTGAGAACCGGCGACTGGCCTAGAAGAGGCTTCATCGTCAGTTTTGGGCCTCGGATGCCTGTCCTTATCCTTGTCTTTGCGTTTTTTGTGTACTCTGGTCATCGGTTGTTCCAATGGCATGGTATAATTAAATCTTCGGCCAAAGTAATGGCGAGCAAAATAAAACCGACGTTTAATAGTCCATTTGTTAAATCTAGCACAAAACCGACAACTAGTACCGTCGTGGTCTGGGCCTAGGCATGGAATACAGTAAGAATGAAAATCCTTATGAGGTATTTGCTTCCCACAAGAAATACAATTATTAACTTTTACTGACATCGGTCTGAGGCAAGAAAAAGTTTCCCCAACGGGGTACTTAGCTTTATTGAAGACTTTGGTTCTGAAATTCGAACTGAAAATCTCAGGAGTCGGCCGACCAGCACTTGCAAACTGCTTTTGCTTCGGGCACCGGGCGGCAAGAAAGACTGAAGAAAATGGCGCCGGCTGCATATTATATACCCCTGGCGCACTGACGTCAGGGAAGAAGAGACAGCAACTGACGCCGGACCAAGACTTTGGAACTCTGTCTGACTGCGGGACCGCCTGACGGCAGGATAACCCAAGTGTAATGACTGCAGCAATGAAACACGATGAACATCCAGGACTGCAACAGTGAATACACTTGAACATCTACATTTATGGTAAGTGTACAAAACTGTACTATGTTCTTCGTGTTTCACTGTCGCAGTCATCACATTTGGGGTGATTCCCAAAGCTGAAGAAATGGGTGGAGGCAGTCAAGGAAACTAGCGGCTGGCTAGGATGCACTGCAAGACTGCAGAGGCAAACCCTGCCCTGGATTTGGAGAAGATAGGCAGGTGGTAATGTTTGGTAAAGGTGTGAACAGATGTCCAGGTGGCAGCCTCCACGATGTCCCTGGTGGGGACTCCTCTGAGGAAAGCTGCTGCAGAGGTGGAGGCTGCTCTGGTGGAGTGAATCATGACCCCTTTGGGGGGAGGCTTTCCGTGTTGCTTGTAGCAGAAATGGATGCAGTGTGCTATCCATTTAGAAATGGTTTGTTTGGAGATGGCTTTGTCTTCCGCCCCTGGAGCAAAGCTAACCAGCAGTTGATCAAACTTTCTGAAGGATTTCGTCCTGTCTAGATAGAATCTGAGCTGACTAAGAACATCTAGAGAGTGCAGGATCTTTTCCCGCTTGTTCTGTGGATTGGGAAAAAGGTGGGCAAATTAATGGATTGGTTGAGAGCCACACTGGGCCCCACCTTGGGCATGAAGGATGGGTTAGTCCTGAGGGGTACCCTGTCAGCATGGAAGATGATGAAGGGTTCCACAGCCATGAGTGCTTGCAGCACAGAGACCCTTCTGGCTGAAGTGATGGCCAGAAGGAAAGCTGTCTTCCAGGAGAGAAATTTTAGCTCTGCTGAAGAGGCTGGTTCGAAGGGGGGTAGGGTAAGCTTTTCCAACACAAAGTTAAGGTCAAAGCTGGGGCTGGTGCTCTTCTGAGTAGCCTCAAGTTGCTAGCCCTTCTTAGGAAAGTACAGTTGTGTACACTTACCATAAATGTAGATGTTCAAGTGTATTCACTGTTGCAGTCATTACATTTGGCTTATCTGCTTGCAGGTAGCCCTCAGTCAGCCTGATTATCAAAGTATTGGGTCCTGCGTTGGTTGCTGTCTCATCTTCCATGACATCAGGTAGTCAGGGGCATAAAGCACGCAGCCGACGCCATTACATCAGTTTTTCATGCCCCAGATGTCAGGTGCCCCCATAATGGGAAGCAATTATATACAATGTTACACCTCCAATAAAAAAGCAAATACACCAGAAAGCTTTAAGCATAGCAAGCAAGAACAGAGGTATAGTCAATAGAAGTCAGGGGCTGGAGGGAGGGTAACCAGGACTGCAACAGTGAATACACTCGAACATCTACATTTATGGTAAGTGTACACAACTGTACTATGTTCTTCATGTTTCACTGCTGCAGTCATTACATTTGGGTATATTCCCAAAGCTAAGGAAGGGAGATGGCAATTAGATAGCATTAGGACCAGCTATAAGGCCCTGCAAGACTGCAGTAGCAAAACCAGCTCTGGATTTAGAAAAAAATTAGCAAGTGGGAATACTTGGTGAAGGTGTGTACAGAACTCCAGGTAGCCACTTCTAGAATGTCCCTGGTAGGGACACCTCTGAGAAAGGCTGTAGAGGTAGATGCAGCCCTGATTGAATGTGGTCTTATCCCCTGTGGGGTAGGTTTTCCATGGTGCTTATAGCAGAAATGAATGCAATGGCCTATCCACTTAGAAATGGTTTGCTTTGAAATGGCCTTACCCTCTGCCCCCACCGCAAATGCAACAAGCAGCTGTTCAGACTTCCTGAGAGGCTTAGTCCTGTCCAAGTAAAATCTACGTTGTCTGTGCACGTCCAAGGAGTGGAGTATTCGTTCCCCTTTGTTCTGTGGATTAGAAAAGAAGGTTGGCAAATTAATGGACTGATTAAGGGCTACACTGGATACCACATTGGGCATAAAGGAGGGATTGGTCCTGAGGGATACACTGCCCGCATGAAAGATGATGAAAGGCTCCACTGTCATGAGGGCCTGTAATTCAGACACCCTTCTTGCTGAAGTGATGGCTAGAAGGAAGGCTGTTTTCCAAGAAAGGAATTTCAACTCTGCATTTGCAGCTGGCTCAAAGGGAGGTAGAGTGAGCTTTTCCAATACAAAGTTAAGGTCGCAGGCTGGAGTAGGGGCTCTCCTGGGTGGTCTTAAATTTTTGGCCCCTCTGTGGAATTGCTTCAGCAGTGGATGAGAGAAGTGGGGTGGCTCTGTATTATAATGAGCTGAAATGGCTGAGACATTTTTGATGGAAGAAAAGGAAAGACCCTTGTGAAGCATCTCAGTTAAGTATTGAAGAATGTGTGGTAAAAATTGGGCACAGTTGTGTCCATCCCCTGTGTTTGGCTCCAGGAACAGAATCTCTTCCATTTATCAGCATAGGATTTTCTAGTACTAGACCTCCTTGCCTCCAGAATGACATCCATCACCTGCTTACTGAGGGATGGTAAAGGAGAGGTCATGTCATTAGCCAGAATGGAAGGTTTAGGGTTTGAAGCTGTGGGTGGAGAATCTGGCCCTCATGCTGGGACAGCAGGGCAAGGGTCTGAGGCAGGTGCCATGGTTCCAGAAGTGACACACTGCGCAAGAGGGGGTACCAGTGTTGGTGTGGCCAGTCTGGTACAATAAGTATTGTCCTTGGTTTGTTCTGTTTGATCTTTAGTAGCACTTTGGAGAGGAGAGGCTAGAAAGGGAAAGGCATAAACTGATAGTTTTTTCCAGCTGAAGGACAGGGCATCCACTTTCCAAGCTTCTCTGTGGGGAGTCCTTGTGCAGAATTTGTTCAATTGGTAGTTCTGAGGGGAGGCAAACAGGTCTATCTCTGGGCTCCCCAAATTGATTGTTAAAATGTTGAATATCTTTGGTTCCAGTTTCCACTCGTGTGGGTCTATGAGATTTCTGCTTAGGTCGTCTGCCAGTGTATTTAGCTTGCATGGCAGAAACTGAGCTTGTAGGTGCACTTGGTAGCTCAAGGCTGTGTTCCACAGAGCCATGGCTAGTCTGCAGAGGGGGTATGAATGGGTTCCCCCCTGCTTGTTTATGTACCACATAACAGTGGTGTTGTCTGTCTTTACCAATAATTGTCCTGGAAGAATGTGGTCTTTGAAGGCTGTCAGAGCATTCTGTACAGCTAAAATTTCTTTTTGATTGATATGCAGGTGCATTTGACTTGGGTTCCATTTGCCCTGAATGCACTGTCCTGTCAAGTGAGCTCCCCATGCATAGTCTGATGCGTCTGTTGTTAGGGTTTGGGTGGCAGGGGGTAGAGTGAATGGCAGTCCCTTTTTCTGGTGGCAGGCCTCTGCCCACCAAAGGAACTATGTCTTTAGACAAGGTATCATAGGAATAATTGATTCTAGGTCCTGAGAATGCTGACACCATAGGCTTTTTAGATACCATTGCAGTTTCCTCATATGCAGTCTTGCATATGGAATTAGTAGAATGCAAGAGGCCATTACCCCCAGGGCTTGCAGTATTTTCCTTGCAAATAGCTGGGCCTTTGTGGCCAGAAGTTTGAAGCAGGCTGTCAAATGAACTTGTTTCTCTGGCATGAGGTATGCCATCTGGGAAGTTGTATTCAAGCTTGCTCCCAGGAATACATTTTGTTGGCAGGGCACAAGATGTGATTTCTTTTTGTTTATGGTGTACCCCAGAGAAGTTAGTAATTTCTTTACAAAATGCCAGATGATTTAATAGTATGTCCTGGCTTTCTGCCTGAATTAGACAATCGTCCAGGTATGGGTATATATGAATATTTCTTTGCCTGCAAAATGCAATGACTGGAGCTAGGCACTTTGTGAATACCCTGTGCGCAGTAGATAAGCCAAAGGGCAGTGCAGAGAAATGAAAGTGCATGTCACCTGCTCTGAAGTGTAGGTATCTTCTGCAAGATTCCCTTATTGGGATGTGCAGGTAGGCTTCCTTTTAAATCCAGTGTTGCCAACCAGGCATTTTTGCCTAGCCTGGGAAGCAGCTGATGAAGAGTTAGCATTTTGAACTTTGGGATTACCAAAAAAAGTGCTTAGGATAGACAGGTCCAGGATAGGATGCCAGGAATTGTCTTTTCTGGGTACCAGGAAAAGTCTTGAGTAGAAACCTTGCCCCCATTCTTCTTCTGGGACAGGCTGAATAGCCCTGATGCAGAGAAGAGAGAGAACTTGCTTTTGAGCCTTTGCCCACTGATTTGGGGGTACGTCTGGCCAACCGTTTGGGGTTGGTAAGGAATGGAAGTGGAATCTGTATCCTTGGGGAAACTATTTAAATCCCATTTGTCTTGGGTAATGAGTTCCCAGTTTTTTGCATGCAGGGTGATCTTTCCCCCTAAAGGAGCAGTCAGTTGAGCAGGGCTTGGAACTAAAGTTAAGTCATTGTGACAGTTTACCATAGGGGAAAGTCTTACTACTCCCAGCTTTGGAAGTGGGAGCCCCCCACTGTTAGGCCTGTGAGTACCTTGGGACTGAAGCCTGGGTGTTCTGCTTGTTCTTGGTTTGGACTGAGAAGGCCTGGAAGTGGCAGGAAAGGACCAATTCTTAGAAGGCCAGTGCCTACTGAATCTGGGAGGTTGTACTTGCAGGAAATCTTTAACAATTTGCATAGACTTAGCTTTTCCTCCATCTTTTTAAGTACTTCTGCTTTGTTGCCAAACAGGCGGTCTTGGTTTAAGGGAGCATCCAGTAATTTAGCTTTAACATGATCTGGCAAAAATTGCTGCTTAAGCCAAGCATGCCTTCTAAGTACAGACCCAGTGACAGCAGCCCTGCAAGATGCCTCTAATGAATCAAAACCACACTGCAAAGTATGTTTTCCAACTTGTTCAGCAGAATGCATTAAATCCTGTAATTCTTTACTTTCAGCACAGTCAGGAATCAACATCATTTTCTGTTTAAGCAATCCAATAATATGATGCTGATACTTTAACATATGAAATTGGCAGTTTAAGGCCCTAATGGCCATGGTTGCAGTAGTGTATACCTTCTTACCCCATCTGTCCAGGGTCCTGGAATCTCTATCAGAGGGGGTAGGGTTTTTGGCAGTAGTAGCCTTAATGCATTTGGGTCCCTGTGAAATGGTCTCTGGGTCCGCAGTAGGATTCTTAAAGAGGAACTTGTGATTGTCAGGTACTCTGTAATACCTGTCAGGTTTCCTGGGAGCCGGAGGTAAAGTGTCTGGGGCCAGGCTAGACTCCAATAATGCATCATCTAGAATGTCCAGTACAGGAGGGATAGCTAAAGTCCTGTGTTGAGGTAGGAGCAAGAATTCCCTAAGCCTCTTTTTGGAGTCAGAGTAATCCTGGCTTTCCCAGCGAAAATGCTCCCTAAGAGTGTGCAAAGTTTCACCAAAAGAAAAATCTTCTGGAGGGGAAGCAGAGGGAATGGAGTCCTCTGCATCAGAATCCTCATAGGTAGATAAGGGCAAATCCTGATTATCAGAAGAAACAGAAATTTCGGAATCCTGATCAGAAGAATCAGAAGGAAAATCAGTTCTAGGTCTCTTAGAGGGAGAAGGGTGGCTTCCTCTGATTAGAGTAATAAAGTCTTTAGCCATTCTTATCATTTGTTTTTTAGGCATAGGGGCCTGACCATGCAGTCTGGGCGTCGGTTTTCTAGGCATGGATCGAGTTTTAGGCCTTGAAGAAGAAGATGGCATCGGTTTAATATGCAAGTCAGTAGGCCTGAAAACACCCTCAGAAGCTGGTGCCTGCACAGCGGCTCCGGACCCATCCAAGGTAGAGACATCCGCAGGTTCCACAGTCGAAGAAGCATCTCACGGCATACCTGACTCCGAATGGGTCTCAGTAGAGGCCTGCGAATCTGAAGTAGCGGGTATCAGGGGCTGCAAAAGTGCCTCACTGAGTACCGGCGAACTGATGACTAGCTTAGGAGAAGCGTCGTCGGCAGCTTTGGACCTATGCGGTCTGTCTCTCTCTTTATCTTTGCGTTTTTTTTGGAATGTCGGTAGTTGGGTGGTTTACCGAAGCCATTTCTGGATAATTGAACAGAATACCAAAATATTTAGATGCGAAAATGAACTGACGACGAACAGTTTGAGGTTTGAATAAGGCACAAAACCAACAGCAAGGTACATCGTGGTCTGGGCCTAAGCAAGGAATGCAGTACGAATTAAAATCTTTATGAGGTATTTGCTTTCCACAGGAAATATAATTGTTAACTTTTACTGACATCAGTTTAGAGCAAGAAAAAGATTCCCCGACCGGGTACTTAACTTAGTTGAAGACTTCGGATCTGAAACTCGAAAACGAAAATTTCAGGAGTCGGCCGACTGGCACTTGCAAACTGCTTCTGCTTCGGGCACCGCACGGCATGAAAGACTGATGTAATGGTGTCGGCTGCATGCCTTATACCCCGACTACCTGACATCATGGAAGACAAGACAGCAACTGACGCAGGACCCAAGACTTTCATAATCAGGCCGATTGAGGGCAACCTGCAAACTGATAACCCAAATGTAATAACTGCAACAGTGAAACACGAAGGACAGCTGTCTGATCAGAGGGTTTGAGAAAAGGGGGCTGCTCAGTGGGAAAATGAGCAGAGATAACAGAGGCATGAATTTTAATAGAGGAAAAAGAGAGACCACTGTGTAGCAGGTCAGCTAAGTAATCCAGAATGAGAGGGATGGAGAGCTGTGCAGTATTGGCTCCCTTAGTCTGAATCCAGGTACAGAACCTTTTCCAATTGTCAGCATAAGACTTTCTAGTGCTAGGGCGTCTGGCCTCAAGTATAACATCTAGAACCTGTTTACTAAGGTTGGCAGATTGACAGGGGGTTAGGGAATAAGCCAAGCTGCCAAACTGAGTGTCTGCAATTGGGGATGATGAATTCTCCTTCTCTCTGGGTCAGGAGGTTTGGAATTTGAACGAGGTGCCATGGGGGCAGTGGGGACAGGCTGTGCAGCAAGGGGTACTAGTGCTGGCGAGGCCAGTCTGAAGCTATAAGAATTGTCCATGTTTTTTTCTCCTTTATTTTGAGCAGTACCCTGAGAATGAGAGGTAGTGGAGGAAAGTCATAGACCGATAGATTGACCCAGGGGAAGGACAAGGCATCTACTTTCCAAGCCATGCAGTGATGCTCCCTGGTGCAGAACTTGCTGAGCTGATAGTTGGTCTGGGAAGCAAAGAGGTCGACCTTCGGGGTGGCCCATTTCTGAGTAATTAGGGTGAAGGTTCTTCTGTTGAGCTGCCACTTGTGTGGGTCCAGATGATTTCTGCTTAAGTGGTCTGCAGAGAGTTGAGAGAACCTGGTAGGAATTGTGCTAACAGGTGGAGTTGCAAGGCAGAGGCTGTGAGCCAAAGGGTCATGGCCAGCCTGCACAGAGGGTAGGAGTGAGTCCCTCCCTGCTTGTTGATATACCACATCACAGTGGTGTTGTCTGTTTTGATCAGGAGAGCCCCTGGGGAGAAAAGGGGCTAGAAAGCTGTCAAGGTGCGCTGGACAGCTATCATCTCTTTTTGGTTGCTGTGTAGATGGATTTGCTGTGGCCTCCACTGGCCCTGTATGCACCTGCCTTCCAGATGTGCACACCAGGTATAGTCTGATGCATCTTTGGTGAGGGTCTGGGCAGCAGGGGCTGGTGATAAAGGTAGCCCCTTGTTGTGGGAGCATGCTGTTGCCCACCAAAGAATATCTTTTCTGAGGCAAGGTACTATAGGTATAACAGTCTCCAGGTCTTGAGAGTGTTGACACCAAAGGCTTTTTAGGTACCAATGAAGTTTCCTCATATTCAGTCTGGCATATGGAATGAGTAGAATGCAAGATACCATGAACCTCAGAGCTTGCAGGATTTTCCTTGCAGATAGCTGGGGTCTGGTGGCTAGTTGAGAGAAGTAGTCTGTCAGGAAAGTTTGCTTTTCTGGTGTAAGGAATGCCATCTGGGATGCTGTGTCCAGGCTTGCTCCCTGGAATATAATCCTTTGGGTGTGTACATGTTTGGATTTCTTTTCATTGATTGTGTACCCTAGGGAGGTTAGCAGGGACTTTACAAAGGCCTGGTGCTTGAGCAGCTTTTCCTGGCGGCAGTCATCTAAGCACGGGTAAATCTGGACATTCCTTTGTCTGCAAAAGGCAATGGCCAGAGCCAGACATTTTGTTAAAACTCTGGGAGCAGTAGATAAGCCAAAGGGAAGTGCGGAGAACTGAAAGTGCTGAGATCCTGCCCTGAAACAGAGATATTTCCTGCATGATTCCCTGATAGGAATGTGGAGGTAGGCCTCTTTGAGGTCTTAGGGTGGCTAGCCAAGCATCCTTGGAGAGCATGGGTAGCAGCTGCAGATAGATCAAGGATGGGGCACCAAGTGCTCTCTTTTCTGGGTACCAGAAAAAGTCTGGAGTAGAAACCCTGGCCTTTCTGTTCTGCAGGAACATGCTGTACTGCCCTCATAAGAGAGCAGGGAAAGGACTTGTTTTTACACCTCTGCCCACTGGTTTGGATGGAGATCTGGGAACCCTTTTGGAGTTGGAAGGGTGTGGAAGGAAAATTTGTATCCCTGGGACACTATGTTGAGAACCCAGCAGTCGATGCTAATGGTGGCCCAGGTGCTTGCGTGAAAGGAAAGTAAGGAGAGTTTTCCTCCTAGGGGTAAGTGAAGGTGGGCAGAGGGAAGGGGTGGGGGAGGAGAGTCATTGTGAGTTCTTACCATAAGGGGGTGGCTTAGAAAGTACAGTTTTGTACCTACCATAAATGTAGATGTCCAATTTTTTTGTAAATTTAGGAGCTGGCCGACCGGCACTTGCGAACTGCTTCTGCTTCGGGCACTGCACGGCAAAAAAGTCTGGAGAATATGGCGTCGGCTGTGATTTATATACCCCTGTCACACTGACGTCAGGGAAGAAGGCGACAACAACCGACGCCGGACCAAGACTTTGGAATTCGGACGACTGAGGACCCGCCTGACGGCAGAGAACCCATATGTGATTACTGCAGCTGTATGCACGATGAACATCAGATGGGTTCTCCTGCCGTCAGGCGGGTCCTCGGTCCAAAGTCTTGGTCGCGTTGGCGCCTTCTTCCTGACGTCAGTGCCAGGGTATATAAATCACAGCCGACGCATATTCTCCAGTCTTTTGCCGCGGTGCAAGCAGAAGCAGTTCAAGCGCCGGTCTAGCTCCTGAATTTACAAAAAAATCGGAAACCGAAGTCTTCATTAAAGCTAAGTACACCGTTGGGGAAACTTTTCTTTCTCAGACCGATGTCAGACAAAGTTAACAATTGTATTTCTTGTGGGAAGCAAATACCGCATACGGATTTCCATTCCCTCTGCATACCTTGTTTAGGCCCCAGACCACGACGTCTCGGGCTGTCGCTTTTGCGCTACTTTCAATAAACGCACTATTAAGCGCCGGGCGGAGTTCGCCCAACATTATTTTGGTAAAGCCTTTGATTATAAAATGTCGTTGGATACTCCGACTATCGTTTTGTCCAAAAAATGAAAGGACAAGGACAGACACGCGAGGTCCGCGGTCTCCACCGACACCACGCCAAAACCGGCTACACGTGGTCTGGTTCTCAGCGAGACGCCTATGCAGTCCCTGACTACCGACGACACTTCTTTGGCGGTGTCTTCTGTACCCGAGACCGCTGGTACCTCGGCCCTTACTCAGACTACAACCACCGAAACCAAAGTGAGTGTTGAGCCTCCTAATGTGGACAGGTCCACTTCCACCCAGGGTGTATTTAGACCCTCTTCTTCCTTTTCCATTCAGGCCTTCACTAAGTCCAAATAAGCCATGCATCCCAAGAGGCCTGTTGCACAGGGCCCATCCCCAGGCCCCATGCATAAAAAGCAGATGCTTAAAATGGCTGAGGATTTAATTTCCTATATCAGGGGTTCCCATTCCCCCCCCCCCCCCCACAGACAAGAGACCCAGAGTGGAGCAAGACTCTCCCTCTTCTGAACAGGGCTCCATTTTCTCAGAACATTCTGATGTGGAGGAACACTCGTACTCCCCTTATGAAGATTCTGATGCAGAACAGTCCATTCCTTCTGTATCTCCCCCAGAGGATTTTTCTTTTGGGGAAACCTTGCACACCTTGAGGGAACACATCCAGTGGGAAGGCCAAGACTTTTCTGATTCCAAGAAAAGGCTTAGGGAATTTCTTTTGTTACCTCAACACAGACCTCTGGCTACACCTCCTGTCCTGGACATACTTGATGATGTTTACTCGGAGGCTTGTCTTAATCCGGATTCCCTGCCTCCTGCACCAGTCAAGCCTGATAGGTACTACAGAGTCCCTAACTCTCACCAATTTCTTTTCAAAAGCCATAATGCTGACCCTGAAACCATTTCTCAAGGCCCCAAAGGAATGAAGGCCTCTACTGCCAAGAATACACTACCTTCCGAGAGAGAATCTAGATCCTTAGAAAGGTGGGGGAAAAAGGTATACACCTCGGCCACCCTAGCCATGAGAGCCTTAAATTGTCAGTTCCATATGCTTAAATATCAACAGTTTCTGTTATCACAATTAAGAAACAAAATGTCTCAACCTGAACAACCTGATTTGAAGGAATTGCAGGATATGATACATAGTGCAAAACAAGTGGGTAAGCACACCTTACAATGTGGTTATGATGCCTTAGAGGCCTCAAGTAGAGCTGCTGCTACTGGAGCAGTCATTCGTAGACATGCCTGGCTTAGGGAACAAAGCTTGCCTGATCATGTTAAAGCTAAACTACTAGATGCTCCTTTACAAAAGGATGCGCTATTTGGTACTAATGCTGAGGAGATACTACGGAAAATGGAAGAAAAAGCTAAATCTATGCAAACTGTCAAGGCTTTTCTACAGGTACAGCCACCTCGTTTTAGCAGAAATTGGCCTTCAAAAAACTGGTCCTTTCCAGCCACGGACAAGCCCCAGAGAGGTAGATACAGGCGCTCAAGGGGCAGAGGACAATCTCAAGGATCATATAGAGGCAGGCAATGGCAAACTCAAGCACCAAGAGGTGGTGAAGACGGTGCACAACAATACAGAAAGCAAACCCAATGACTTCCTCATTTTCATGCCAAGCAAATCTCAGCTGGCAGCTCCCTTGGGAGGAAAGCTGGCACTATTTTCAGGAAATTGGCACATTATCACAACAGACAAATGGATCCTGGACATAATAAACAGAGTCTACAGATTTCATTTTCACACTCTTCCAAAAATGAGAGGCATGCCAAACCTGCCACACAATCAAAGGGCAGAGGCACAAATACAAATTACAAAACTCATGGACATGAAAGCCATTCAAGAGGTTCCTACTCACGAACAAGGTCAAGGTTTTTATTCCAGACTTTTCATGGTACCAAGAAAAGGAACCGACTGGAGACCCATTTTGGACTTATCCATCCTATATATATTTCTACTTGTACCAAAATTCAAGATGCTCACATTACAGCCCTTTCATTCAGTTGGGCAGCATGGACAGTGTACGCTTTCCCACCTTTGCCTCTTCTACCCAAGGTGCTCTTGAAAACAAGAGCAGACAGACCGAAGATGATACTGATTGCTCCATACTGGCCAAGACAGCACTGGTACCCACTCCTAAGGAGCCTAACACATACTCCTCCCTGGCCTCTACCTCTAATGCCTCTTCTGCTGACTCAGCACAGCTACAAAACTCTTCACAGTCAGCTGAAAACACTCAAAATTCCTTAACACCTCAGCAGACCTACTATCCAAAGAGGTGCAGGATGTCATTCTGGAGGCCAGAAGGCCATCTACTAGGAAGACTTACTCAGCAAAATGGAAACGGTTTTGCTCTTGGAATGAGAAAAAAGGCCAGGACCCTAGAAAACTGAATTTGCCTCAGGTATTACAGTATCTAGCTGAGCTGCTGAACAGAGGACTTTCATTTTCCTCCATAAAAAATCCATGCCTCAGCCATTTCTGCAGAATTCAACACGGATCCACCGTTATTCTCTCACCCACTTTTAAGGCAATTCCTCAGAGGGGCTAAGAATATAAGACCACCAAGGCAACAACCAGTGCCAGCCTGGGATCTTAATTACATTCTAGAAAAATTAACATTGCCTCCATTTGAACCAGCTGCCTCAACAGATTTACAATATTTGCCCTGGAAAACAGCTTTCCTTCTGGCCATTACCTCAGCTCGTAGGGTTTCGGAACTTCAAGCCCTCATGGCTGCGCAGCCCTTTCTTATCTTCCATCAGGACAGGGTTTCCCTTCGAACCAACCCGTCATTTATGCCTAAAGTGGTATCCAGGGTAGCTTTAAATCAAGCCATACACTTACCTACCTTTTACCCCAATCCTCAAAACAAAGGGGAAAGGCTGCTACATTCCTTAGACATCCACAGACAGCTATGTTACTATTTGGACAGAACAAAGCCTTTCAGGAAATCACAACAACTTTTTGTGTCTTATGCTGTAGGAGCTCAAGGGAAGCCTGTTACCAAATAGACAATCTCTAAATGGATAGGCCACTGCATACGTTTTTGTTACTCCTATCATGGGAAATCTGTCCCTTTAGGCATCAGACCACACTCCACCAGGGCCACAGCTACCTCTACAGCCTTCCTCAGAGGAGTTCCTACCAAAGATATCTTGGAGGCAGCCACTTGGAGTTCTGTACATACCTTCACAAAACACTACCACCTGCCTTTATATTCCAAAACTAGAGCAGGCTTTGCTACTGCTGTGTTGCAGGGCATTCTGGCTCATCCCAGTTCTACCTAGTGCCTACCACCCTGTGCGTAGCTTTGGGATTCTACCCATATGTGACTACTGCAGCTGTATGCACGATGAACATAGTACAGTTTTGTACCTACCATAAATGTAGATGTTCAAGTGCTAATACAGCTGCAGTACAGGTTTCCCTCCCTCCTTCCCCTCTAGGTATAGGACTAGTGGCTAACACCTCCTCATACAACCTATTTTGGGTTATCCTCCTATGGTGTATTTGCTTGCAACTACTCTTTTTTGATAACATTGCATTGCTTATATTTATTATATATATATATATATATATATATATATATATATATATATATATATATAATTTATCTATTGCCTTCCTTTTGGGGGCACCTGACATCTGGGGCAAGAAAGACTGGAGAATATGGCGTCGGCTGTGATTTATATACCCTTGTCGCACTGACGTCAGGGAAGAAGGCGACAACAACCGACGCCGGACCAAGACTTTGGAATTTGGCCGACCGAGGACCCGCCTGACGGCAGAGAACCCATATGTGATTACTGCAGCTGTATTAGCACTCGAACATCTACATTTATGGTAGGTACAAAACTGTACTATGTTCATCGTGCATACAGCTGCAGTCATAACAGATGGGTAGAATCCCAAAGCTAAGAAAGGGGTGGTAGGCACTAGGTGGAACTAGGAGGAGCCAGGATGCCCTGCAAGACTGCAGTGGCAAAGCCTGCTCTAGTTCTGGAGTATAATGGTAGGTGGTAGTGCTTGGAGAAGGTATGTACAGAACTCCAAGTGGCTGCTTCCAAAATATCTTTGGCAGGAACTCCTCTGAGGAAAGCTGCAGAAGTAGCTGTGGCCCTTGTGGAGTGAGATCTGAAGCCTGTAGGTACAGTTTTGCCATGAAAAGAATAGCAAAAGCGTATGCAGTGGGCTATCCATTTTGAGATTGTCTGTTTCGAAATTGGCTTTCCTTGAGCTCCTACAGCATAGGACACAAAGAGCTGTTCTGATTCTCTGAAAGGCTTTGTTCTGTCCAGATAATAACGTAGTTGTCTGTGGATGTCCAAGGAGTGTAGTAATCTCTCCCCTTTGTTTTGAGGATTAGGATAAAAGGTAGGTAAGTGTATGGCCTGATTCAAAGCTACCCTGGATACCACTTTAGGCATAAAGGACGGGTTGGTTCATAAGGAAACTCTGTCCTGATGGAAGATGATAAAAGGCTGCACAGCCATGAGAGCTTGTAGTTCTGAAACTCTACGAGCTGAGGTAACAGCCAGAAGGAAAGCTGTTTTCCAGGACAAATATTGCAAATCTGATGAGGCAGCTGGCTCAAACGGAGGCAAGGTCAGTTTTTCCAGAATGAAATTGAGATCCCAAGCAGGTATTGGTTGTTTTCTTGGGGGTCTTAGATTCTTAGCCCCTCTGAGGAACTGTCTTAAGAGAGAGAGTGAGAGAATAAGGGTGGATCAGTGTTGTATTCTGCAGAAATGGCTGAGGCATGGATTTTGATGGAGGAGAATGAAAGTCCACTGCTTAGCAGCTCAGCTAAATACTGTAGTATTTGAGGTAAATTCAGTTTTTCAGGATCCTGGCCCTTTTTCTCATTCCAGACACAAAACCGTTTCCATTTTGCGGAGTAAGCTTTTCTAGTTGACGGCCTTCTGGCCTCCAAAATGACATCCTGCACCTCCTTGGAGAGTAGGGTCTGTAGTGATGCTAAGGAATCTTCCATGCGGCTAGATTGAGTGTTTTTAGCTGGCTGTGAAGAGTTTTGAAGCTGTGCTGAGTCAGAAGAAGAGGCATTAGAGGCAGGGTCCATGGTGGGGAATGCGTCAGGCTCCTCAGGAGTGGGTACCAGTGTTGTCTTGGCCAGTCCGGAGCAATGAGAATCATCTTTGGTCTGTCTGCTCTGGTTTTCAATAGAACTTTGGGCAGCAGAGGAAGAGGTGGGAAGGCATAAACTGTCATTGATGTCCAACTGAAAGAGAGAGCGTCCGCTCTCCAGGCCTTTGGATGGAAAATCCTTGAGCAGAATTTTGTCAATTGGTGATTTTTGTGGGAGGCAAAGAGATCTATGTCTGGCCTTCCCCATGCTTGGATTATTTCTTTAAAAACTTTTGGATGCAACTTCCATTCGTGTGGATCTGTCATATTTCTGCTTAGGTTGTCTGCCAGCGTGTTTTCCTTGCCTGGCAAGTACTGTGCTTGTAGTTCGATTTGTAAGTCCATGGCCATGTTCCAAAGTGACATGGCCAGTCTGCATAGGGGGTATGAATGTGTTCCTCCCTGTTTGTTTATGTACCACACAACTGTGGTGTTGTCCATTCTTATCAATAGTTGACCTGGTTGCAGAAGGTCCTTGAAAGCTATAATAGCATTTATTACTGCTAGCATTTCCTTTTGATTGATGTGAAGGTGCTTTTCTTTTTGGGATCACTTGCCCTGAATGCACCGATCTGTCATGTGCGCCCCCAGGCGTAGTCCGAGGCGTCTGTTGTGATGACTTGATTTGCTTGAGGCTTGCTGAATGGAAGATCTGTGTTTGTTTGGCATGCTTGAGCACACCACAGAAATTCCTTTTTCAGACATGGAATTAGTGGTATTATTGTTTCCAAACTGTGGCTGTGTTGAGACCATATGTTTTTCAGGTACCATTGAAGTTTCCTCATATGCAGCTTTGCACATGGGATTAGTAAGATGCAAGATGCCATGAATCCCAGAGCCTGCAGGATTTTCCTTGCAGTCAGCCTGGTGCAATTTGCTAGTGCTCTGAAGTATTGAGTTAGCTGTTAGTTCATAACAGATGGGTAGAATACCAAAGCTAAAAAAGGGGTGGTAGGCACTAGGTGGAACTAGGAGGAGCCAGGATGCCCTGCAAAACTGCAGTGGCAAAACCTGCTCTAAATTTGGAGTATAAAGGCAGGTGATAGTGCTTGGAGAAAGTATGCACAGAACTCCAAGTGGCAGCTTCCAAAATATCTTTGGTAGGAACCCCCCTGAGGAAAGCTGCAGAGGTAGCTGTGGCCCTTGTGGAGTGAGACCTGATGCCTGCAGGTACAGTTTTACCATGAAGAGAGTAACAAAAGCGTATGCAGTGGGCTATCCATTTTGAGATAGTCTGTTTGGAAATAGGCTTCCCTTGAGCCCCTGTAGCATAGGACACAAAGAGTTGCTCAGATTTTCTGAAAGGCTTTGTTCTGTCCAAAATAATAACGTAGTTGTCTGTGAATGCCCAAGGAATGTAGTAGTCTCTCCCCTTTGTTTTGAGGATTGGAGTAAAAGGTAGGTAAGTGGATAGGGCGTTCACCCTCCAGGCCTTTGGATGAAAAGCCCTTGAACAAAACTTTTCCAGTTGATGGTTCCTGTGGGAGGCGAAGAGATCTATGTCTGGCCTTCCCCATGCTTGGATTATTTTTGTAAACACCTGTGGATGCAGCTTCCATTCGTGTGGATCTGTCATATTTCTGCTTAGATTGTCTGCCAGCGTGTTTTCCAAACCTGGGAAGTACTGTGCTTGAAGTTCGATTTGCCATTCCAGAGCCAAGTTCCAAAGTGTCATGGCTAGTCTGCACAGGGGATATGAACGTGTTCCTCCTTGTTTGTTTATGTACCACATTACTGTGGTGTTGTCTGTTCTTATCAATAATTGTCCTGGATGCAGGAAGTCCTTGAATGCTGTAATTGCATTTATTACTGCTAGCATTTCTTTTTGATTGATGTGAAGGTGCTTTTCCTTTTGGGACCATTTGCCCTGAATGCACCTGCCTGTCATGTGCGCCCCCCAGGCGTAATCTGAGGCGTCTGTTGTGATGACTTGATCTGCTTGAGGCTTGCAGAATGGGAGACCTGTATTTGTTTGACATGCTTGGGCCCACCATAGAAATTCCTTTTGCAAACATGGAATTATTGGTATTATTGTTTCCAAATTGTGGCTGTGTTGAGACCATAGTTTTTAGGTACCATTGAAGTTTTCTCATATGCAACTTTGCACATGGGATTAAAAGAATGCAAGATGCCATGAAGCCCACAGCCTGCAGGATTTTCCTTGCAGTAAGCCTGGTACAATTTGTTAGTGTTTTGAAGTACTGAGTTAGTTGCCCTTGTTTTTCTGGCGTAAGATAGGCCATCTGGGTGTTTGTGTCCAAGTTGACACCCAGGAAAGTTATTTTCTGAGATGGTGTTAGCCTGGATTTCTCTTTGTTGATTGTGTATCCCAGAGAATTCAGTAACCGTGTTGCATAAGCCAGATGTTCCAGAAGAGTGTGCTTGCTGTCCGCTTGGATCAGGCAGTCGTCCAAATAAGGGTAAATTTGAATCCCTCGAAGTCTGCAGTAGGCAATTACTGATGCCAGGCATTTCGTGAATACTCTGGGCACAGTAGATAAGCCAAAGGGCAATGCAGAGAATTGATAGTGGATTGAACCTGCAAGAAATCTGAGGTATCTTCTGCAGCTTTGTCTGATTGGGACATGCAGGTATGCCTCCTTGAGGTCCAATGTTACCAGCCAAGACTCCTTGCCCAGCATGGGAAGAAGTTGCTGTAGAGTGAGCATCTTGAATTTTGGTACGAGTAGAAATGTGTTTAGGATGGACAGGTCCAAAATAGGTCTCCAATCTTTTCCCTTCCTTGGTACCAGGAATAGCCTGGAATAAAAACCTTGACCTTGTTCGTGCGTAGGTACCTCTTGAATAGCTTTCATGTCTATGAAATCTGTAATTTCCCTTTGTGCCTCTGCCCTTTGATTGTGTGGCAGGTTTGGCATGCCTCTCATTTTTGGAAGGGTGTGAAAATGGAATCTGTAGCCTCTGTTTATAATGTCCAGGATCCATTTGTCTTTTGTGACAATATGCCAATTCTTTGAAAATAATGCCAGCTTTCCTCCTAAGGGGGCTGCCATTTGAGTCTTGCTTGGCATGCAAAGGGGAAAGTCATTGGGCTTGCTTTCTGAATGATTGCGAGTTATCCTCACCACCTCTTTGTGTAGGAGCTTGCCATTGTCTGCCTCTAAAGGATCCTTGGGATTGTCCTCTGCCCCTCGGGTGCCTGTATCTGCCTCTTTGGGGTCTGTCCGTGGCTGGAAAGGACCAATTTTGGAAGGCCAATTTCTACTGAAACGTGGGGGTTGTACCTGTAGAAAATCTTTCACAGTTTGCATTGATTTAGCCTTTTCCTCCATTTTTCTTAATACCTCCTCAGCATTAGCACCAAATAATACATCCTTTTGAAGAGGGGCATCTAGTAATTTAGCTTTGACATGATCAGGCAAGGTTTGTTCCTTGAGCCAGGCATGTCTACGTATGACTGATCCTGTAACAGCAGCTCTACATGAGGCCTCTAGAGCATCAAAACCACATTGCAAGGTATGCTTACCCACTTGTTCTGCACTATGCATCAAATCCTGAAACTCCTTCAAGTCTGGTTGTTCAGGTTGTGACATTTTACTTTTCAATTGTGATAACAAAAAAGTACAGTTTTGTACCTACCATAAATGTAGATGTCCGATAGGTATGCATCTGCAGTCATCACATATGGGTTGTCCTGCCTCAGGCAGCCCTTCGGTCGGCCGGATTCCAAAGTCTGGGTCCGGCATCGGCTGATGTCGCCCTTTCCCTGACGTCAGAGCGCCTGGGGTATAAAAGAGTCAGCCGACGCCATCTTCCTCAGTTTTTCTTGCCCCAGATGCCAGGTGCCCTCTAAGGAAGGCTAAATTTGGAGAAATGCAAAATATTCCAAACATGCACAGTAATAAAAAACAAATACACCATAATAGATAACCCCAGCTAGCTATAAGAGGGAGTATTACCCAAGAAATACCACACAGGGGAAGGAGGGAGGGAAAACCTGACTGCAGATGCATACCTATCGGACATCTACATTTACGGTAGGTACAAAACTGTACTATGTCCTTCAAGGATGCATCTGCAGTCATCACATATGGGTAGAATACCATAGCCAATCTGGGGGTGGAGGATCTATGTATAGGATGGTGTAGCCAGAATGCCCTGCAGGACTGCCGTAGCAAAGCCTGCTCTGGATCTGGAATATAAAGGTAAATTGTAATGCTTGGAAAATGTATGCACGGAGCTCCATGTAGCAGCTTCTAAAATGTCCTTGGTAGCCACCCCTCTTAAGAAGGCTGTGGAGGTGGCTGTGGCTCTCGTGGAATGAGGTCTAATGTTAGCTGGCACAGTTTTTCCATGAAAGGAGTAACAAAAACGAATGCAATTCCCTATCCATTTTGAGATTGTCTGTTTGGAAATTGCTTTTCCTTGTGCACCAGCAGCATATGCTACCAACAGCTGGTCAGTTTTTCTATAACTTTTAGTTCTGTCCAAGTAGTAGCGCAACTGTCTGTGTATGTCCAGGGTGTGCAGAAGTTTCTCCCCTTTGTTTTGTGGATTCGGAAAGAAGGTAGGCAAATGAATAGCTTGGTTTAATGAGACCCTGGATACCACCTTTGGCATAAATGTAGGATTGGTTCTCAATGAGTCTCTGTCCTGATGAAAAATAATAAATAGCTGTACTGCCATGAGGGCCTGTAACTCAGATACTCTTCTTGCTGAGGTTATGGCCAGAAGGAAGGCAGTCTTCCAAGACAGGAACTGTAGTTCTGCAGATGCTGCTGGCTCAAAGGGAGGCAGTGTTAATTTTTCCAACACGAAGTTAAGGTCCCAAGTAGGCAGTGGTGGTGTCCTTGGAGGCTTGATGTTTTTAATTCCTCTTAGAAACTGCCTTAGGAGAGGATGTGAGAAGACAGGTGGATCAGTATTGTACTCTGCTGAAATTGCTGAAGCATGAATTTTAATGGAAGAGTAAGACAGATCATTGTGGAACATTTCTGCCAAGTATTCCAGGATACGTGCCATGTTCATCACTGTCGCATCTAGGCCCTTTGTGGTGTTCCAAGTGTGAAATCTTTTCCATTTTGCTGAATATGCCTTTCTTGTGGAAGGCCGGCGAGCTTCCATGATAATATCCTTCACTCTCTGGGATAGCCTATCCTGAGGAGGAGTCAAGGTATTTTCCAGGCTGTTAATTGCAAGGTTTTCAGGTTGGAATGCAGAGTTTTGTAATTGTGCTGTGTCAGGAGAAGTGGCCATTGAGGAAGAGGCCATGGTTTCGTGCGTGACATGCTCTTTAACAGTGGGTACCAGTGCTGTCTTGGCCAGTCAGGAGCTATCAGAATCACTTTTGGCTGCTCTGTCCTGATCTTCAGTAAGACCTTGGTCATTAATGGGAGAGGTGGAAATGCATACACTGTTAGAGTTCTCCAGCTGAAAGAGAGGGCGTCCACTTTCCATGCTTGTGGGTGGTATGTCCTTGAGCAGAATTTCTTCAGCTGATGATTGTGGGGGGAGGCAAAAAGATCTATGTCCGGCCTTCCCCATGATTGTGTTATCTGTAGAAAGATGTCTGGGTGCAGCATCCATTCGTGTGCATCCATGATATTTCTGCTTAAGCTGTCCGCCAGTATATTGTCTTTCCCTGGCACAAATTGAGATTGCAGCTCTATGTTGAGTTTCAAGGAAAGTTCCCATAGATTCATTGCCAGTCTGCAGAGAGGATAGGAATGGGTGCCTCCTTGCTTGTTTATGTACCACATAACTGTGGTGTTGTCTGTCCTTATTAGTAGGTGGCCTTGATGCAGAAAGGGTTTGAAGGCTTCGACTGCATGTATCACTGCCAGCAGTTCCTTTTGGTTTATGTGCATGCATAGCTCTTTTTGTGACCATAGACCTTGAATGCATCTGCCCTCCATGTACGTTCCCCATCCGTGGTCTGAAGAGTCCGTTGTAATGGTTTGGCTGGCTATTGGTTTGCTGAAGGGCAGACCCCTGTTTGACTGGCTTGCACTGGCTTGCTTGAGCCCACCACAAAAATTCCTTTTGAAGGCATGGAATGAGTGGTATCAAAGTTTCCAAGCTGTGACTGTACTGAGTCCATAAACTCCTTAGGTACCATTGTAGTTTCCTCATATTTAGCCTTGCTTATGGAATCAGAAGGATGCAAGAAGCCATGTAACCCAGGGCCTGCAGGATTTTCCTTGCAGTCAGCTGAGTTTGTCTTGTCAGATTTTTGAAGTAATCTGGTAGTTGACTTTGTTTTTCTTCTGTGAGGAAAGCCATTTGGGTGGTTGTACCTAGATTCGCGCCCAGAAAGGTTATTCTTTGGGATGGAACAAGTCTTGATTTGTGAATGTTGACTGTATATCCCAAGGCCTGAAGTAGGTGGATGGCGTAATTCAAGTGTTGTACCAAAGTTTGTTGGCTGTCCGCTTGTATAAGGCAGTCGTCCAGATATGAGTATATTTAAATCCCCTGAAGTCTGCAGTGTGCAATTACTGATGCCAGGCATTTCGTGAATACTCTGGGCGCAGTAGATAAGCCAAAGGGCAATGCTGAGAATTGATAATGCTCTGAACCTGCAAGAAATCTGAGGTGTCTTCTGCAACTTTGTCTGATAGGGACATGCAGGTATGCCTCCTTGAGGTCTAGAGTTACCAGCCAAGACCCCTTGCCCAGCATGGGAAGGAGCTGCTGTAGAGTCAGCATTTTGAACTTTGACACAATGAGATAAGTATTCAGTGCGGACAAGTCGAGAATAGGCCTCCATTGCTTTTCTTTTCTTGGAACAAGGAATAGTCTGGAATAAAATCCTTGGCCTTGTTCTGAGAGAGGAACCTTTTCTATAGCTTTCATTTGCATTAAGCTGGAGATTTGTTTCAAAGCCTCTGCATTTTGATTCGGTGGCAGGTCTGGCATGCCTTTTCTTTTTGGTAATGTGTGAAAATGGAACCTGTATCCTTTGTCTATTATTTGTAGTGTCCATTTGTCCCTTGTAATACTGTGCCAATTTTCTGAGAATAAAGGAAGCTTTCCGCCCAAGGGTGCTTCCAATTGAGCCCTGGCTGGCGGTGTCAAAGTAAAGTCATTGAACCTGTCCTTGTGCAGCAGTTGTAGGTCCTGCATTACCTCTCTGGTTGGGAGGCTGCCATTGACGTCCTCTGTAGGAGCCTCTAGCTTGCCCTCTACCTCTGGCACGCCTGTTCTTGCCTCTCTGAAACCTCTCTGTGTCTGGAAAGGACCAATTTTTGGAAGGACAATTCCTGCTGAATCTTGGTGGTTGGACTTGGAGAAAATCTTTGACTGTTTGTACAGATTTTGCCTTTTCTTCAACTTTCTTTAGGACCTCCTGAGCCGTGGAGCCAAATAACTTTTGCTTTTCCAGTGGAGCATCCAGAAGCTTTGCTTTGACATGGTCTGGCAGAGATTGTTCCTTCAGCCAAGCATGCCTACGATGACTGCGCCAGTCATAGCTGACCTACATGAAGCTTCCAATGCATCATAACCACATTGCAAGAAATGGTTGCTAACCTGTTGGGAGTTATGTACCAGATCCTGAAGTGATTTGCGATCTAAGGGTTCAGGTGAAGACAGTTTTTTATGCAATTCATCTAACAAATACTCTTGGTACTGTATCATATGAAATTGACAATTTAATGCCCTCATAGAAAGAGTAGCAGAAGTATTCACTTTTTTACCCCATCTCTCTAAAGCTCTAGACTCCCTTTCAGACGGGAGAGGATTTTTAGTAGTGGCAGCTGCAACCCCTTTCGGGCCCTGGGAAATAGTTTCTGGATCAGCAGAGTGGGCCTTGTAAAGGTGAAGATGTGAGTCCGGGACCCTGTAGTACCTATCGGGTTTGACAGGAGCCGGTGGAAGAGAATCAGGGGTTGTGCTAGATTCAGAGTACACATCATCAATGACATTTAAAACAGGAGGAATAGCCAAAGGTCTATGCTGAGGCAAATGCAAGAAGGTCCTTAATCTCTTCCTGGAATCAGAGAATTCCTGGCCCTGCCATTGGAAATGCTCTCTCATAGTGTGAAGTGTCTCCCCAAAGAAAAACTCTTCAGGAGGGGAGGCCGAGGGAATAGATTCCTCTGCATCAGAATCCTCATAGGCTGAAAAAGCCTCCTCCTGGTGGTCCAAGAGAGTACAGCCATCAGAGGCCTCATCTGAGGAGTGGGGATCAGAGGGCTCAACCCTGGGCCTTTTGTCTGGAGGAGGTTGAGAGCCCCTGTCCGGATGAGGTTGAGAGCCCCTAATTAAGGAGATAAGGTCCTCTGCTAAGCTTAGAATCTGTGAACCTGTAGTGGGTCCCTGAGGGATAACCTTGGGAGGCAAAGCTTTGGAGAGTTTAGCAGCTTTAGCCCTAGAGAATGCCTTAATGGACATGGATGCAGGAGGCCTGGCTGCACCACGTGCTGGTGTAGTTTTGTCTAAAGGTATGGTGTCGGAAGGTTCCAGGACACCAGTTTCTGTTGGAAATTCAATAACCGACTCAGCCGGGGCCTCCAGGACCAAGGTAGTCGGCTGAGCGGTTTCAGTGGTTGGAAGTACCAAGGACTCGGTTTCAGCCGAGACCGAGACACTCGCTTTAGGCCTGGCCGTGGTTTCAGCCGAAACCGCGGCCTGCGTGTGTCGGTCCTTGTCCTTCCGTTTCTTAATTAAATGTGAAGTCGGAGTCTCCAACGGCATACTGTACGAAAAACTAGCCCCAAAAAATTCCTCTGCAAACTCTGCCCGACGTCTAAGAGTGCGTCAGTTGAAGGAAGCACAGGCTGAACAGGCCGAGACGTCGTGGTCTGGGCCTAGGCAGGGGAGGCAGTAAGAGTGGAAATCCTTATGAGGTATTTGTTTCCCACAAGTTAAACAATTATTAACTTTATCTGACATCGGCTGAGGCAAGAAAGAGTCCCCAACGGGGTACTTAGCTTTTTGAAGTCTTCGGTAGCTGAATTACAGGAGCTGGCCGACCGGCACTTGCGAACTGCTTCTGCTTCGGGCACCACGCGACAAGAAAGACTGAGGAAGATGGCGTCGGCTGACTCTTTTATACCCCAGGCGCTCTGACGCCGGACCCAGACTTTGGAATCCGGCCGACCGAAGGGCTGCCTGAGGCAGGATAACCCATATGTGATGACTGCAGATGCATCCTTGAAGGACATCTGTTAGTATTTTAGCATATGGAACTGACAGTTTAAGGCCCTCATGGTTAAGGTAGCCGAGGTATATACCTTTTTCCCCCACCTTTCTAAGGATCTGGAATCTCTCTCGGAAGGTAATGGATTTTTAGCAGTGGAGGCCTTAATTCCCTTGGGGCCCTGTGAGATGGTTTCTGGGTCAGCGGCATGGCTTTTGTATAGAAATTGGTGTGAGTCAGGAACCCTGTAGTACCTGTCAGGCTTAACTGGGGCTGGAGGCAGAGAGTCCGGGTTAAGGCAGGCCTCCGAGTAAACATCATCTAGGATGGCCAAGACAGGAGGTATAGCCAGAGGCCTGTGCTGAGGTAGTAAGAGAAATCCCCTAAGCCTTTTCTTGGAATCAGAATAATCTTGGCCTTCCCATTGGAAGTGTTCCCTTAAAGTATGCAGAGTTTCCCCAAACGAGTAATCCTCTGGGGGGGATACAGAAGGAATGGACTCCTCCGCATCAGAGTCTTCAAAAGAGGAGTAAGAATGTTCCTGATCATCAGAGTGCTCTGAAATAATGCAGCCCTGATCAGAGGAGGGGGATTCTTCCTCCACTCTGGGCCTTTTGTCCGGTGGGGGTTGAGAACCCCTGATAAGAGTAATTAAATCCTCAGCCATTTTAAGCATCTGCTTTTTAGGCATGGGGCCTGGAGATGGGCCCTGTGTAGCTTGTCTCTTAGAGTGCATGGCTGCTTTAGACTTAGTGAAAGCCTTGATGGAGAAAGAAGAAGAAGGTCTGAAGACACCTTGAGTGGAGGTAGACCTGTCCACATTTTGAGGTTCAACGCCAAGAGTGGCTTCGGTATCTGTAGTCGGGGTGTAGGCCGAGGAGCCTGCGACCTCGGGCACAGGAGACACCGCCAATGAAGTGTCGTCGGTAGTCAGGGGCTGCGTAGGCGCCTCGCTGAGAACTGGACCACGTGTAGTCGGCTTTGGCGTGGTGTCGGTAGAGGCCGCAGACCTCGTGTGTCGGTCCTTATCTTTGCGGTTTTTTAGACAAAACTGGAGTCGGAGTATCCGACGACATAATATAGTTAAATGTTTTTCCAAAATAATGCTGGGCGAACTCCGCCCGACGCTTAATGGTGCATTTGTTAAATGTAGCACAAAAGCGACAGACCGAGATGTCGTGGTCTGGGCCTAAACAAGGTATACAGAGGGAATGGAAATCCTTATGCGGTATTTGCTTCCCACATGAAATACAATTATTAACTTTGTCTGACATTGGTCTGAGGCAAGAAAAGTTTCCCCAACGGGGTACTTAGCTTTCAAGAAGACTTCGGTTTCAAAATTTTTGTAATTTCAGGAGCTGGCCTACCGGGACTTGCGAACTGCTTCTGCTTCGGGCACTGCGTGGCAAGAAAGACTGAAGAAAATGGCGTCAGCTGGTTCCTTTATACCCCTGTCGCACTGACGTCAGGGAAGAAGCGACGACAACCGACGCCGGACCTAGACTTTGGAATTCGGCTGACCGAGGACCCGCCTGACGGCACGAGAACCCATCTGTTATGACTGCAGCTGTATGCACGATGAACATCTCCCTGGTTTTGAAGTGGAGGAAGCCCACTACTTAGATCTCCGCATTCCCTGTGGCTGCTGCCTGGGGGGGGGGGGGGTCTGATTCCCTGGGGTCTGGGCTGAACTGTCCTGGTGGGAGGAGGAAAGGACCAGTGCTTGGAGGGACAATGCCTAATGAACCTGGGTGGCTGGACCTGTAAGAAATCCTTAACTGTCTGCATAGATTTTGCTTTTTCTTCCATCTTTTTTAAGACCTCTTCTGTCTTAGTGCCAAATAAGTTGTCTTTGTGCAAGGAGGGATCCAACAATTTAGAGTTAACATTGTCTAGCAAGGGCTGTTCCTTAAGCCATGCATGCCTTCTAAGGACAGAACCGGTGACAGCTGTCCTGCAAGAAGCTTCTAGGGTGTCAAAACCACAGTGCAAGGTGTGTTTGGTTACTTGACTTGCAGAACCTCTTGTAACTCTTTAGATTCTGCACAAGCAGGAAAGGAAGACATTTTTTATTTGAGGAGTTCTAGAGTATGTTGCTGAAGTTCTAACATTTGGAACTGGCAATTTAGTGCTCTAATAACAGTAGCAGAGGTGTATACTTTTTTACCCCATCTGTCTAGTGCTCGGGAATCCCTATCTGAGGGGCTGGGATTCTTAGCAGAGGTTGCTTTAATTCCTTTAGGCCCTTGAGAAATTACCTCAGGGTCAGCAGAGGATTTTTAAAAAGAAAATTTGTGTGAGTCAGGGACAATACCTGCCTGTTTTTCTGGGTGCAGGAGGAAGGGTGTCAGGAGTCAAACTGGTTTCCAGGAAAAAATCCTCTACAACATTCAGGACTGGGGAATGGCCAGGGGTCTGTGTTGTGGAAGATCTAAGAATTCCCCGAATCTCTTCTTAGGCTGAGGGTGGTCCTGACTTTCCTATTGGAAATGCTCTCTTGAGGTATGCAGGGTTTCCTCAAAGGAAAAGTCCTCTGGGGGAGAGGCTGAAGGAATGGAATCCTCTGCATCAGAATCCTCACAGGCAGAGAGGGGTTGCATGTCTTCATATTCAGATGCATCAGAGTCATCAGACTCCTGTTCAGACAAAACTATAGGGGACAGATTCCTTATGGAAGGGGTAGCTTGGCTTCCCCTGATCAGCATGATAAGGTCTTCTGCCATTTTAAGCATTTGAGACTGAGGCAAGGAAGCAGGTGCCTGAGATTGGGTCGTCGGTTTCTTGGGTGTGGTTCATACCCTTGGCCTAAGAAAACCGGTAGTTTTCGAAAGAACAGTAGATGCAAAAAGTCGTCGGTTTGTCTGTAGAGAATCGGTAGTGCAAAGGACTTCCTCGGAAGCCAGTGCCTGCTCAGCGGCTCCGGACACATCCAAGGTAGAGACAATCGCAGGATCCTTAGTTGAAGAAGAGTTTTGCGGCATTCTGGACTCCGAAAGGGTCTCAGTAGCGGCCTGCGAATCCACAGAAGTGGGCAACAGGGGCTGCAAAAGCACCTCACTGAGGACTGGAAAACTGATGACTAGCTTAACAGGAGTGTCGTCAGTAGGTTTGGACATGTGCGGTCTGTCTTTATCTTTACGTTTTTTCAGAAGAACTGCTGGCGGATGGCTTACCGAGGCCATATCGGAATTCGAGGACTGTAAGTGAAAATATCTAGCTACAATAACGGCCTGACAACATATAGTTCTGGTGTTTAACAAAGCACAGAAGTGACAGCGGGGGACATCGTGGTCTGGGCCTAAGCAAGTGACGCAGTAAGAATGAAAGTCTCGGTATGGTATTTGCTTTCCACAGGCGAGATGATTGTTAACTTTTTCTGACATTGGTTAGTGCAAGAAAAAAGGATCCCCAATGGCATACTTAGCTTTAGAAGACTTCAGCTTCAATTCGGAAGATGAAACTCAGGTAGCGGCCGACCGGCACTCATGCGAACTGCTTCTGCTTCGGGCTCCGCAACAAGAAAGACTGATGTAATAGCGTCAGCTGCCTTACTTTATACTACTGTCAATGCAGAAATACTAAGCCTCTGGTATTCGGGCCGGCTGAAGGCTACCATGGCAGGGATAACCCAAATGTGATGACTGCAACAGTGAAACACGAAGAACACCTTAACATACCTTCATCTCTTGAACAACTGCCCTCCCACCAATACTTCCTATATACACTGCTTTTGTAGCTGTACTGTTAGCATCACATTCAGGTCACATACTTTATACACTCTCTGGACCACTTTTCTTCCTGGGTCACACCTGAAATAGGCGTAATTTTGTGTTAAATGCTCACAAACTCTAAATGAGCTTAAAAATATATATACTACAGCTCAATAAACTATTTTGAGCTGGAATCTAGGTGACTTGGGCCACAGATGTAGGAAGACGTCAACATGGACATGCAGCACTGGAAGAAACAGCAGTGGTTATCAAAGTGAGCAATAAATTGTTTTATCTCACAAATTCATAACTAAAAGGAAAAAGAAATGAGTGCATTTTAGTGCAAGTGACCTTGAAACAGCAATATTTGCTTTATACTTCTATGTATTTATATTTATTAGTCCACGACCAGGGAAGAAGGAAGCAGTTCTCGGTTGCAAACTGAAAATAGTTTTAATAGCAGAATTCTCGGATTAAAAGTTACACAAATCACAAGGTTAAAAATCACACAAGCGCTTTCGCTCAGGCAGTCCTGAGCTTTATCAAGTGTTACAAAAATTCTGTGTTCCAATGTAAACTTAATTTTCAAAGGCCTGAGAATGCATGACATGGGCCTAACCCGTACTAGCCTCTTTAATCCTCCACTCCACCCGATAATTCTCTTCTTTGAGAAACTGGTGGAGAATGATTTCAGGGAATTATCCAAAAGTAAAAAAGCCTTGTCCCATCCTAATCTTTCGGACCAAGAAACTAACCTCATAAAACATCTTCAAGAAGAGAAAATCAGGATTATGAAACCTGATAAGGGTGGAGGAATTGTCCTCATGTTTTCTGGGGATTATGAAGCGTACATCCATACTATGTTACAAGATGATGAACAATACGAGACGGTTTCGCGAAATGAGGTTAACATCGCCCTCGCACAGATTAATTACTACCTGAATGACCTCTTATTGCAGCAGGCCATTAATGAAAAGGCATTCAACTACCTTCATGTGGAGAAGCCTAGAATACCGGTCATCTTTGGGATACCGAAAACTCATAAAGGGACCCACCCTCTCAAATTCAGACCGATCGTATCAGGGGCAGGAGGTGTGACTGAACCCCTGGGAAAATTTATTGATTTCATGACTAAAGAATACACACCTTTACTTACCCATGTTTGCAAAGATTCCTGGCATTTTTTGCGTGACATTCCTACCTCATGTTTTTCACCAGACATCTTAATGGTCACTGTGGATATCAAGGATCTTTTCTCCAGTATCCCGCACAAAGAAGGGTTAGAATGGTTTGCTGAATTTCTTGGTCAAAAAACCACCCTCACCAACAAAATGTCCAACCTACTTACTGAATTGATGGAAATTGTCCTGTCCAACAATTTCATTTTTTTCAATGGAGAACTGTTTCGGCAATGTAAGGGTGTTGCCATGGGAGCACCCTGTGCTTCCTTCTATGCGAACGTAGTATTGCATATGTGGGAGCACACTTTTGTCCTTATACCACCTTGGGAACAGTACATCCTTTTCTACAGACGCTACCTGGATGACATCTGTATCCTATGGGCTGGCTCGGAGGAAGATTTGTCTCGATTTTTCAGTTACATCAATTCAACCACGAACTTCCTACAATTTACACACACTGCCGATTTACATGAACTTCATTATCTAGATGTCACCTTGTATAAGGACTACACTCAAAAAAACTTTCCACTCCAAATTACACCGTAAATCCACTTTTTCCAATTCTTTTCTACACTTCGAGAGTGCACACCCCTTATATCAAAAAAAGAGGAATCATCAAGGGACAGCTCATTAGAGCAAGTAGAATATGTAGCACACAGAATGACTTTGAATTGGAAGTGGAGTTCTTACAGACCTTGTTCTTGGAAAGAGCCTACCCCCTGGAATTATTTAGAACCTTAGCTGCTGAAGTAAGTTCTTCAAGACATTCTCTATACACACCGATTCTAGGAAGAGGACCGGAACTTCCGTTTAATATCCCCTCAAATACAGAAGTTTCCCACACAAACAGTTTTGCATACACCTACTCATCTAATTCTCAAGAAATGGAAAAAAACATCTTGCATCATTGGCCAGTCCTGGCCCTTTTTGAAGAACTAAAGGACTACATACCATCCAAACCTAGTTTTGTCCGAAAAAGAGGGGCCAACTTGAAAGAAATATTTGAAAAAAAGCAAGAAACTAAGAAGAGAGTCAAACAACCCAGGTTGGGCACATTTAAATGTGGCACTTGTGCACAATGCCACGCCATATTGAAAGAAACATCTCCCTATATTCCATCAAGAAATTTTAGAGTACATCCAACAGGTTTTTACACGTGTGCCACTAGAGGGGTGGTTTACCTGGGTGTATGTATCACCTGTCAAAGCTTCTATGTGGGTAAAACTGAGAGGGAATTAAGAAAACGAATTTATGAACACCTTTACGATATGGCCAAAAAGAAAGAGACCAATGCCTTTTTCAAACATTCCCTCTCTTGCCCAGAGCTCAAAATTCAGTTTCTAGTTCTTGAACAAGTTGAACCAGATGCAAGGGGTGGTGACTGGGAATCTACCCTAGGTTATCGTGAACTACAATGGCAGTTGAGGCTGGATGCAGGGAAACCGCCTGGCCTCAATGGGACGATCAGCATCAAACCAGTTTTGAAGCTAAGAAGAGCTAGGTTATAGCCTTGTTGCTGAAATTCCTCAACATAACAACTCATCCACACACTAAGCCAAACTATATGGGCAATTATTGTCTTGCAATTTTTTAAGTCCTCACCATCTCTACCACTAAATTTATATCTATGTCACTGATTAATGTCTATTAGTAACTAATTTGACTTAATATTACAGTTTCTTTTAGCAATATGTAACCATTTGTAACTCACTCAGCACACTCAATACAAGTGTCATTGAATTTTCCAGTTTAATTTGAATTTTTAACTCCTCACTTTTAAATTCTTATTAGTGAAGCCTTGTGTTCAAAACCTGATTTCATATTATATATATATATATATATATATATATATATATATATATATATATATATATATATATGTTTTATTATTGGTAGTTGATGTTTAATGAAATCAATTCTCAGTATATACCTTTAACTCACTAAAGCACTTTACCAACAAGTTTTTCCAATTAAGACCATAATTACCAGGATATATATGGAACATTGGAACACAGAATTTTTGTAACACTTGATAAAGCTCAGGACTGCCTGAGCGAAAGCGCTTGTGTGATTTTTAACCTTGTGATTTGTGTAACTTTTAATCCGAGAATTCTGCTATTAAAACTATTTTCAGTTTGCAACCGAGAACTGCTTCCTTCTTCCCTGGTCGTGGACTAATTCTTCTTTGGTTACTGTTGCTCTGGTTTTTGTTTTACTGTATTTATATTTATTATTAAAATATTTATACACATACAATGTTAAGCATTTTACAAAACACACACACACAAAAAAACCCTAAACAAACAAAAAAACCCACAGATGACATAAAACGAACAAACATTTAGGCATTGGAATGGTCACCTAAGAAAGTGATCCAAATTCCATTCTAATTTATTCATACCTCAGGGAGATCAGACACTCTGGCACAGCACAACAAATTATTGAAATGCCTACACCAGTTTCTACAGCCTGCTTTTGTAAATGCTTAACAGATATAAAAACACATAGGTACTTTTATAAGAGTACCATTATAGCTTTAACATTTAAATGCAAAACGTTTGAAAAGAAAAAAGCATCAAGAAAGGCTTCTCTGCAAAAAGGACTACAACAAATATTTTGACAGACTGTATTCTGAAATTCAAGAATTACTAGTACAGCCTGACTGCCCAGGCAGCTCGCATTCCTGCTATTTTTTGTAGTCTGCCCAAATATTGCAGCTAGAATTCTGCAAATGCCCCACTACCACCACCCCTTCCCCTCACAGTCTCGCCTTCATTCCACTCAGGACTTTCAAGTTACTTTTTCACCACACTTTCAATTAAAATTAAAAAAAGTACTGTCTCGTGACAAACAGATTTGGGGCCTTCATGGTGAAGATTATGTATTTTCCTTTCCCTAGTCTTTCCTTTTCAACTGTACTTTTGCTGATGGCATTTTTCACTAAACTGTGTTACTCAGACCATACAGCATCTTGGACCAGTCAATAAGACTGGCAGAAGCATCAAGTCTTATGTCCTTGCTTATCAGCCAACAGACTGGTGTGTTACCTGCTAATTCAATTTGGAATCTCCTGTCTCTGATCAAGTTTCTGTGCTTTTTATCATGTCCTGTTTTAATAGCAACTTTCATTTCTCAATGGGAATCTCTCTGATTTTACGTTAGACAGCAGAAAAACCAAGTACTTACAGGCACTTGTTTCACACACTGCTTAGTGTAGGTTGATGTCCATTCCACAGTTAAATTTGTCCAAAGGAAAGTAAGTAGCAATTCTAGTTATGTATACATTCTGCTATTTGGGGATGTGCATACAAATCTGGATGTATGACGAAGCCTCAAATAATTTGGTTTCTTATGAGCAGGTGCTAAATTATCGTGGTACGCAATGACCTCAGAAAGTATAGACATGTTTGGAATTTACCATAATCATAGATGTTAAACTATGGTCCGAGTTTAAAACCACACTGAAAAATGTCCCTGTCACTGGACACTACCACCCTAACAGCCAACTTCCATTTATACCAGAAAACAAAATGGATAACTGTCTACCCAGCCACATGGCACAGTGGAATAAACCACAGACTGCACTCTCCCATGACCAGTGTTCAACTAGCAGCACGGGCACTGGAAGAACTGGGAAGGGGATGAGTAGTTGCTAGCAACCCACCCATCCTGACGGGGGAGGGGGAGATGCACCCTGGTTCACTGCATTGCTGACATCTGCAGGAATGCAGGTGTATCAAAACAGTATGAAAAACCTAGAGTCCTCACACTACAAGTGGTGTGCCACTTGAACAGAAGGTTGCGCATGTGCCACAGTGGAGTTCAGAAGCACTTGCAGGGTTGCTGCAGGGATGGAGAGAGGACATAACAGAGGTTCCACAGACCGGCCTGCTCCCTACCACCTGACTCTCACCTCCAGTGGTGAACAAATGGGCCAGAGGAGTGTCATTAAATAGAAAATGAGATTGTCATCTGGGTGCAGGAAGGGAAGCCATTGGACCAATCCTGTGGCACAGACAGCAGAACAAAAAACAAAAAAAACCCCCACCAGAGTCCATTAGTTGCTGGAGGGGTAGCCAATGAGCTAATCCTGTAGTTGTTGTTGTGTCTTTCGGCTTCTCCCGGTTAGGGGTCGCCACAGCGGAACTCCGGTCCGCTAATGATTGGCAGTAGATTTTTACGTGCCGAGCTGCCGGCCCTGATGCACAACCTTCAACGAAGGTACGCCCATTCACGCATGTCATCACACAGAGGACGCTCTAGCTGAGAATCGAACAGGACAACGTCTTACTGTGAGGCGACAATGCTACTGCAGCACCACCACCGCAGTATGAGCTAATCCTGCAGTACAAAGAGAAAAAAAATGTCTTCCTGGAAGCAGTCAGACAGAGAGACCAGACAACGCATCATTAAGCTATAGTGGAGCTTGCTAGCACAACAGCTGGCTACCTGGGGAACATGACTGGCCAACAGAAAATGCTGGGTTGAAACAGCCCACACCAACACTGTCACTGCTTCCCAATAAAGGTGGCAGGAACCTATAGCCTGTACCCTTTTTGTTTATAAAACAAACTAGGGCATACTGGCTCTGATTAACTGTCAGAACTCCTGCATGGAAGAATGTACTGTAGACCGGGGGGGGGGGGGGCTTTAGCAAAGACTTCCTGTAAAGCCCATTATGTCCTCCCCACACAAGGGCAGAAGCATCCACAGTGACTGCAGCTGATGATGCAGAAATGGTGAATGGGATGCCTCGACAGATACTAGTAATCCTGCGATCCAGATCCCAAGCCACTATTCAAACTTAAAGTTGTCTGGGTCACAGATAGGACTTTAACATTCTAGGACAGACAGACAGACCCTAGCATACTTAATATTTTAATCTAAGTATCCAGAAAACATATACGTTGGAAATCTTACTGAATTCAAACGTTCTGCCTCTGTCTATGATGATTTCATTTTTAGGAACCTGATGAACAGTTTCTTTACCATGTAAATGCAAAAGTGACATTTGTGTTGGATAATCAGTTTTATGTTAAACTGTCAACATTTGAAGGGTTATAAGGACACTGATTCTTTCCTGCATCAGATTTATGATAGCGCTGACTCTGTTTTACTGCACAGGTATTACATATGCAATCAAGTTTCTGTACTCTCAGCTGCCCAGCTACGATTAAGGAACTCCTCAATAGCGGTTGAATTATTCTCTGGACCCAAAGTGTAAAATTAAAATATATAGGTTTATAATTGGAATGTCACAGACCAATGTGAGCTTTACTGTTTCCAAACAATCAGGTGGGGGGGGGGGGGCTGTACACCTTTCTATTTAAGGTGCATTATTTGAATTTACAGTTTCAAGACCTCTTCAACCCCGTGACCTACATACAAATAAACAATGATCGTGTAAATCACAGCAACGCAGGTAGAATGCCAATGAGATGTCAAAGTTACTATACTGCACACTGCAAGCAAATAAATAAATAAAAATAAAATAAAATAAGCTGCAATGGAAATAGCACAATACTGATGTATCTATCATGGTTATAACAACTGACTTTCACAGTTTTGCCTTCAAAATATATGACTTGCTATTTGTTTTAATGAACCAAGTGCAAGTGTATTTACATATTGCAACCTTCTCCATAAATGCAGCAAAGAACCATGTTTTCGGAAGAGCACATAACAACTACTTGGTAAATAAAGAAAACTGTGAAGTCATTACATATTTACTTTGTTATTCCTGATTCTTTTATCTCTCACTGCTCATGGTTTAGAGACCGTGACACTGTCAAACATATTTCTTCAGAAATTATAGCTATTCTGTATTAATAAGTCACGCCTTATTCAAACAAAACAACTTTTAAAATTAAATGGAACACGGGCCATTCTGATTCAGAACTGAAAGAAATGAAAACTGCTGACAGGTGTTCTTAAAAACTTTGCCTGCTTTTAGACACCTCATTCTTTTTTTTCTCACAAACTCTATCTATATAAACTATGGTTCACTGAAATTGTAACAATGCAAAGAAATGCAGACATTTCTTCTGCGATGCAATACATCCCCCACCAAAACTACTCTAATTTGCTTAAGCCTTCGTCATTTGCCACCACACCCTCATGGGAGAGCACAGATGAGCTTGCGGAGTAAATCAGAGCTGGTATTTGAAGCTTAATCTATAAACCACCTGGAATATCTTATTAATGGACAGCTTAAGCGAGCAAATGCAAATTGCTCTGTTGCCAGGAATTAAAATTAATGGAATGTCACAGACAATAGCAGAAAAGCAACATTAAGTGGTAAGTCAGGATTAGTAAAACTCAAGAAAATCCCACCCTTGACTCTTCTAACATCTTACTCTCTTTACCTAGCCTATATATTCTTAGCATGTGACCAATTTCTTGCAGTTCAAAGGTTCTTTACAGTGCAGGACTGTTAAACTGATAATAATTTTGCTGAAATGCCTTTTTTTTCTTTAACTGGATTCTTCAGCTGAGCTGCAGGAAGCTTTCTTGGGCAGATTCTGTCTGATCCACTGTGCAAAGTACTCTACCTGATTAATTGCAAGTTGGACAAACTTATCAAACAGTACTACAATCTTGCTAAAATTAGATGGAACACATCATCCAAGAGTTCACAGGCCACCTTCCAGTCATCAGCAAAATTCTTTCTTTAAGGGGCTTTTTAAAAACAGCACTGGTACCGGTGCACTCTACATCCATTTAAAGGAGGAGGTACTGTAGTTGTCACAGTCAGCTCTCTGTTATGAAGTAATTAAGATTAAGGAACTTCACGAGACACTAGATGGACATGGAAAGAATATGTATGATATTTATTTACTGGGCATGACTTCCACATATGTGAGGTACTAATGAAATTAGTTTGCTACATTGTAGGTATAATTACATCTCTACTGTAATGTACTACTACTTATCTGTACCTGTAGTTTAAATCAAACAATGTGGAGCATGGAAAAAATTATGAAAATTATAGCAGTATACAAGAAGTCATTAAAAATACATTAAATAATGTACAGACTCATGAAGTAAAAAGATTCCTTATAAATTACAGGTCCTAGCTAGCTGATGATTTGACAACTAAAGGAACATTTCTGCAATTTTTTTTTTTAAGTTTTATGGGCACAGAACAAGAAAGAACTGAACTCTGCCAGAGGCAGAAAAGAACTGGGGAGATGGGCTACCTATGAAGAGTTTCTTAAAACTGCTCAATAACATACAGAGTGTGCCCACAGAAAGCACATCATGCGTGCTCACAAGAATGGCAGCTGCACAAGTGCTGAAAAAGGGTCTTCAGAAGACAAAGCCAACTATTTTACTCACTGCTGAGGGACCTTCAAATTAAGATCACAGAAGTATTTTTTCCAACACGCCCCACCCCCACAAACTTTTTTTTTTTGTTTAGTTTTGTGTTTTTTTATATACACTAACTTTTGGTTATTTCTTAAAATAACAGCAACTCTTATAACACATTACTGAAGTAACTACAGCAAGTACCACTAGACTGTTTCTAATATACATTATAATTGTTGATCTGTTCATTCAGTAAGACATTAACCCACAGTCCCAACTTCCTGAGATATTGCTAGCTCAGATAGTTGTAAGGGAAGTTGTTCATTAGATCACTGTTTGCAGTACTCACTGCTTCTGGGAATTTTCTGTTAGATGTCCAGTCCATCCAGCCAGTCTTATAGAGTTCAGATTCCTTCTCCATATATGGTGTATGCCCACTGCTAAGCACACAACAGCATGCTGGTATAAGAGGTACAATACACCTGTGCCATCTTCACAGCTTTCTTACCCCCAAAGTAAAGAAGGTTCCTTGTCTAAGACAAGGTGAAAGGAAAACCTAATAAGATACCTGTCAGAGCCTAGATCATGGGCTCCTATGGGAGGGGGAAGGCTCCAACTCTATGTTAGGGCCCTACCTAGGTTCAGAACTCTATTCTGTGGCGGCGCAGTGGTGCAGTGGTTAACATTGTCACCTCACAGCAAGAGGTTCTCCGGTTCGATTCTCAGCTGGGGTGCCTTCTGTGTGGAGTTTGCATGTTCTCCCTGTGTTCGCGTGGGTTTCCTCCGGGTACTCCGGTTTCCTCCCACATTCCAAAGACATGCATCTGGAGCATTTCTCCCCGGGCCTCCGCTGAAAACAGGCTCTGTGGAACCTAGTCGGACATTCCCGGTCAACAAATGATAAATAAAATAAATAAATAAATAAATATTCTAGTCCAAAGAGGGGTGGGACACGGGAGAACGGATAAGTAGAAGGGAAAGGAAGGAAAGGGTCCCAGCTTGGCCATAGAGGAGAGAAGACAGAATCCATGGTAGGGATGGTGGGTGGGACTAGGTACCACAACTGTTATTTATTCAAATATGGTAACTTACCTATACAACTGTACTATGTTCTTCATTAGATCACAGCTGCAGTACTCATTATTTCTGTGATGATTTCCAAAGCTTAGACAGACTGGATGGTGGAAGAAATCTGCTTAGCATTGCAAAGGATGCCCTAAATGACAGCCTTGGCAAATTCTGTTCCATTCCTGGACAAGGTGATGTACTAACTGTGAAAAGAAGGTTCAGGCATATGCACCTTTTATACTGCCATATTTGTGTGTGCCTAGGAGAGCAGTATGCACTCTGAGAAGGAGGAAGGAATCTGGGCACTTAAAGACTAACCAGACAGATGGGACACCTTATGAAGAATTCGGAGAAGTAATGAAAAATATAACAGTGTTCTAATGAACTGCATCTTTTACATCCACTTGACCTAATAATATCTCAAAAAAGATGGGACCTTGAGTTAGTGTCTTACCTCAGGGAAAATGCCTCAGGAGTGCAGCACTTCCTCCATACTATATGCCAGTGGAGGTATAGGGAAAATAAATGCAAAACCCCACATCCTTCTGGATCTTGTTACTTACTGCGGCACTTACACAATGTGAATGTTCACATTCAAAACATGCTGAATTGGCCTTTAATTAATAAATGCAACAGATAATTGTCATGCAAGTGACGTACATGGTTCTTCCAAAGCACACAGACAAGTTTCAACAGGAGCAGCTTTCAGAACTCTGACATTCTAGCCTGGACTAGTATAGCTCAGAAGTGCTAAGGATCACCACAGTTCAAATCTCTCCAATATACAACTACAGATTAGAAGATTTTGCCAATGGTTGTATTACAGAATGTCAGAAACTACTACAAATAACCAATTACAAAAGGCATGGTTCAATTCTGGGATAATTAAGCCTACTAAATCAATGTCCAGTATTTAGATGAGAAAAGCTGTTGGAATTTTTCTACTCTGAAAGGTCTGTAGGCCTGCACAAGGGGACCTGAGCCAACTTTTCCTTTCCTTAAACTTCTCAGCAAATTCTTAGATATGTTTGGGGGGAGCAGTAAGTGTGGAATGAAGAAAACATTTTTTTTTTTTGCTTTGCACATCTATGTATCCCATGTAATTGCACATACTGCTACATATTTCAGTCTCTACCTAACAATAAATCCCACTGTTCATTCAGAAAGGTGAATGAAGCAATCACTGTCTGACTGCAGTACTTGCTGGAATGACTCTGACATGGCAGAAAATTTAACAGTCATTTGAATATATGGGGAAAAGTATAAAGAATCAACTTGGGGACAGCTGTTTAAAGGGCTTCACAACACTGCCTGCAGGGAATTGAGGGTTAACGCTGGCAAATCAAAGGTTACTATTACAGGACTGATCTGGAAGCCACCTGGAAGGTTTCATTAAGGTGGAGATGCATGTCAGTAAACAATGTGCTCCCCCAACAGAACAGTGAGGAATGACCTTATAAGGAGGCTGTGGATATAGTGAAAATCCCTAGATAAGATCAACATTACTGCTAAGGGGTCTGGAATCTAACAATGACTGAAGTTTCTCTAGTGCGTAATTATCACACGCCTTCTGTACACACCCAGCTAATAAAGAAAAACTAAATCCCACAATGACCTGCAAAACAAACCTTATCAGCCCCCACCCCACCCCACCCACCCAAAAGGAGAATTTTTTTTTCATTCAGGCTGTCAATGTGCAACTGTATCTAAAGAATGTCAGACAGATTACTTTAAGAAGCAAATGACAAAAAAGGGGGGGGGGGGGGTTGGTGAAACTCCTATGCATTTTCTTTCCTTTTAAGAGGGGGTTATAATCTTCCATTTTCAAAAAGTACAGTTAAAAAAGTACAATGTAGAATGGAACAAAATACTACTTGTAGCTGAAGATTAACTACAGTGCTCATGACACAACTTAATAAATATATCAAGTCGGACAGAACAGGTCTTGACAGAAAAAAATATGCAAAATAAATAACCTTGTTCGAGAATATTTGGGAGAAAACATAAGACAATGTAAAAAGCACCTGCAGTGCATTTAGGCAGACAACTGCCAGGCTTTAGGCACAACCCAGGGTACGTATTTTACATTTTCACTTCTGCTTTAAAATATATCCAGACAAGTCCAGGATAATACAAATACAAATGCAATCAAAATGTGAAGATTACATTTGTGGTGATGCATCAGTATAATGAAAGACACATTACTTACTTCTTCTTCTGGCTTTTCTTGGTTAGGGGTCACCACAGCGGATCACCTGTCTGCTCATGATTGGCAGTAGAGTTTTACTGTGTTGAGTTGCCAGCCCAGCGCCCAACCTTCCACAGAAGGCACACACATGCACGCACTCACACCTAGGGCCAATTTAGAGTATCCAATCCACTTACAGCATGTCTTTGGGATGTGGGAGGAAACCGGAGCACCCAAAGGAAACCCACGTGACCACAGGGAGGACATGCAGACTGCACAGAAGGCACCCCAGCTGAGGATCGAACCGGAGTACCTCTTGCTGTGAGGCAGCAACGCTAACCGCTGCACCACCGCGGCCGCCCCTGAAAGACACATTACTACAAATGTCAAAATTATGTGTGTGTGTGCGCGTGTGTGTAACTCCGAACACCTAATGGTCGAACCATTACGTTTAAAGTTACAGAACTTCGACTATACAAAAAAAAAAAAAAAAACATACAAAACAATAACTTGTAAGCAGGGGATAAGCCCCCCTGCATCCCCCACACCCCCTGCTACTTAAATATACCAATTCCGAGACTGCACCACATTGAAGTGAATGGAAACCTCCGCTTATGGAGATTTCCATTCAAACGCTGGAACTTTTACAGATTTGAACATATGGTCCTGACCATATGTGGTTCGAACTTGTAAAAGTTAGACTACGTGAATGGAACCCATATATATATATATATATATATATATATATATATATATATATATATATATATATCTATATCTATATATATATATATATATATATATATACACACACACACACACACACACACACACACACACACATACACAGATCCCCTTCAGAAGATCGAAAGCTCAAAAAAATGAAAATCAAAATATAGAAAATAGAATTTGCCCTTTCTCCAGTGTTGTGTGATCTTGGAGTTGGAATGGGGGTGCAGCCCCCCCCCCCCATATGAGGGGTTCAGGGGGGCTTGCCCCTGCATTAAAAATTTTTCGATATTTTGAGTTTTAGATATTTTGATTTTTCAGTCTTTTGAGTTTTCAATCTTTTGATACAGACCCCACAGAAATTAAATTAAAAATATTGCCTCCCTCTCTGCACACATACACGCACACATAGTGCTTACAAACTATTGTATTTGCCTCCCAAGGTGAGCATGCATTTCAAGCAACGATCTGCCCTTTAACTTGATAAACAAATAAATAAAATAGATAAACAGCCACAGAGACTTCAGAAAGCATACACACAATGTAGTTTGTGTAAGAAAAAACAAAACAAAAAACTAAGTACTGAGAAATAAGACGGCGATCTGTTAGATGGATACTACCAAAAGTGGGAAAAAGTTGAGCTGAATTAGCATAAGCAGCAAAGTCGACAATAGAAAGCAAGCAACAAACCTCTCATAAAATACAGAACTCCATTTTGAGATACTAATAGTCTCTCATTAACCATAAATCTGTTGACACCTGCCTTCCTTCCTAGCCACTGTTTTTTTTGCGGCAGTGCAGCTTCTGTGCATTTTTGTTCAATGTCCTTTTGTCCATCTACTTGCAAACATTCAGAAATAAATGCTGCAGGACAGGCAGATGTGATTTCTAAGTTCTATATAAAAGGCAAACTTGTCAGAGGTCTCTTTCCTGCAGCCTACCTACAAGTTAGTGATGCCCACACTCCAAAATTTAGTACTGAATTATTTTACTTAATACCAGAATTGCAGCACCTCTTAATATATTTTTTCTGGATCACTGCCAAAAAAATGAAGCCTGTTACAACTAGAGTAAATGACAGATACAGAAAAAAAATTTTCTCGTTTGGCATCTACAGAAAAAAAAATGTTCTCGTTTGGCATCTAAATCACAACAAACTATCTACCAAGGTGTGCTGGAACATGTGGAGTGCCACATGCAGTGGAATGTCCCAGGCCTATCCATGTGTGTATGTGTATATAAGTATATACGTAGCAGCAGAACACATATGCAATTGTTATTTAAAGAGATCTGTATCCACAGCATGCTAACGTAATTATCTTGAGAAAAGAAATCATAAGTACAATACCTGGCCAACTGCCTCTTCTGCTGGATGTTGCAAAAAGTGGTTCTCTTATGCAACATCCTACACTAAATATGGTGATGCCCAGTTAAAGCATGCCAAGGGACTCCTCCTTTGGGTTGCACATATAATTAAAACTGTTAGTGAGGCATGGTACTGGCTCTCCTTATCTAGTGAACCATAAAATGGCAAGCTCTCTCTCGGTAAAATTGCCTGTGGGTGAACTATCACATGGCATACAAATAATACATAACAGCACCTGATCAACATGGTAAATCTCCTACAACAGTTGACCGCTTCAACAGTGCTTAGGTAGATAAGTCCAAATCGGCTTGGTATTTCTGTTGTCATGAAAACAATTGTGTGCAAACGTGTCACTACATGTTTTCGTAAGTTCATAGGTAAGTACTAAGCTAGTTTCCCTTGTGGCACATTTTTAAGCCTTGCCAATTTCCCTTCAAAAAGTGAGAATCAAACCCTGTACATTGTGTCTGTGGGTAAACACCTTAACCATTATACCAACCCCTAACATAGTCCCAATGTGGTACCCTGCTTATCATTCCAGGTGTCATGAAAAGAAAAAAACAGACCCTTGTAATTTGTATCATCAATTGTTTTCCATCTTTAGGCGGATATCAGCAGCAGGATCTGTGTTCTAACAAAATGAACTTCCAATGTTTTTATTCTCTTCAGTGCCTTTTCTTCTACAACAACACTACTATATGTTGGAGAAAGCAGTAGAAGGGTAAAGAAGTCTATCCCCTATGGAAGAAGTGCATGCTTTCAGGAACATTCATTCTAACTCTTCTCCGCATTGGCCCCAAGACATTCCCTAACAGCAAAACACGATATTCAACCAGATGTCCACAGGAAAATCCCTGCAACATCAGAGCAGAATCAGTTTTTTTCCCTCACTTCCTCTCTCTTCCAAGAATACACGAACAGGTCCGAGGGATCTCTCACAGAGTCAAGGGAGGAAACAGAGAAACAAGGCTACAGAAATGGGTCCATAGAAAACCATCAAACGGATGTGGGATCCAGTAATCATTCATTAATATAGAACATATCTTCGAAGACCCTATCTGATCCTCAGATCTCACTGTTAGAAAAAGGTCTATCCTTCATTCCAGCAACCAAGGCTGATTTGACTGATGGTTTTGGACCTTAGACTTTTTGCACATAACATAATGCTTAAGACAGTTTTTTCGGATGCTTCCAGTCCTAATGTGTTCAAGAAGCCTAGTATATTTGTCCCTAATGTGCATCCATTGTTAGAGGCTTTCTGTAATACATGTAAGAATTACCTTTTTGAGACATCGAATAAGCATAAATCTGGTAAGAAATTTTATAATCTTACCCAATTATAATTTGTAGCTCTGCAGAGTCTGCAAAATGACATAAGACATCTCTATGCACCTCGCTGATAAGAGAGGGGCGATAGTGACAATGGATAGATTGGTTTATGTGAAAATGATGTTATCAGATATGTTAACTTATTGTCCTATTATGATTTCAGATATTAATGTAATGATTAAAATCAGTCCATTTGGCATTACGCCTGTTTTATTAGTAGGATTATCACCTTAGAATTATATGAGTATTTTATTGTAGAATATCCGTTGATAACAACTTTCCAAGATATTAAAATACATAAAGATCCACTTTGCCTACTCATGAGATCTATTGTCTGAGGATGTGGCTGGTTAACAGGACCTCGCACAATATTTGTAGAGAAGCAGCTAAGAACAATATTAGATTGCACAGACATGGTTTTAAGAGATACTAAGCAGTTTTTGCAAGATTTACTTATCTCCACACAAGATGCTGAAATAAGTTTAGATTGTTTTATGGTTACCCTGGATGCTGCCTCACTGATTCCGAATGACAGTGGACTTTAATTTGTTAAAGTTTTTCTCACAGAGAACAGTCATTACGATACACAATTGATTTGATATGTTTTTTTGCTAGCAATAATACTAGAAAGTAATGCTTTTTTTATTTGAAGGAAGTTATGTACAGAAATTAGGCGCAGCTATGGGCAAGCCCTGTGCCAATAGCTATGCCAATATGATAAAAGCTCACTGGGACAAGTTATATATTTGCAAAAAATGACTATGTTCCTCAAATAAAATTATATCAGAGATTTGTTGATGATATTTTTATGTTATGGACAGCTCCCAAAGTATTATTACATGAATTAATTCAATATCTTCACAATACCACTACATTTTTATGAATTACATATTCATATTCTATGAAAGAGATACATTTTCTGGATGTGAAGGTTAAGACGAACTGTGATTTGTTTTTTGATACTGGCTTATTTAGGAAAAGCTGTTGGAAAAATAATATACTGCATAGGAACAACTTGCACCCAACCCACATTTATAAGAATATTCTTAGGGTACAAGGAATGAGAATATCCAGGTTAAATAATGATAATGTGATGATGTTGATTTTCAGAATGATTTAAAGATACTGTGTAATGAGCTTCTAGAGACAGGCTATGATGTTAAGGAAGTTAATTCTATAGCAAGGTGTATGAATAGGCTAAGAACGGACAGAGCTAGACCATATTCTCTAGATCAGTGGAAAATGATCAGGGGAGATTTGTAGTTCCCAGGAAAGATATGAACGTTTTACCTCCTTTTATACTATACTAGTGACACTGACATTATTTGCCAAATAGTGAAAAAGAATTGGCCAAAAATGCTTGCGGATGAAAAGATTAAGCATCTTGTGGGTGAGCACCCTCGTTTCTGGTTTAAAAATAAAACAATCTTTAAAAAGCCATCTTTGCTATGGCAACAGTCTAACTAGTGAACGATCACATGGTCAGCTGGGTACGTCACCATGCGGTTCATGCATGATATGTATGTATATAAATGTGAATTACAGTTTTGTTCATCCTACTACTCAACAAAGATACTTTTTTAAGGATACAGCCGATTGTTCAACAAGAAACTAAGTTTATTTAGCACAATGGGATCAGTGCAAGTCATTTTATATAAGTAAGACAGATCATTCCCTTAGAGAACAGATTAGGGAACATATTAATGAAATTCGGAGACAGGACAACAGGAGTACTTTAGCGAAGTATATCTTGGAGAAGGGAAATCAGCATAGTTTCAAGTTTATGGTCATAGAACTGTTGCAGGAATGTATGAGATTAGGTGATTTTAGAAATTTAACTGAACAACATGAGATACGTTGGATTACCAGCCTGCAAGCTGATAAAGGCTTGGAATTGAATGGTAAGGCTCCCTTAAGACCAATTTTAAAATCACGACTCCTGATGAAATGACTAAATGGTAACATTATACCCCGTTGATCTGCTACTTTGTAAAGAGTATATGTGATTTGCTAGTTTGAATCATAAGATTTAAAAAAAAACTGTTAAGTGGATACTATTTAAATGTTTTATCTTTTAACTGTTTTTTATGGTCTGATGAAGTGCCAGATATTGGCATGAAACCGCTTACCGTTATTAAAGTATACTTGGTTTTCAGCCTTGTTGGTAATAGCAGTTTCTTTTTGGTTAAATCTGTGTATGAATCACAGGGTTAGTTATATACAGACACACCAGCAAAGTAACACTAGTCCAAGTCATAAAACATACAGTACATGCTCCTACCTCATGTTCTTAGGGGAAAAAAAACACAAAACAAAAAGCCAGCAATACTGGCAACCCAGAATCAACTAGTGATCCTGGAAGTTAAAGGGCTGGCCAAGGGTGAGGTGGGTTCACCGGCCAACTTGCCTATCATTAGAGGGGGTTACGGGGTCCTTTGTGACACAATATTGCTCTTTGGCACAGGCTAGAGAGCAGCACTAATGCTTCTCACAAGCACATGTGTGAGTTGGATGGTTGATTTTAACACATCATGGACAGGAATATGTATGAGCACGTGCTTTAGTCACTGCACACCAACCCTTCTGGAGAAAAAAAAAGGATTATACACAAATATCTCTGAGGTTAAGATGGATGAAGCTGAGTTGGGAAACCTCCTTTCCTCCCCTCCTCCAAAGAAGATGGATAACAACCCCTCCAAATGTGAGTTCATATTGGTGGCCCCAGTCTGGGGGGCAGGGTAAGCCTGTGCAATAGGACATGTACCACCACCACTTCTGATGAAGAACAGTCTTGAGTAGCACATTAGAACACCAAAGTACACCTGGATAAATCAGACATGAAGTTTAAATGGCCAGTATTTCAGGATAAAAAAATCTTAATGATTAGAAAAAATACCACAACAAAGAAAACAGCTCAAAGAAATGGCATATCACAATGACTTTAGAAATAGTCTTCATGGAACTAACTTCACATAGGAAACCATAACCAGCATAGAGCACTTTGCAAATGTATGCATATTAAATTAAGTGGAGGCAGAACAAACGTCACTCACACAGGCACTGCGAAAGATAGCTATCGACAAACCAGCTACATTATTATATTGAAAATAAAACACGTTCTTCCAATGCCCCCTCCCCCCCACCCCATCTGAGATGCATCCGTGGTCACTGTGGGCTTGGGTTGAAGAGGAACAAAAAGATGGCCCAAAGAGATTTCTTCGGTAGGTCATTGGATGGGTCAGAACAGACCATTGTGATGCTAGAAGCCATTGTAGTAGCCACATGTAGAATCTCGCTAGAAGGACCAGAGTGATGGTCGCTGCCATGGAACCCAATGCTTGAAGGATTAGTAGAGCTGTGAGTTTGTTTCTGCAGACAATAGCATGCACTTGAGATTGTATCTTCTGTAATCTGTGCTGAGGAAGACAGGCTGCACAAGAGATGGTGTTCAGACAAGCTCCTATGAATTCTAGATCTTGAGTGAGGCTTAGCTGAGATTTTCAATGACTGACTGTGATGTCCAGGTGTACAAACAAATGCAGAATGAATTCTGTTGCTTGAAGCAGTAGATGTCTGGTGGAAGGGATGATGAGCCAGTTATCTAAATATGGAAACACCCAGAATCCGTGCAGTCTCAAGTGTGCTGTTACTGCTGTCATACATTTGGTGAACACCCTGAGGACTATGATGAGGCCAAAGGGCAGCACTCTAAACTGAAAGTGAATGGCTCCTAGCCAAAAGTGGAGAAACCTTCTGGAGCATTTGTCCTTCTTTATGTGGTGAAATGCATCTTGAAGGTCTATAGAGCACATCCAATCGTTTTCCTCTAGAAAGGGAAGTACAGACTGACCCGTGACCATCCAAAATTTGAATTGTTGAACAAATTTGTTTGGAATTCTGAGATCCAGAATTGGTCTACAGTCATCTATCTTTTTTGGCACAAAGAAAAAACCTTGAGTAAAATCTGGATCCTATCGGGCCTGGTGGAACTTCTTGGATGACTCTTTTTTTTTTCTAGCAGCTTTTCGATTTCTAAGGCTGCTTGGCCCCTCTGATTTGGTGGCACATCAGGGAGCCTTGTTAGAGATCTTGGATAAAGAATGAAGGGGATAGAGTAACCTCTGGTAATAATTCTCTGCACTCAAGCATCTGTGGTTATTTGTCGCCAGGCTCTTGAATGCAGAGAAAATCTTCCCCCACTGCTATGAGGTAAGCAATCAGGCCCCCTTTCAAGAGCGTTGGAAGGGCTGGCCACAGAAAGAATCCCTGGAACCCTAATTCCACAGGCAATCTCTGCCTCGAGGTCGGCATCTTCCATTAGAGCTTCCTGCTCTGTCCCGAGGGGAGTCTTTACCACGTGTGTCCTGGAAAGGACCTTTGGACTTCCTGAATCACATCCTTTCACTCCTCTGATTCCTACAGTAGGATCGTTGGGGAGTAGAAAAACGTATACCCACTACTGAGACGGTCTTCCCATTTTTCTCACAACTGGCTAGAGTTTCTTTGACTTTGGGGCTGAACAAAGAAGATCCCTCAAAGGGAGCATTGATGAAGGAAGACTTGAATGGCTCGGCAAACCCTCACAGGCACATCCAGGCATGTTATCTAATTGCAGTGCCTGAACCAGCTGACCTGGTTGTCCCATTGGTTGCATGTGCTATAAGCCTCATAGACGAGCTGGAAATAGACTCCAGGGAAGTTAACTGGGAGGCCACTTTTTCTTGGACCTCATCAGATACAGCTCCTGCTAGGGTATCTGATAGCTCCTTGATCAGATCCCTCCGGAGCCTAGTAAAATATGCCATAAAATACAAGGACCTTAAGGCGAAGGTTGATGATGCATAAACCCACTTTCCAAATCTGTCCATTGCCCTAGACTCTCGGTTAGGGGGATGGACAGAGGAACTTTCCTCAGCTAGTTCCTTTTTGGTGGCCATCACAACTACCATAGCATCTACTGCTAAAGCTTTTGGCCAATACTGTTGGTCCTCAAGAGCAGAGAGTATCTTGTTTGGTCTCCCAAGAATCGGATCTATGGAGTCAGGAGCCTTCCAAGCCTGCTAAGCAAAAAACTTAATGAGACTGTCAGCGTGAGTGGTCACCCAGGAAGTAGATGGATGAGAACCAAGTACAAAGACTCCTTGGAGGTAGAGTCTTTGGGCTTCCAGTTACCCCTCTGTTTAAGGACCTCTGGAATATCTCCAAATGAGATGTCTTCTGGGGGTGACCAGGGGAAACCCTCCCTGTCATCGAAATCTGTGTCCTCAGTGATGGACTTTTCAAAAGAGTCCAAGTTTCCTCTTACACGTTTTCTTCTGAGGAGGCTCTTCAGTGGGAATGTCTGAGGAGGACTCGGAAGAAGAGTGACCCTTTGTTGGGATCTCTTGCAGCCTTGAAACTCGCTGTCCAGGCATGGAGGCTGGTGGAAGCTCTGGGTAAGAAGGGGTCAAGGGATGAAACTCCAGCACAGCAGGAGCCACCTGAGAGTCTGCGGTAGCTAGTGCCCTCTACATAGCCTGGAAGGCAGGCCCCCTGCGATTAGGTGGGAGCCAGGAATCGAGAGAGACAAGCTCACAACAGAGGTCACACCGTAGTCCGAGTGACCCACCTTCAAAGCAGGAGCCGAAGAAGGGCCCCCAGCCGCTGGAGTTCCAAGAGGTAAGGGCAACTCCAAATAAAAAACAGGAGCCAACTCAAACCCATTAGGCCCGAGGTGGCACCATGATCTCAGGAATCTGTTGGTTCTGATGTAACCGACGAAGTCAGAGCCAATTCCAGAACCAAAGACAAAAGGACGGTCCATGATGGAGCAACTGAAGACTGAGTGGTCGGAGTGGGGAGCTCTAAGGCCTGCAACGAGGTCAGAGGAGGAAGAACTGGTGGAGTCCCGGGTGAAAACATCCCTGCTCCTGGTGGGAAAGGGGGTTGGGAGGATGCAGAAAGACCCCAGCCACTAGGAGCTGGTCCACAAACCTCAGTACATCCACTTCAGTGAGACTCCTGGAGGAGCGAACAGACAATCCAAAGGGGGAGCCTGGCCTTTCCACAAAGTGACTAGGAAGCTGACCATAGAAAGGGTCAATGGAAGGGGAGTGGCTTGTCCTGGGTATATAGAGAGGTTCACTTTTTGGCACCGAAGGAGTGGATAAGACTTGCTGTGGTGCAGTAGGAAATGTCCGCACAAACTGGGAAGCTAAAGGAGTTTGTGTCAACACTGTTGCCAGTCCCGATGGTGCCAAAAAGACTGGTGCTGATGAGGAACTTCATTCCAATAGCTTTGGAACCTAAGCTTTCTGTTCCGAGCAGGAACCAAGAGAAGAGGGCTTATATTTTTTTGCTATTGGTGTGATGGAAAAGTCAGTACTGACTGACTAGTCTTGGAACCAGAGGCCTTTGGAACCGGGTCTTAATAAACCCTTTAAGAATTAGTTTATTCTGACACTCTACCAAGCCCCTAGTACTGAAGGCCTGGCAGATGGAGCACTCCAGGTTTAAATGTGGAGCACCTTAACAATAAACACAGGGAGAGTGCCCATCGGAGTTTGGCATCCTACACCCACAGTCCTGACACTGCTTAAAACCAGTCGTGCCTTTGGACTTCTCTGCCATGTAAACGACTAACAAAAAAATGGGGTCAACAGGCAGAACTGTTGTCACACCAGTCACACACATACGCACACAAGAGATAGAAAGAAAAGTTCTACCAAGGACGGTAGACAGAATTACTTAAAAATAGGCAAAACAGTTAGAAAAAAATAGAATATTACGAACAATGGTAAAAGAAAAGTACAGTTGTGTACACTTACCATAAATGTAGATGTTCGAGTGTATTCACTGTTGCAGTCATTACATTTGAGTAATCTGCTGGCAGGGTGCCATCAGTCGGCCTGAATTCCAAAGTCTTGCGTCCTGCGTTGGTTGCTGTCTTCTCTTCCATGACGTCAGGTTGTCAGGGGTATAAAACATGCTGCCGACGCCATTTTCTTTAGTTTTTCTTGTCCCCGATGTCAGGTGCCCTCAAAAAGGTAGCAATATTATATCTATGTATATATTCATGCATCAATATAAACTTTACCTTCATCTACAAGCAAATACACCACATAGGTTGTAGAAGACAGATAAGGAAAGATAAACTTTAGAATGACAGGGGGATGGCGGGAGGGTAACCTGAACTGCAACAGTGAATACACTCGAACATCTACATTTATGGTAAGTGTACACAACTGTACTATGTTCTTTGTGTTTCACTGTTGCAGTCATTAAATTTGGGTAGAATCCCAAAGCTATGGTTGGGAAGCTGGAGCTAAACAGCATTAGGTGCAGCTATAAGGCCCTGCAGCACTGTAGTGGCAAAGCCTGCCCTGGACTTAGAGAGGCAAATGGTAATGCTTTGTAAAGGTGTGAACAGAACTCCAAGTAGCAGCCTCTAGAATGTCTTTGGTTGGTACTCCTCTGAGAAAGGCTGCTGAAGTAGCTGCTGCTCTGGTGGAATGAGACCTAATGTCCTTGGACACAGGTTTACCATGGTATAAGTAGCAGAAATGGATGCAGAGGCTTATCCACTTTGAAATTGTCTGCTTTGATATAGCCTTTTCTTCTGATCCTGCAGCATATGACACTAGTAATTGCTCAGTTTTTCTAAAAGCTTTAGTCCTGCTCAAGCAGAATCTTAGCTGTCTGTGTAAGTCCAAGGAATGCAGAATTCTCTCCCCTTTGTTCTGCGGATTTGGATAAAATGTTGGCAGATGAATTGTTTGGTTAAGAGCCACAATGGAAACCACTTTAGGCATAAAAGTAGGATTTTCCTCAGAAACACCATGTCTGGGTAAAATATGATAAAAGGCTCTACAGCCATGAGGGCCTGTAGCTCTGAAACTCTTCTTGCTGAAGTAATTGCTAGTAGCAGAGCGGTCTTCCACAATAAGAACTTTATATCAGCTGTAACAGCTGGTTCAAATGGAGGCAGGGTGAGCTTTTCCAACACATAATTGAGGTCCCATGCAGGTAGTGGTGATCTTCTAGGAGGCCTTACATTTTTGGCTCCTCTAAGATACTGCTTTAGTAAAGGATGAGAAAAGATTGGTGGCTCTGTATTGTAATGAGCCGAAATGGCAGATGCATAGATTTTGATTGATGAGAAAGATAGGCCTTTGTCATGCATCTCAGTTAAGTATTGTAATATCTGAGGAATATGTGATTCTGCTGTTTCAGTTCCTTGTGCTCGATTCCAAGCACAGAATCTCTTCCATTTGACAGCATAAGATTTTCTAGTACTAGGCCTTCTGGCTTCCAAAATGACATCCATCACAGCTTTACTGAGAGGTGTCGTTTGCATGATTAGCCATGCTGCCAGGTTCAGAGTCTGTAGTTGATTGGCAAGATCTGATTGTTTTGCTGGGACAGTATTTGTGGTCTTTGAGGGAAGGTCCAAGCTGGGTATTGATACAAGTTCCTTAGGACTGGGTACCAGTATTGGCAGGGCCAGTCTGGGGCAATTAATATCATCTTTGGCTTCTCTTGTCTGACTTTTAGGAGGACCTTGGGTAGAAGAGGCAGTGGAGGAAAGGTGTAAACTGATAGGCTTTTCCAACTGAAGGATAGTGCGTCCACTTTCCATGCTTGTCTGTGATAAGTCCTTGTGCAGAATGTTTTCAATTGATAATTTTGAGGAGGGGCAAATAGATTTATGTCTGGGCTCCCCCATTTCTCTGTTATCATGCTGAAGACTTGTGGATTTAGTTTCCACTCGTGAGGATCCATAAGGTTTCTGCTTAAATCGTCTGCCAGAGTGTTTTGTTTTCCTGGCAGGAATTGAGCTTGAAGATGTATTTGGTAGGTCAAAGCTGTGTCCCACAGTGCCATGGCTAATCTGCAAAGGGGGTATGAGTGTGTTCCCCCTTGCTTGTTTACATACCACATGACTGTGGTGTTGTCCGTCTTTATCATTAGTTGTCCTGGATGAAATAAGTCCTTGAAGGCTGTTAGGGCATTTTGAACAACTAGCATCTCTTTCTTGTTGATATGTAGATGCATTTGTTTTGGTGGCCATATGCCCTGAATGCATCTTCCTGCCATGTGGGCCCCCAGGCATAATCTGATGCGTCTGTTGTTAAGGTCTGGCTGGCAGGGGGCAGAGTGAAGGGCTGTCCCATGTTTTGGTGACAGGCCTTTGCCCACCACAGAAACTCCTGTTGCAGGCAGGGAATGAGAGGAACCATTGTTTCCTGACTGTGTGAATGTTTTTAGGTATCACTGAAGTTTCCTCATATGCAGTCTTGCATATGAAATTATTTGGATGCAGGATGCCTTGAAGCCCAGAGCCTGCAGAATTTGTCTTGCAGAAGACTGGGTCTTTGTTGCCATCAGTTTGAAGTAAGTAGTCAGTTGCCTTTGTTTGTCTGGCGTGAGGTAAGCCATCTGGGCAGTTGTATTCAAGCTTGCACCCAGGAATTTTATCTTTTGAGAGGGTACCAGTTCTGATTTCTTTTTGTTCACTGTGTACTCTAGGCATGTTAGAAGCCTTTTCACAAATGCCAGGTGTCGAAGTAGAGTGTCCTTGTTCTCTGCTTGAATGAGACAGTCGTCTAAGTAAGGATATATCTTTATACTTCTTTGTCTGCAAAATGCAATTACTGGTGCCAGGCACTTTGTAAAGACCCTGGGCGCAGCCGATAAGCCAAAGGGCAGTGTGGAGAATTGGTAATGCATTAAGCCAGCCTTGAATCTGAGGTATCTTTTGCACGACTGTCTTATTGGGACATGCAGGTATGCCTCTTTTAGGTCTAAAGTCACCAGCCAAGCATTCTTGCCCAGCATGGGCAGAAGCTGCTGCAAAGTCAGCATTGTGAATTTTGGAATGTCCAGGTATGTGTTCAAAATCGATAAATCCGTTACTGGCCACCAGCCCTTGTCCTTTCTGGGTACCAAGAACAGTCTTGAGTAAAAACCTTGTCCTTTTTCCTGTTCTGGTACTGTCTGAATGGCCCCCATATCCATGAGGGACGTAACCTATTTCTGTGCCTCTGCCCATTGATTTTTTGGCAGATCTGGCCAACCATTTTCCATTGGCAGAGTGTGGAAATGGAATCTGTATCCCTGTGATACGATGTTTAGTACCAACTTGTCCTGTGTTATTAACTGCCAATTTTGAGCAAAAAGTGCTAATTTTTCCCTTATGGGTGCTGCCAAAAGATAAGTGCTTGGTGTAGGCAGAGGGAAGTCATAGGGATTGCTTTCTGTAGGTGTGTGCTTTATCTCCTCCAGATTTGGAGGTGGATGCGCCCCATTGCTTGACCTGTTTGAGTCTTGCGCCTGATATCTGGAACCCTTAGGGCATCTGGATTTGCCCCTTTGAGCTCTGTCTGACACAGGAAAGGACCATTTTTTTGTAGGTCAGTGTCTACTGAATCTTGGTGGCTGCACTTTTAAGAAGTCTTTAACAGTTTGCATAGACTTAGCTTTGTCTTCCATTTTCTTTAAAACCTCTTCTGCCTTAATACCAGAGAATCATGCTGTAAAGGTGCATCTAGCAATTTAGCTTTAACATGATCAGGCAAATTTTGTTCCTTTAACCAGACATGCCTCCTAATCACAGATCCAGTAACTGCAGCCCTGCCAGAGGCCTCTAAAGAATCAAAACCACATTGCAAAGTATGCTTTCCAACTTGTTCAGCTGCATGCAATAATTCCTGCAATTCTTTACTCTCTGCACATTCTGAAATCAACATAATTTTCTGTTTCAGCAATCCCATAACATGTTGTTGGTACTTAAGCATATGAAATTGACAGTTTAAGGCCCTGATTGCCAAGGTTGCAGATGTATAAACTTTTTTCCCCATCTGTCCAGTGCCCTTGAATCTCTGTCAGAGAGGGTAGGATTTTTTGCTGTTGAGGTCTTAACTCCCTTTGGACCCTGTGAGATAGTTTCAGGATCAGCAGCAGGGTTTCTAAATAAAAATTTATGTGAGTCAGGGACACCGTAATATCTGTCAGGCTTACTGGGAGCCGGAGGTAAGGAGTCAGGGGTCAAGCTTGACTCTGAAAACACATCATCCACAATGTCTAAAACAGGGGGAATGACTAAAGGCTTGTGCTGAGGGAGAAGAAGGAAATCTCTGAGCCTCTTTTTTGATTCTGAGAAGTCTTGACTCTCCCAGTGAAAATGCTCCCTCAAAGTATGCAAGGTTTTTCCAAATGAGTAATCCTCAGGAGGAGATGCAGATGGAACAGACTCCTCAGCATCAGAATCCTCATAGGGAGGTATAGATAATTCCTGATCAGAAGAGGAATCAGAAGAAATAGAAACCTGATCTGAAGTTTCATATTCAGTGTCTTAACTAGACCTCTTATCTGGAGGGGGATGGGTACCCCTGATCAAAGTAATAAGGTCTTCAGCCATTTTTATCATCTGTTTTTTAGGCATAGAGGCCTGTGCACGTGGCTCATGCGTCATCTTTTTAGTTTTAGAAGTTGCTTTTGTCTTTGGTTTTGCAGCTGTCGTCGGTTTTGAAAACACCCTCAGAAGCCGGTGCCTGCTTAGTGGCTCCGGACCCATCCGAGGGAAATACATCCGTCGGTCAAATACCTTGAGTATCTTGTGGCATACTGGACTCCACGAGTGTCGGTAGAGGCCTGCGACTTGAAGGTAGCGGGTATCAGGGGTTGCGAAAGCACCTCACTGAGTACCGGCGAACTGGCGACTGGCTTAGGAGAAACTTCTTCGTCGGTTTTGGATCTTGACTGCCTTTCTCTGTCCTTTTCTTTGCGTTTTTTATGTACTTCAGTAGTCGGATTGATATCCAATGACATTTCTCGGTAGTTAAATCTGTTTCCAAAATACTTAGATGCAAAAATATACCGACGCTTAATAGTGCATTGGTTAAATCTAGCACAAAACTGACAGCCAGGCACGTTGTGATCAGGGCCTAGGCAAGGAATACAGTATAAATGGAAATCCTTATGAGGTATTTGCTTCCCACAAGTAATACAATTATTAACTTTTTCTGACATCGGTAAAAAGCAAGAAAAAAGTTTCCCCAACGGGGTACTTAGCTTTAGTGAAGACTTCGGTTGTGAAACTCAAACATTTCAGTAGTCGGTCGACCGGCACTTGAGAAATGCTTCTACTTCAAGCACCGCGTGGCAAGAAAGACTGAAGAAAATGGCGTCAGCTGCATGTTTTATTCCCCTGATGTCATGGAAGAGAAGACAGCAACCGATGCAGGACGCAAGACGTTGGAATTCAGGCCAACTGAGGGCAACCTGCCAGCAGATTACCCAAATGTAAAGACTGCAACAGTGAAACACGAAGAACATGTACAGTTGTGTACACTTACCATAAATGTACATGTTCGAATGTATTCACTGTTGCAGTCATCACATTTGGGTTATCTGCTTGCAGTAGCCCTCAGTTAGCCTGATTATCTTGGGTCCTGCGTCGGTTGCTGCCTCATCTTCTGTGACGTCAGGTAGTCAGGGGTATAAAGCATGCAGCCGATGCCATTACATCAGTTTTTCTTGTCCCAGATGTTAGGTGGCCCCATAATGGGAAGCAATTATATACAATGTTATACCTCCAATAAAAAAACAAATACACCAAAAAGCTTTAAGCATAGCAAACAAGAATAGATGTATAGTCAATAGAAGTCAGGGGCTGGAGGGAGGGTAACCAGGACTGCAACAGTGAATACACTCGAACATCTACATTTATGGTAGGTGTAAAAACTGTACTATGTTCTTAGTGTTTTACTGTTGCAGTCATCACATTTGGGTAGATTCCCACAGCTAAGGATGGGAGGAGGTAATTAGATAGCATTAGGACCAGCTATAAGGCCCTGCAAAACTGCAGTGGCAAAGCCAGCCCTGGATTTAGAAAAAATTGGCAAGTGGTAATGCTTGGTGAAGGTATGTACAAAACTCCAGGTAGCCGCTTCTAGGATGTCCTGGGTAGGGACACCTCTGAGAAAGGCTGTACAGGTAGATGCAGCCCTGGTTGAATGTGGTCTTATCCCCTGTGGGGTAGGTTTTCCATGGTGCTTATAGCAGAAATGAATGCAATGGCCTATCCACTTAGAAATGGTTTGCTTTGAAATGGCCTTCCCCTCTGCCCCTGCAGAAAATGCAGTCAGCAACTGTTCAGATTTCCTGAGAGGCTTAGTCCTATCCAAGTAAAATCTAAGTTGCCTGTGCACGTCCAAGGAGTACAGTATTCATTCCCCTTTGTTCTGTGGATTAGAAAAGAAGGTTGACAAATGAATGGACTGATTAAGGGCCACACTGGATACCAACTTGGGCATGATGATGGGATTGGTCCTGAGGGACACCCTGTCAGCATGAAAGATGATGAAAGGCTCCACTGCCATGTGGGCCTGTAATTCAAACACCCTTCTTGCTGAAGTGATGGCTAGAAGGAATGCTGTTTTCCAAGAAAGAAATTTCAGCTCTGCATTTGCAGCTGGCTCAAAGGGAGGTAGAGTGAGCTTTTCCAATACAAAGTTAAGATCCCAGGCTGGAGTAGGGGCTCTCCTGGGTGGTCTTACGTTTTTGGCCCCTCTGAGGAATTGCTTCAGCAGTGGATGAGAGAAGAGGGGTGGTTCGGTAATGTAATGAGCTGAAATGGCTGAGGCATGAATTTTAATGGAGGAAAAGGAAAGGCCCTTGTGAAGCATCTCAGTTAAGTATTGAAGAATATGGGGAAACATGGGTGCTGCTGTGCCCATCCCCTGAGTTTGGCTCCAGGAACAGAATCTTTTCCATTTTTCAGCATAGGATTTTCTAGTACTAGGCCTCCTTGCCTCCAGAATGACATCCATCACTTGCTTACTGAGGGATGGTAACGGAGAGATCAGGTAATTAGCCAGGCTGCCAGGTTCAGGGTTTGAAGCTGTGGGTGCAGAATATGGCCCTCCTGCTGGAACAGCAGGGCAGGGGTCTGAGGCAGGTGCCATGAATCCAGCAGTGACACACTGCACAAGAGGGGGTACCAGTGTTGGCGTGGACAGTCTGGTGCAATCAGTATTGCCCTTGGTTTGTCCTGTTTGATCTTTCGTAGTACCTTGGTGAGGAGAGGCAGAGGGGGAAAGGCATAAACTGATAGGTTTTTCCAGGTGAAGGACAGGGCATCCAGTTTCCAAGCTAGCTTATGGGGAGTCCTTGTGCAGAATGTGTCCAACTGGTAGTTCTGAGGGGAGGCAAACAGGTCTATCTCTGGGCTCCCCCACTTGTTTCTCAACATGTTGAATATCTTTGGTTCCAGTTTCCACTCGTGTAGGTCCATGAAATTTCTGCTTAGGTTGTCTGCCAGTGTATTCAGCTTTCCTGGCAGGAATTGAGCTTGTAGGTGCACTTGGTAGCTCAAGGCTGTGTTCCACAGAGCCATGGCTAGTCTGCAGAGAGGGTCTGAGTGGGTTCCCCCCTGCTTGTTTATGTACCACATAACAGTGGTGTTGTCTATCTTTACCAATAATTGTCCTGGAAGACTGTGGTCCTTGAAGGCTGTCAGAGCATTCTGTACAGCTAATATTTCTTTTTGATTGATACGCAGGTGCATTTGACTTGGGTTCCATTTACCCTGAATGCACTGCCCTGCCAAGTGAGCCCCCCCATGCATAGTCTGATGCGTCTGTTGTTAGGGTTTGGGCGGCAGGGGGTAGAGTGAATGGCAGTCCCTTGTTTTGGTGGCAGGCCTCTGCCCACCAAAGGAACTCTATCTGTAGACAAGGTATGATAGAATGTTGACACCATAGGCTTTTTAAATACTATTGCAGTTTCCTCATATGCAGTCTTGCATATGGAATTAGTAGAATGCAAGAGGCCATGAACCCCAGGGCTTGCAGCGTTTTCCTTGCAGGTAGCTGGGTCTTTGTGGCCAGTGGTTTGAAGTAGACTGTCAAATGAACTTATTTCTCTGGCGTGAGGTAGGCCATCAGGGAAGTTGTATTCAAGCTTGCTCCCAGGAATCCAATTTGTTGGCAGGGCACAAGATGTGATTTCTTTTCGTTTATGGTGTACCCAAGAGACGTTAGCAATTTCTTTACAAATGCCAGATGATTTAATACTATGTCCTGGCTTTCTGCCTGAATTAGACAGTCGTCCAGGTATGGGTATATTTGAATATTTCTTTGCCTTCTAAATGCAGTGACTGGAGCTATGCACTTTGTGAATACCATTGGCACAGTAGATAAGCCAAAGGGCAGTGCAGAGAATTGATAGTGCATGTAGCCTGCTCTAAAGCGTAGGTATCTTCTGCAAGATTCCCTTATTGGGATGTGCAGGTAGGCTTCCTTTAAATCCAGTGTTGCCAACCAGTCATTTTTGCCTAGCATGGGAAGCAGCTGATGAAGAGTTAGCATCTTGAATTTTGGAATTACCAAAAATGTGTTTAGGATTGACAGGTCCAGGATAGGACGCCAGGAACTGTCTTTCCTGGGTACCAGGAAAAGTCTTGAGTAAAAACCATACCCCCATTCTTATTCTGGGCAGGTTGAATAGCCCTGATGCTTAAAAGTGAGAGAACTTGCATTTAAGCCTATGCCCACTGATTTGGGGGTAGGTCTGGCCAACCATTTGGGGTTGGTAAGGAGTGGAAGTGGAATCTGTATCCTTGGGAAACTATATTTAAAACCCATTTGTCCTGGGTAATGAGTTCCCAGTTTTTTGCATGCAGGGCAATCTTTCCCCTAAAGGAAAAGTCAGTTGAGCAGGGCTTGGAAGGTTTAAAGTTAAGTCATTGAGACAGTTTACCATAAAGGGGAGTCTTACTATTCCCTGCTTTGGAAGTGGGAGCCCCCCACTGCATAGGCATGTGAGTACCTTGGGACTGAAACCTGGGTGTTCTGCTGGTTCTGGATTTGGACTGAGAAGGCCTGGAAAAGGCATGAAGGGACCAATTCTTAGTGGGCCAATGCCTACTAAATCTTGGAGGCTGTACTTGCAGGAATTTAACAGTTTGCATAGAATTAGCTTTTTCCTCCATCTTTTTAAGTACTTCTTCTGCTTTGTTGCCAAACAGGTGGTCTTGGTTTAAGGGAGCATCCAGTAATTTAGCTTTAACATGATCTGGCAAAGATTTCTCCTTAAGCCAAGCATGCCTTCTAAGTACAGACCCAGTGACAGCAGCCCTGCAAGATGTCTCTAATGAATCAAAACCACATTGTAAAGTATGTTTTCCAACTTGTTTAGCAGAATGCATTAAATCCTGTAAATCTTTATTTTCAGCACAGTCAGGAATCAACATCATTTTCTGTTTAAACAATCCAATAATATGTTGCTGGTACTTTAACATATGAAACTGGCAGTTTAAGGCCCTAATGGCCAAGGATGCAGAAATGTATATCTTCTTACCCCATCTATCCAGTGCCCTGGAATCTCTATCAGAGGGGGTAAGATTTCTGGCAGCAGTAGTCTTAATGCCCTTGGGTCCCTGAGAAATGGTCTCAGGATCCGCAGTAGAATTTTTAAAGAGGAACTTGTGAGAGTCAGGAACCCTGTAATACCTATCAGGTTTTCTGGGAGCAGGAGGTAAAGAGTCAGGGGCCAGGCTGGATTCCACGATGGCATCATCTACAATATCCAGTACAGGAGGGATAGCTAAAGGCCTGTGTTGAGGCAGGAGTAAGAATTCCCTAAGCCTCTTTTTGGAGTCAGAGTAATCCTGGCTTTCCCAGCGAAAATGCTCCCTAAAAGTATGCAAGGTTTCACCAAAAGAGAAATACTCTGGAGGGGAAGCAGAGAGCTCTGCATCAGAATCCTCATAGGTAGACAAGGGCAAATCCTGGTCATCAGAGAAAACAGAAATTTCAGAATCCTGATCGGAAGAATCAGAAGAAAATCAGTCCTAGGTCTCAGAGGGGGAAGGGTGGCTTCCCCTGATTAGAGTAATAAGGTCTTCAGCCATTCTTATCATTTGTTTTTTAGGCATAGGGGCCTGACCATGAGGTCTGGGCGTCAGTTTTCTGGGCATGGGTTGAGTTTTAGGCCTTGAAGAAGAAGATGGCGTTGGTTTAATATGCAAGTCAGAAGGCCCGAATACACCCTCAGAAGCTGGTGCCTGCACAGCGGCTCTGGACCCATCCAAGGTACAGACATCCACAGATTCCACAGTCGAAGAAGCAACTTGCGGCATACCGGACTCCGAATGGGTTTCAGTAGAGGCCTGCGAATCTGAAGTAGTGGGTATCAGGGGCTGCGAAAGCGGCTCACTGAGTACCGGCGAACTGACGACTAGCTTAGGAGAAGCGTCGTAGGTAGCTTTGGACCTATGAGGTCTGTCTCTGTCTTTATCTTTGTGTTTTTTTGGAATGTCGGTAGTTGGGTGGCTTACCGAAGCCATTTCTGGATAATTCAACCGAGTATCAAAATATCTAGATGCGTAAATGAACCGACGATGAATAGTACGAGGTTTGAATAAGGCACAAAACTGGCAGCGAGGTACGTCGTGGTCTGGGCCTAAGCAAGGAATGCAGTACGAATGAAAATCTTTATGAGGTATTTGCTTGCCACAAGAAATACAATTGTTAACTTTTACTGACATTGGTTTAGAGCAAGAAAAAAGGTTCCCCAACGGGGTACTTAGCTTAGGTGAAGACTTCGGATCTGAAAGTCGAAAACGAAAATTTCAGGAGTCGGCCGACCGGCACTTGCAAATTGCTTTTGCTTCGGGCACCGCACGGCAAGAAAGACTGATGTAATGGCTTTGGCTGCATGCTTTATACCCCTGACCACCTGACGTCATGGAAGATGAGACAGCAACCAAAGCAGGACCCAAGACTTTGATTATCAGGCCGACTGAGGGCTACTGCAAGCAGATAACCCAAATGTGATGACTGCAACAGTGAAACACGAAGAACATCTACCTAACGGTAGAGTAGAAGGGTAGAGAGGGTACTAGCAGCGATGGTAGGTGAAAGGATACCTACAGGTATGGAAAACAACTCACTCGCTTGAGAAAAAAGTGGGTAGAGATGAGAATACAAAGGTTTTTAGTAAAAAAGGAAGAAAGGAAAGGTAGAAAAGACTAACAAATTTTAGAAGTTTACTCAGCTGCGAGAAGAGAATAGGCTGACGCTTCTTGCGACAAGAGCGGCAAATGAGATCTGAGGTAATATAGAGAGGGGCATTGTGGGTAGAGTCTTAGCTTGAGAGATTTTTGGCTGCCGTGAGCTGTTTATTTTTGGCTGCTGTGAGCTGTATAACGGTCGAACCGGTTCCGAGGATTGGAAATGACTACCCAAGAGTCAAGAATAGATGAAGACTGACAACGTTAGATCTTCGGTTAAGCGCTTTCATCACCACTGTGAGTGGGACTTCATCAGAACCAAATTAACCATACAAGCAAGCCTTTAAATAACATTCCATCCAAACCCTTCGTTAACTGCCTAGAATTCATTAACGTCACATGTATCAAAAGTATGAATAAAACATAATACTAAAAACTAAAACTTTATCAGTAACAGGTTCTAAAAAATAATAAATAAATATGCCAAACCTATAAATTAAAAGTTCTACATGTTAATTTGCTAGTAACAGAAATAGCACCATTACGTCCTGCTGGATTTGATGTGTCCATTCTCAGCTACCAGGTCATTTCTTTAAATAACAAATTGTTTTTCCAATCCCCTCCCCCATATTTCATAGAACTGATTTTTTCCAAAATAGAAATTTTAAATTTAACAAATTTGTCGCATATTGAGTGCCTAGCTAGCACGCTATTCTTATCTTTTTAATAATGCTATAGTTGTGATGGCATATTCTTTTACTGACTACTTTCTCTGTCTTCCCAATATAAAATGCGGTGCATGAATCGCATCTAGCCAGGTACATGATCTTCTCGGTTTTACAATTACATCTACCGGCATTCTCCATTTTCTGATAATATCTAAAATTCCACCACTTTCATCAGTCTCAGTGAAAGAACACTATTTGCAACAGCCACATTTGAAATTTTTAAAAACTGAACTGCTGTTATAATGAATGGACTTTGCCAGGATATTTACAATGTTCCCCGTGTTCTTAAAAATAAAATGGGGGGCTCTGAGAAACTGTCATCAGATGTTGCAATGCCACCCACAATATATCAATTTTATATATAAAATTTAAAAAGCTGCTGCTTTGTACTCTTCGTTCCCTCTCTGCCCTGCCCAAAGGAATAAAAAAAACCCCTCCTTTCTGAGGACTATGTTGCAAATCACACTACAATTCTTATGGGCCTTCACGAAATTAGAATATTAGGGAAAAAATAAAATAAATTATCCAAGTCAAACTGGCCTCAGTGACTTGGCTGGAGAGAAAGGGCAGACAGTCATGTAAGGATACCATATTCCTAAGGAAAAAACAAGATAAGGATTGAACAAAGTTGAGGCCTGCAACTCTGAAATTCATCTATAGGCAGTCACTGCAGTGAGAAAGAAAATCTTTCAAAAGATAAATGTTAAACCTGCTTTACTTGCTGTCTTAGGATGAGTTTATGTTGAAAATAAATAAATAAATGCTCTATGAAGGAATGGGATGACTCAAAGGAAATTTAAGTTTGTCTGACTAAAAACCAGGTAAGCAAACTGAACCAAATACTCTTTTCAGATGCAACCTTGACTAATGTCAAGACGTTAAAGAAATATAGAAATTATTTCAAATTAAATAAACACGCCCCAGTGATATGTGTGTATCTTACCATTACAGTAGATGTCTGAATAGATCTCCATTGCAGCAGTCCTTCTTACTGGGACTCTGTCTCCTAGGTGTTACATCCAGCACAATTGTGAAGAGCAGAGGATTCTTCTCAAAATATCACACATCCAACCTGGTATGTCCAAACATGCCAGGTTAAGAATTGTATGTTTATGTCATTTTATCTTATTTTTCATTTATATATTGTCTATGCCATTTTAGAAAGTTTTTACCCAGAACCCCTTGGCAAGAGCCCTAAATGTAACTACAAGGGCAAGGCAAAGCAGAACAGCACAACTAGGAAGGAATAAAAGGTCTACGCCTCATGCCTAGATCCTGTCCTGAATACAGAAAGACAGAATAGGAAAGAGGGAGTAATGCAGTTATGCTGCACAACTCCCCAGAACTGAGCAGGCCCAAGGTCATGGAAATGTCTGTTAAGGTGGGAGAAGAATAATATACGATAGGACTGGATGGGTAGAACAAGGCCTCATGGATGACCACTCCAGTTCCTAGTTCACCTGGCTGCCACCCTGTGCCACACAGCTCTTCTTGCCCTGAGGAGTGAATAGGCTCACCAGACGGGACTGGGAGAGATGAGTTGGATAGTTAGGACATGGGAATTGGAGCCAAAAAGAAAAAAGAAATCTCATAATGCATAGCCTGAGTAGAACAATCCAGTTTAGTTCTATACCAAGCTCTTCTCACAGATCAAGCATTATAGGGTATCAGATTTCCTGGAGCTCTAGCTGGAAGAATAACTAGGACAGAGTCTCCAGTTCAGTTCTCTTAGCTGCTTGTCTTATGGGAACATTTTCTTGATAACTGTGACCTCAAATGATGATTTGGACCTACTGGTCATGTCTAATTTGCAATGAATGGCTGCAGGGTTAAATAATAATCAAGTACTATCAATACAATGAGTGGCTAAAGTGATGAGGTAATCAAGCTAAAGTGATGAGGTAATCAAGCTAAAGTGATGAGGTAATCAAGCACACCATCATTACTTCTAAGGCAGAATTACGAAATAAAGACAGCAATGTAGAGCTGGCCCTAAGAGAATGTGTTGCTTGCAGAATTCTTGTAAATTTGTCACTACAGACAGAAAAAAAAACCCCGCAATGCAAGACCTTCCGGTATTGTCTTTGTTACTGCATCCTTGTTTATGCTGAAAAGAAATCAGTGGGGAAAACTTCCAACATCCACTGTTGTTGTGGGAAAAGCAAAGACTGCAGGATGAACGACTTCAGCTCCTGATTATTATTTTTAATAGGCGGAGGCCCAAAAACCATTCTGGGTCATCACAATACATCTTCATGATCTGTTAGATATTCGGTCTCCTTCAGAATGGGAATGGAACTGCACATAATCTCTTGACAGCCAAACATGACAGAGAATGTCACTGACTTTTAGTCACTTACTGTAGTTATCCATCAGCCCGCATATAATCCTCATCACCATATTTACAATTCAAATTAATATACCATGAAATCTCTACATATTTGCATCGGGTGATAACTGTCAGAAACCATCCACTTGCCAAGTGGTCATAACACTGTCTTCTGAAACCAAAGCTGGAGGCATTACCTGTAAAAGTCACTTTGGGAGTTGGACACACAAACGGTCTACTAATGTATTAGAATCCTCCAACACACAACATCTCTTCCATGGTTCAAGTGTCCAACAGATGTGAGTTGTGATACCACTGCACTTTGAAAATCCACTGTAGTATCCTCATATAAAATCTAGCATGTAGTCTCACCAAAAATTTAGCTAAATGAGTCACAGGACCCTAAGACAGAGGCTGACTGAAGAATGCTTGCAAGACAAAAGGAGAGGAGTTGTGGTGATATCTTCAGATTCTCTTCAGTGGTAAAAATTCCTGACATGTTTTGGTAACTGTGGAAACTATCTCTGATAGTCAGGAGAATGACTGTGAGTCTCTGAATAGTACACTGTGATCCCCAAGGACTATAATGATATGTTGTACAGATTCACTGCCAGACACTGGAGCTCGTTATCTAAACAGGGAAACAATGGTGCCCTTGCAGACAAAAGATGGCGGTTACTACTTACACAATTTGTGAATAAATACCCCGGGGTACAAGTGAGCTGAAGGGAAGAGTTCTGAACTGAGCCTAACTTGTTCCTCAAGCATAAGCAAAACAATGCTACTGACGGTTTACCTTTACATGTGCGTATTGCACAAGGGTGAACAGCAATTTTCCAGAAAAATGTTCGAATGTGCAATGAGCGAATGCACAGTGAGAGTCGACATTTTGGGGCAGATTGCACTATAGTGGGGATCGGGAAATGGTTTCTTTCCCCACTGTAGTGCGATCTCGGAGTTAGAATAATAAAGTAGGGGGGTGCAGGGGGGGCTTGCCCCCTGCATTACACTTTATCTAAATTTTTTTCGACATTAATGTTCGAAAATCAGCGAATTGGCTTTTTGATTTGCTGATTTTCGAACATTTACAACTGTCGCTGCTTTAAGTTTTGTGGTTACGATTCGCTCATATGAGCAATCGCACCACTGTGTTTCGCTGTTATGAAGGTAAACCACTACTGACAGTTTCTAAATCTTTATATGCAGGTTAAGTATTTTAAAGATCCAAAGAACATATTCAGTCTCCTCTGAACACAGGGAGAAAAGATTAAAGGGCGATATTATGAAAGGACTCTAAAGTGTTCATAGTGCAAAAGAATGAAGTCCTGACTGTGATCATTTCAAGCCACTTTTGGCATGGTGGAACTTCATGGATTACTCTTCTCAAGTAGCACATGCACTTCCTTCCCTGCCATGGATTTTTGTCAAGTGAACAAGTTGCAAAGGTAGAGGAAGGCAGGAGGACAGTAAGAGAGCATTACATGATAGCCTTCACCTATTACTTTCCTTACTTGCGCATCTACAGTAAACTTGAACCAAAATGTTATGTGGAACAGTCATCCTTTCCCAACCACCTCCACCATGGGTTGCTCACTAGCAGCCTTCATGACATCACTGGGGGCATTAGCCACCGGGCCAGCACCTTTGTTTGAAGCCAACGATCTGTTGATTGTCTTGAGATGCCTACTGACAGAGATAAGCATTGCAGGTGTGAATGCTAACAGGATGGGGGATCCATGACACAACAAGATTTGAAAGGACTAGTGATGCTGTATAAACCAGTTCTGTAAACAGAGTTGATTCCAGAGGTGGCAGTCTGCACATCAGTGCCAGTAATCTAGCAAGTGATGCTGGTTTAATGTAATGCAGAAACCTGTAAGTGAATCACTGGCACTGGGTTCGCTGGTTTTGTGGTTCTGGACTGGAGAAAAAGCCATTCCAAAAAGACTCCTGTTGCTCTGACACCAAAGGAGCAGGAGAAGGAAAGTATAGCATAAAATCTTACCACAACAGTCGATGTCCTTCTCTTCACTGCTGCAATACTCTTCACAGTAGGGATCGCCTGCCAAGAATAGCTCAACATCCATCCAGTATACAAACGTCTTTAGATCTTATATGCACCATACATCACATGTATGCTCCCCGTACAAGAAGTAGGGCATAAAGGTAATGTATGGACCCAGTTACCCAGAATTAAACTGTCCCAGAAGAGAACAGTCTCCGTAGGACAAGAGGCTATACACATGCAGAAGGAGGAAATGCAGATGGAAAAAAGGAGACCCTCAGCCAGAAGGGGGAACCACCCCCCCCAAAAAAAAAGGGGGGTGGGTTGGAAGGAGGCAGCTAATACTGCAACAGTAAAGAGAAGGAGACCTACTGTTATGGTAAGATTTTACACAATTGTACTATGTCCTTCCATAAAACCATATCCAATTTATAATGCTTAGTAAAGGTATGCACTGAAGACCAAGTAGCAATTTCAAGGATGGAATTGGTGTTCAACCCCTTGAAAACAGCACCAAAATAGGCAACAGCCCTACAGGAGTGTGCTCTAGCAGAAATAGACAGATATTTGCCATGCAATTAATAAGAAAAAGAAATGGCCTTAAATATCCAAGAGGAAATGGTTTGCTTAGAAACAGCCAAACCAAAACCACTGGCAACATTTATGAATGGCTTTAGTTTTATACAAATAATACCTGAGCTGTCTGTGCAAATCCAAGGTATGTAGAACCTTCTCACTAACAGTCTGAGGGGAAGGAAAAAAGGAAGAGAGCTGAGCTGCCTGATTCAAAGACAACTTGTTGACCACCTTTGGCATAAAATAAGGATAAGTATGAAGGGGCATCCTGTCCTTGTAAAAAAACAAAAAAGGAGGGACAGCCATAAGGGCCTGAAGCTCAGAAACCCTCCAAGCAGAAGTAAGAGCAAGTAATAAGGCAGACTTTCAGGTACAATGTTGCAGAGAAGCTGAACCTGCAAGCTTAAAAATTGCCTGGGTCAATTTTTCAAAAACATAACTAAGGACTCAAGGAAGAAGAATAGGCTTCCTTGGGGGCCTAAAATGCAGAACACCTTTAAGAAACTGTTTGACCTCAAAGCAAGAAGCCAAAGGAGAATTCCAGGGCAAGCAGGCAGGCAGAAATAGCTGACAAAGGGGTCTTTACAGAAGAATAGGCCAAGCCAGACTGGAACAACTCACACAAATAGGAGAGAACTAGAGGGTCCCCCACTGAAAAAGGATCCTGGTTATGAGCATGGCACCAGACAGAAAATCTCTTCCATTTGGATATATAAGACTTTCTGAGGGTTTTTTTGCCTCCTGTAAAACCCTGAGCACGTCCTCAGAAAAGAGGTGCCTAAAGAGATCAAAACCCTGTCACCCAGTGTCAGCTAAAAAGTGCACAAATGAGGATGAATAAGTGACCCTTTGACCTGTGTGACGAGGTTCAACTGATGAGGTAACTTGTGATGATGGCTCCTGGCCAGAAGCATTAGGGGGGGGAACCAGCGCTGTCTTAGCCAAAAGGGAGTCACTAACAAGATTTTTGGGGAGTCCAGCTGAATCTTCTGCAGGACTCTTAGAAGTAGGGGAAGGGGAGGAAAGGCACAGAGAACATTCCCTTCCAAGGAAAAGAAAGGGCTTCCATCTTCCTCACCAGATGACATGGCACTCCAGAACAGAAAAGAGAGAGCTACCTGTTCAGAGGGGAGGCAAAAAGATCTGAAGAATACTCCGCCGGCAGATTATGTCCAGAAACACGTCTCTGTGAAGCATCCATTCGTGAGCCTGTGTTTTGCACCTGCTCAAGGCATCTGTCAGTAGACTGTGCTCTGAGGGAATATACACTGCCTGAGGAGTTAACTGATAAATGAGAGCCAGATCTCAGGCCTGAACAGCCAATGCAGAGAAGGTAAGACTTTGTGGCCCCCCCCCCCCCGCTTGTAAACCTTTACAGGGCCTGGAGAGAGCATGTGGTGAAAAACCTGAAGGGCCACAATCAGAGCTCTCATTTCTTTGATGTTGATATAGTCTGACTTTTGACGGGGGGTGGGGGCAAAGAACTTGAACTTTCAGATTACCACAGGAAGTGCCCCACCTCATGTCTGAAGTGTTGACACACAGTTCTTGAGAAGAAATCGGAGGCTGAAAGGGCAGGTATGGGTTGAGAGAAAGTTACTGAAAACATCACTCAAATTCCTGCTTTAGATAAGGATGGAGAGGCACACTGAAATCCAGAGGGAGGCAATGCTGAAGCCAAACTGACTTGAGGTACCACTGAAGCTTCCACATGTGCAGTCTACCAAGAGACAGCATTAGAATAGAAGACACTATGAATCCCAGGGCTCAAAGAAATACTCTGGTTGGAACAGCAGGCAGAGGCAGACAGAAGAAGAACAGACGGAAAGAAAGCTCTCAAGGACAGATCTTTTGGAGGTGGAAGATAGGGCAACATTAGCACTGTCCAAAGCCTGCAACCCAGATACATATGATCCTAAGAGGGAGCGAGGACAGACTTTTGAAAGTTGAAAGTAAACCCCAGACTTTGGAAGAGAGAGTTGTTAAACTCCAGATCCTGTAACAAGCAACTGGGAGAAGGTGCCTGAAGAAACAGGTCATCTAGATAATGGAAAATCTGAATGCCTTGGAGTCTGCAAAAGGCAATCACAAGAGCTAGGCATTTTATGAATACCCTGGGGCAACAGAAAGGCCAATGGGGAAACCAGAGAAATGAAAATGAGAGGAAGAAAGAAAGAAATGTCAAAACTTCCTGAAATCAGGGTAAATAGGAATATGAAGGTAAGCATCCTTCAGATACAAGGACTCCAGAAAAGCCTGGGCTGGTACAAGAGGAAACAGGGTTTGAAGAGTAAGCATCTGAAAAAAAGAAAACTTGTCTCCAAGTGCCCTTGTTTCAAGGGACCAGGAACATCCTGCAGTAAAATCTCTTTCCTACTTGTGAAGGAGGGACAGGTTGAATAGTTCCCTGGTCCACCAGGGAATCAAGGACCTGTAAGAAATGAGGAAGTTGTTCCAGAGGAGGTTGGGGAATCCCTGAAAAAGGAGGGAGAGACTTCCACACTATGAAGCAACTCTGAAAGATGACAGATAGATCCCAAGAATCTGAGGTGATAATATGCCAGTTTGGAAGACAGAGGGAAAACCGAAGGGACAAGGGAACCTATCCAAGTGGTAGGAGGGGCAAGATGTCAAAGAAAAAACAGCTTGTCAGATAAAGAAGGCTTCTGGGCCACAGAAGCCTGAGAAGAATTAACAGGAGGAGCTGATCTACCCTTCCTGCCTTTGGTGGCCTGATAAGGCTGCCTGTAAACAAAAGCAGACCTAGTAGGATAGTTTCCCTGGAACTTAGGGATAGGGGACACAAAATAAGATTAAAATCCTGCAAAGCTTTACTTTTTTCTTGAAGAGATGTATAAATATCAGCGACAGCAGTACCAAAGAGAAGTTTATTATCCAAAGGAGCATCCAGCAATTTGGTCTTAATGTCTTCAGGTAAAGACTGCAGGCAAAGCCAAGAATAATGCCTCATTAGAGACCCAAAGACAGCAGCTGCGGAAGAAGCATCAGTAGAGTAGCTAGAAAATTGCATTTTATACTCAAAAACTCTTTTTACTGCCCTACACCCACCTGTTGTTTGAAAAAAAAAGACATCTTTCAAAATTCTGCCCCCCCCCCCAAGCAATTAATAAATGTGCACATCGTTTTCAGCAGTTCCCTTTAAAACTACTAACAGTTTTTAGATGTGCAATCCCCTCTGTAAACAACCTGTTGTTAGAGGTATTACTTTAGGAAGTTATAAAAATAATACAGCCTGAAAAATGCTACACTGTTTCTGAGTGATGGAAAGAAACAACGTGTATGCCTGGCTACACCTTTGAGCAGCAGCATAGCTACTACACTTGATAGAGTGACGAGTCACCTGAAAGGCAGAACCCAAACTAGACAGAGCAGAAGATTTTGCTTAAGAATCAGGGAGGCTGGAAAAAACCTGACAGGTTTGTGCAATCAAGGCCAGAGAATATCTGGTCATGTGGGTCTGGTAATTGATGACCCGAAAGACCAAAGTAAAAACAGTATAAACCTTCTTAGCAATTCTCTCCACCCCCCTGCTATCCTTAACTGAAGGCAGCAGCTTGGAAGACAGCAAATTTAGAAGAGGAATCTATGTAGACACCAGACGGCCTACACAGCTATCACCCACTTCTACAGAAATGTCTGGTGGAGACTGGACAGCCAAAGAATCTGGATGAGATTTCTTGGCCTTCTTCTTATTTAAGGGTACCTCGGGGTTAGAAGATTCTGTCATGCTAAGCCAAGATTTTAAAACTTTTCAGCCTCTGGTTCTTGAGATAAATGGCCAGGGCAAGACATCTGGCTTCTAAAAGTCTTAGGCACAAATGCTTTACAAATGCTACAGGAGGTATGGTCATGGAAAGCATCCAGATAAAAAAAGACACTGTTAGTGATGATCCTTATGGAGAATCTGCCTCCCACACTGACATTTTCCCTTCTTGGATGACATGAACTCTAGGTTACCAAAAAAAAAAAAAAAACCCAACAGGGCACTTATCTGACGGCTAGGTATGCAGCACAGCAAAGGGCATTAAGACCAAAGAGCGATGATGGCATTTGGACTGGCAACAAAGTTCTAGGTAACTGCATCCATATATCAACTTTATGCCCTACATCCTGTATGGAGGGCATATGTATGACGCATGGTGCATGCAAATCTAAACGCTTTGGTATACTGACCTGACATTGTGCTATCCTTGGCAGGAGATCCCTCCTGTGAAGAATACTGCAACAGTGACATAGAAGGATATCACTGAGGTTTCTGTCTTGGGCCTGAGTTAGGCAACATCATTCAGGTTATCAGACTTTATGGCAAGGATGAAATGATAATGGTCAAACCTCAGTGTAGCAGGCCTGGAATGTATGGACTAAAATAGAGCAGAAGGAAAGTCAATAGCTGTGATGCCCATATTAATAAGGTGAGAATCTTCACAATTTTAGCTCAGCTTGATGACAGTCTGACAACAACCTCAGGGACACAGGGACAGATGAATCTATCACAGTGATGAAAGAAATAGGAGACACTTGGTCATGAATAATTTTTGAAGACTTCCTGCTAAGAAGGGTGGAAGAATAAACTTCCTGTACCAGTTTTTTGACATAGTTTTTGCAGGCAGAGTGAAATAAGAATGAGAAGGTTTACATGAATAAGAGAGATGAGCTGACAAGACACTCTAATACATGAATCCTGACTTTACATGGTCACTAGATTAAAATCCTGACAACAATTAATGTCTGTAAGGGTTATGGGAAGGGGTATGCAGGGCTGGGGTGGCTCTGCCAAAGATACACATGCAGAAAATTTGCTTTGAGATATGACAAGCTAAGGGGCCTATGTTCCATAAATTCCAAAAAAACAAGAGATTTTGACTGAAAAGTTTACCAAATCTGATGAAAAATCTCACAATGCAAATGAAAAGAAACACAAGTGAAAAAGTGGTAACAAAAAAATCTTTATTCATGGCAATTTGTAAATGCTAACAAAATTCACCAAAAACACTCAAATACAACCTGGAACCATTTCTTTCTAATGAAAGTGAAAAGTAGTTAAAAAAAAGATCATGATAGATAGCCATATGTGGGTGCAAGATGGGATACGGAGGAGGTCCCTATCAGCACTGGAAAGTTTTACCAGCAGGGTGGTCCTATAGCCTTCAGTATCACTCCTGCTGGTTACAAAGAACAGACCTTTTCTTATCAGATCACACATTCAACTTCCCTCAACAGAATTCTAAAATCCAGCATATTTCCTTACCCCATACATTAGCTGTCTTGCAATACATTTTCATACTACATACTCAAAAAAAAAATCCTTAAGCTCTCAAATTATTTTGGGCAACCTAGAATATGTTACACTTTTACATTGTGATGCAGAATGTACTGGACCCAAGTTGACACTTGCCAGGTAACCCTTCTGATTATAAAATATGTAAATCATTTGCTTAGGACACCATATCTCTTTCTTTCTTTCAGCTTTTCCCGGTTAGGGGTTGCCACAGCGGAACTCTGGCCCGCTAATGTTTGGCAGTGGATTTTTACGGTGCTGAGTTGCCAGCCCGACACCCAAGACACACCCATTCGCGCACGCACCTACCCACATGTCTTTAGACATCATTCTAAACTGCTAGTATAAACAGACTTCCCCCACACATGGATCACACTTAATAACCTACACTTCCTCTCTCCATCTGAAATTTGACTTTTCAGAAACGATGGTTACCATTTCTTTACAGAAGGCTGTCCTAGTGACCATATAAGCAGCACCCTACTACTAACCAAAAAGTCATCTCCAAGCTCCTCTAATAGCCAAATTAGGTTATCGGGAGTGGATGATGAGACATCTCAGTGCCCACTGCTCTCAAACAGAGGATGTGGAACTGTGCAGGGGGTGTGGCTAAATTTTAAAATTTCCCCAGCAGTGATCAGGGATTGTTGAGAAAGGTGGCAGCCATCAAAGTACGGACCCTAGTGTTGGAAATCCATGTCACCCCAAGACATGGTATGTCTCCTCATAATATGTCCTCTGCAAGCCCCTAAGATGACAATGTCAACATAATATACCAAGGATGGGCGTAACACCTCCATTCTACACCCAGCTACAGTAGGACAACCCCTTGCCTCTGCATCTCCCTCTCTCTCTCTGTCACAAAGTAAAGACCAAGAACACCCTTATCTGGATTAGAGGGGGCTCATATGGTGATGGGAAATGTATGGGACATACCCTTTCCCCGATTATTCAGTGGTCCAGATGAGAAGAGAACACTGGGAGCAAGGAGATCTGAAGTCAATGGTGGCTGATCTTTGCAGGAACCTCAAAAGTTCTATATACCCCTGAAGAAACACACATACATGCATACATACAAGCACACACACACACACGTTTCTCAAGTCCCTAGCTATATGGACTCATAGAATTAACTCATCCTTGTATGTTATGTAAATTTAAAATGTCTCGAACCTCTTCCACCAAAGACAATTCAAGCACATAATTTTTTGGCCTAATAATACCCATTATGAAATACACAAAAAGAGACATGATTAACTGCTGTTTCCTAGATCAAATCATACCCATTATGCGGGAATGTTGTTTTGTATCTACACTCTCTGCAATCCTTCAACTACCCATCCATGTGAAGATGGTTCTGTTAGAATGCAAAATGGACAGCACACTCGACAGAAAATATTTAATAATAAGAAGGAGCCATGCTGTATTAATAACTCAGAGGTTTTCCAACACGATGGATTTGTGGCTTATGTCAAATTGACAGCATTAGAATATGCATTCCTCAACAAACCAAATAAATGTTTAGTAACAATGTAAATATGCAAATGCATAATCCTGTAAATATGTAAGCTATCATTTATCATGCATATATAATGAATATATCACTACTGTTGTAATATCCCTAATTAGGTTTGTCTAAATTAGCTTGCTATTTCTCTGCTGATGTATTTTCTGGAAAAGTTATATATGGCTTGTAAATTCAACATTGTATCCCTTAGGTTTTCGGCTTACTTAAAATTCTACTTTTTTCTGCTCTTCTGTGAACCTGGGTCATGGCTGAAAAGGTCAGGATACTAGTTTCCATCCATCCACAATCCCTTTTTCCCATTTTTGAACACGGGGTCATGGTAGCATTTCAAAAGTGACAGTCAGGCTTACACCATCGGATGGCTAGCCCTGCCATGGTTTCTTCCACATCACACACACTCACACCTATGGCCAATTTAGAGTGTCTAATCCACCCACTGCATGTCTTTGGAATGTGGAACAAAAACTAAAGCACCTGGAGAAAACCCACCCAATCATAGAGAGGACATGCAGACTTCAGTCAGAAGGCATCCCACCTGAGAATTGAACCATGTAAACTCTTGCTGTTAAGCAACAACACTATCTGCTGTGCCACTCTGCTGCTCAGTTTATTTACCTAACAAAAAAGTGCAAATAATGCCAAAGACAAGCAGTCAGTGGACCGGACACCATAAAATGGTCATAGGTGTGTGTGTGTGTGTATGTATGTATATGTGTGTGTGTGTGTGTTATGAAAGAATAACTGCATCAGGGCTAGCTACCTGGAGGTGTGAATATTGGCTGTAGCATTCTTAAGCATTATAAACAGACAGCTCCGTCTCCGCTAACTAATTTTCTACATAACCCCATCAAATAATTCGTTTGGTGACTGTATGTACTACTGAACTCCTTGTCCCTACTACATAAACAAAATAGCAATGAAAAAAACTTTTCAAACTTAAACTCAAACAACAGTTACTGGTTACATATGCCTTTGCTCTCTTCCACCCCAGGCTAACCCTACACTGCCTTTGCCATTCTACACAGCTTTGACTCCCTCTTCTGTCTTCACGCACACAATATTTTATAAAACTAGTAAATTTAACTTCAGGTTTTCCTGCATTCTCTTTCCCCTCTCCTTCTCTATTCATATACCACATTCAAAATGCTTCCCGCCTTCTTTATTCTACTTCTCCATTTACCTCCTCTCCAACTCTACTATCCTGCTGCCTGTTTGTTCCTAATCTTTCCCAAATCCATCCAGTCACTCTAATTCCACCAGGCTTAGACTCTTCTGTCGTTACCTATTCTCTACACAATCTACCTGGATATTACCTGAGAACACCTCCTACTTATGCTCTGTACTGCACTGCAACACCTTACTGTGCTCTCATACTGCTGCGCAACTGTATATAATTGAGACTGATTTTTTTAAAAATCGGATCTACCTGGACTCTACTTTGTATACTGTGAATAATTATCATTACAGTTGTATAGCTATAATATTATCTTCTGCTTTTGCTACTATTTGTTAACTAGTAAACTGTATTACTTTACCCTACTAGGAAAATTACGGTCACATTTTTTTTCCTCTTTTGCATATTTTGTCTTTTTCATATTGATGTGTGGACCTTATCTCCCTGGGCCACTGCTGAAAAGGGGTTTGTTTTTGCTGAGCCATTCGGAGTATCCCAGTAAACAAATGTAAATAAATTAAAGAACACTGAATCATCTAGAAGCTTGTGCCTCTATCACTAACTTTATAAATAGGAGTTATAAAGTAGTTTATTTATGACTGGAACATGCAGACTCTAGTCAAAATTGCTGAATTCATGGTAATCATCAGTGAATTAGTCACAGCATGGTTTACTTCCAAACCCATCACAGAAATGCAATAATGTGCATCTATTTGTGCTTCAGCAATTTAACAAATCACGCCAACAACCTAGATACATACATAGAATCATGTACACTTTTTTGGGGTCAGCCAAAGGAATGAAAACTCACACATTGAGAGGTATCTAGCCTTTCACAGAGCAGGGTTTGACTGCTTCCAAACATCCATAACACATTAAAGCTGACTTTGAAAAGTTCAAAGCTAGTAATGGAAAACTGCATCACGTTAAAAAGGTTCCAAGTCTTGCAGGTCCTATTTTCAGAAATGTAATCAATATCAAATAATCATATGCACATTTAAGTGCAGAAACTCACCAGCTGAGGGGTGTGGAAAACAGTATCCCTGGGATACAGCCAGAGGTAATAGGGTTTATGAGACTTGAGCACTAAAAGGATTAAGTTGAGGCCAGCAAAATTAAAAATAACTGTACAAAAAGAAAATGCACAGATTCCTAAGAATATAATTAAACATTTGTTGCACTTCTCAAAGAAGGTGCATTTTCAAAAACATTTCAAATTCCTACATGCATGAAAAGTTTAACGCTACCTCAGGTTCTGAAGCCTACTATGTACACTTCTTCCAGCTAAGGTATTTCTGATGAGCCTACCTGTCCTGCTGAAGCTCTAGCAAAGTGTTAAAAGCTTATGTTACTTGCCAGCAAAGAGTAGAGAATTTCTTAGTACAGTGGCCAGACTTTTTGCAGTTACAGCTAGCTCACTGGCACAAATGGACATAGCATGGATTGCACCTTAGCCAACTCTAAATACAGACTACCTGACATTGTTGCCAAATGGAAATCACCAATGTGTCCATCCCAGGGAGAGGGAGATGGTTTAAGTCTACCCACTGCAGGAACTCTAAATGGGAAGACTCAGGACTATAGCTCTAGTTAGGAGAGATGAGGCAAGCATAAGTCTAGCCAAGCAGGGTTTATAATGACAATTAATAAGTGTGTCTCTGCAGAAGACAACATCCAAATTAGCCTTGGCATAAGAGAGCAAAACACTCCATTTACAAGTCAATGCTGAGAGGGACAAGGCACTAAGATACTTACCCTGCCAAAGGTGACAGTCTGCTGACTGTTTTATCTGCACTTAAAGCAGCAACTCTGTAAGTCAGATCCCCACTTGGGGGGGGGGGGGGGGCATCCCAGTCCATGAGGTATTAAGGCTTCAGTGGTCGGACAGGACAGGGGAATGAATAGGCTTACCGGTCACTGGATGGTGCTTGATGATCCAACTGGAAAGGGTCAAAAAGTAAAATAAATAAACATTTATGTAATGCAATATAAAAACTAGCTCATGTTTCTATTTAAAAAGGATCTCTGGTTCTGTGCACATACCAGCCAATAAAATTAAATAACTCAAACTTTACTCATCTAATAAATGTGTACTGCATCTCTATTAAAGATAAATTCTATTTTTGCTTCAGAACTGCCATTGTAAGAGCTCTGTACCACCACATATGATAGCAAGGTGAGGCAAGCTATATTCTGCTCTGTTTTCTGTGCCATAACAGTGGAAGTAAACTAAAAGGAGATAAAATAAATACATTTCCGTAAAATATTACTATTTTTTTTTTCAGATATATTCCATCAGAACAGGAAGATATGCCTCAAAAATATGCTTTTTCTTCATACATTTCTCAGTAATTTTCTGCTGAGAATGTGAGCTTACTGTCTGAACAACATTCTTGCCTTGTCATCACTGGCACAACAACCACAAGTGAATACCCTGCTGTTACATAATCCCATCCTAGTTTTCACGTTAACAGCTCTCATTTTCCCTCCCCTTCCACGTGGTGTTTATGTTTTCATATGTTCACTGCCAAGTTTTTGGTTTGGCTGCTTGCCAGCAGCCACAATGCTTATTTTGAAAAGGCTAAGTGTTCACAGTCATATAGGAAGGATTATTATTTTTTTTTTGTAGGTTTTGGCTAACATTAGGTTAATCCATGTTTGACAGAAGCATAGTCTGCTGAAAATTACTGAATTATTAGGCAATTCAGAGTAACTGTGTAACTGTCACAGCACTAAGACAGCAGGGACTGGGAAATAAGAAACTGAAAACAAACGAGTGGAGAGGACCAAAACCACCTTTGCATTCGCTCTACTTTGTTACTTCAAATGTAAAATACAGCCACTTTAGTCAAAAAGAAAAAAGAGTAGTCTGTCAGCAAAGTACTCTGACAAGATAAAGACTGAACATGAGGCTGTAACAATGATATACCATTCAACACCATTACACATCTATTCACGTCTCGCTTTACATTTGCATCTTACACTGAAAGCCAGCATCACATATTTTTGTACTAAGATACTAGCTTAACTACCCTATCAGTGTGAGATAAATTCCCTTTGAATTAAGAAAATCAAGCTGGAAGAAGAAGAAGGTTAGGCAATGCCAAATCTGAATGCTTTCTGCACAAAACCGATACTATGAAAATCTGATGTAAAATTTAAGCAACTACAGCAAGACATGTCTTTACTACTTGTCTCAATATGACCTGCAAAATAATGCTTAAAATGTTTAATTGTTGTTCATTGTAAATATGTATTTTTGTGGCGCTTTTCTCCCTGGGTCTCCTCTGAAAATGGATCTTGTGCCAGGTCACTTCCCCAGTAAACAAAAGACAATAAATAAAGACAACCCTTCACAAGTCTTGCAAAACCTAATTATGCAGTACCTCTAGCCTTATCAACCACTGTGTGTCACAGCTACCCAGGAAAGCTAGCTGCGGTCTCGTAATCAATTAAGGAATAAAAAAGCCTAGAATGTTGAATTAAAGAAAACACAGGAAGTGTCCAAAAACAAAACTTGTTGGCCGCAATCGGAAGAACACAATTTGCATCATCAGGTTGGAGAGACTTAGTCAAGACAATGTTCTCTGTAGTATTGCTGATTTACCTCTTTTGAGCCATCAGTAATTGTTGAAGCTAACACAGTATCAGCCCTAGACCCTGTGGATTTTCCACTGCTACTGAAAGATGCTCCTCTACCAATGAGGCAATGGACTGGCAGAGGTCGAAACAAACAAAGCAAAGTAACAGGAGAAGGAAGAGGCCTAGGTCCAACAACACTGAGTCGATCACAGCAACAGAAAAGGTAGAACAACCTAGCATTATTTATAACTTGCCATTTTACATTTTAACCAAAGCTTGTTCATTTTTAAATAAAGGAATGAGACTGATATCAGAACCTTTATCTAAATATTTAGAAGGGAAATTAAAGGGGGCATAATATAATTCTGTCAGCTTCATAAAACATAGTACAAATTTTCTTAAACAGTTATACAATTAGTCACCTGAATTTAAAAATGCTGTATACAATTAGTCTGAGAAATGTGCAACTGCATATATGTTTGTTACTCTAGATGTGGATTCCCTATTTACGGTAATACCAAACGAATTTGGTTTGGAATCTGTTAGGAGTTTTTTTTTTTTTTAATGTAAGGTTACTACCCTCATTATTAGCAAACACAAGGTGTTGCTATGAGCACATCAGTGATAAATACCTAAGCCAATATTGTTATAGTTATGTGGGAAGATGAATTTGTGTTCACTCAAAAAAATCATTTTGGAGAAAAATATTTTACAAATGTTTTTGTGGATGACATTTTTTTTGTTATGGGATACAGACAGAGAATTAGATCTTTTTACTAACTCAAATCAGCCTTAGACTTTCTGCACTTTAAAAAAAAATTGTGGTCATAAACAGAAATTATTTTTTTTAGATATTAGACTGTTTAAATCTTTGCGTGACAATATAAATATATTAGTATACTGGAAAGACATTAAACAGAATACTTGTACACAGGTGGTATGTTCATGTTCTCTAACATACCCCCAAGGGTGGGATGATCCATTACGGCACATCAGATACTAAAATGATGACATACTAAAAGAACAGTTAGACACCGTAATATTTCATTTTCGCAACAGAAGCTATAAGACAGATGATTTGAAGTAGCAACAAGGAGTTGAGAAACGCCATGAGATGGCTAAACCTGTTTTTTTTCTACTATGAATAACAGTACTAATACTATTATGAGGGAATCCAATAACAGGAACAATAATAAAAAATCACTAAAATATTTGTTAACATAATTGGCATACTACAAACATTTGAGAAATAATAAAAAGTCAATTGCATATCTTGGCTGGATTGGAAGGACTAAAATGAATGACTATGTGGGTTCAAACACACCCCCAGATTCTCAAAAGCTTGCACAGAGTGCAAGATCGGTGCAGGAGCTCAAGCAGGCAATATGTCTGCCGTGCGATCCAGGAACAGCTTACGGGGGGTGTGCACGAGTGCTCCTGCACTAACCTTGCACGGACTAAGCCCTGGTATGCAAATCACCCCATTTGCAGGTGAAATTCGCTGCTATTGAAAGATGCACCTCTACCAATAAGGCAAAAGACTGGCAGAGGTCGAAACAAACAAAGCAGAGTAACAGGAGAAGAAAGAGGCCTAGGTCCAACAACACAAAGTCGATCAAAGCAACAGAAAAGGTAGAACAACCTAGCATTATTTATAACTTGTCATCTTACATTCTAACCAAAGCCGAATGTTCATTTTTAAATAAAGGAATGCATTTCATTCCTGCATGTGATGGCGATTTGAGAAATTCACTGACTGACTTACATTTAGTCACATGACACCTGAATATAAAAATGTTTCCACAAACTGTGACAGCTAATCCAAATGTTTTCAAAAGTCAAGTACATTTACTTCAAACAATGGTCTGGTGAATGCTTTTCAAAGAGCATGCAAGAAGGACATTCATGACTTACTTATGAAAAAGGCTAAAATCATCTTATTATAACTTGATTCATGATGACAGAACTGCCTTGGATTTATTAATTAATAATGATAAGATTGTTATAAAAGGTGCGGATAAAGGTGGGGGGACAGTGATTATGGATAAAATCTTTTATGATGAAAGTAGTCTGTGGTTTACTAAATTATGTAAAGACCTACTTAAAAATGATAAGAGTGCAGGTAGATAAAATAATAAATTCTGTGTGTTTATACATAGATGGACATCTTACAATAGATGAATTAAACTTCTTTTACACAGCCAACTACATTACCCCATTTTATTATGGATGACCAAAGATCCATAAAAATATATAGAAGGCACCTATGAGACCCAGAATCTCTGGAAGGGAACTGATATCAGAACCTTTATCTAAACATTTAGAAGAGAAATTAAAGGGGGCATAATCTAATTATGTCACCTTCATAAAAAATAGTACAAATTTTCTTAAACAGTTATACAATTAGTCACCTGAATTTAAAAATGTTGTATACAATTAGTCTGAGAAATGTACAGCTGGAATCTGTTAGGAGTTTTTTTTTAATGTTAGGTTACTACCCTTATTATTAGCAAAAACAAGGTGTTGCCATGGGCACATCAGTGATGAATACCTAAGCCAATATTGTTACAGTTATGTGGGAAGATGAATTTGTGTTCACACTACAGGGATACAGACAGAGAATTATATCTTTTTACTGAATAACTCAAATCAGCCTTAGACTTTCTACACTTTACACAGAAATTATTTGTTTCGATGTTAGACTGTTTAAATCACTGAGTGACAATATAAATATATTAGTATACTGGAAAGACATTAAATATAATACTTTTTGTACACAGGTGGTATGTTCATGTTCTCTAACATACTCCAAGGGTGGGATGATCCATTATGGCACATCAGATACTAATGATGACATACTAGGAGAACAGTTAGACACCGTAATATTTCATTTTCGCAATAGAAGCTATAAGACAGATGATTTGAAGTAGCAACAATGAGTTGAGAAATGCCATGAGATGGCTAAACCTGTTTTTTTCCTACTATGAATAATAGAACTATTATGAGGGAATCCAATAACAATAAAAAAGCACTAAAATATTTGTTAACATAATTAGCATACTACAAACATTTGAGAAATAATAAAAAGTCAATTGCATATCTTGGCTGGATTTAAAGGACTAAAATGAATGAATATGTGGTTCAAACACACCCCACGGATTCTCAAAAGCTTGCAGGAGCTCAAGCAGGCAATATGTCTGCCGTGCGATCCAGGAACAGCCTGCAGGGGCGTACACGAGCACTCCTGCACTAATCTTGCACGGACTAAGCCCTGGTATGGAAATCACCCCATTTGCAGGTGAAATCCATGCAAATGCAAACCAGAAAGCTTGTAACAGTCCGTGCAAGACTAGTGCTATCTGCAGAAATGTACTTGGTTAGTAACCGAGTACATTTCTGCAAAATCCAAAACGGAGCTATGACAGCTCCGAATAAAGGCTGCATATCAAGTAATAAGCATGCCAATGGCCAAGTATAAGGCCATTGGCATTGCATACAAAATAACAAATAAAAAAAAAAAATCAACATTTATTTTTTTTTTTAGCCGATCTCGGCTGTTTAACCATAGGGTAGCGGCGCACAAATGGGATTGGGGGGGGATAATAAAATAAAGCTAAAATAAGCATTCTAACTAAAATCAGTATTTTGCCATGCAAGTCAATGGCAGGCAGAAGACAACCTGGCCAGTGAGCAGTGGTTGCTAAGGGGGGAGGCTCAGTGTGTCACATGTAACTATGCATTAGCAGGCAATCCTATGCAAATGAGGGGAAGGATAGTGAATCCCAGTTTTCTCCAGCGTGTGAGTCAGGTCCCAAAAGTGTAAGAATAGGAATAGCTTGGTACAAGCCTTGGAGGTAGGTGACATCATGGGGTGTGTGTGTCAGGCATACTGTAAGCAGAATGGAGCCTTGTGGCTCAGGTTTGCTCCTAGCTTAACACAGCTAAGTTAGGGGGTGTGTCTAAACCTGCCTAGCACGCTTTACAAAGCCTAAGTGGCTGTGTGTGCCGCGCACCGGGTTTTACAGGAAGAAAAAAGAAGTTAAATCAGGAAATAGCAGCAGTGTGCACATTTGAGCATTTGCGCGGTGCGCACACGGGCTTAAACAGGGAGGCAATGGGAAGGGAAAACAGCAGTAGGAAGGTAATCAAGGAGAACTAGCTTAGCTGGCAGGTGAAATGTATCAGAATCAGCCACTTACACAGGCAGCAGACCAGACAAGCCCAGAACACTACTATAAACTAAGCAAACACCTTCCCCTCTGTTTTTTCCCACACACTACACCACCGGTGTATACAAGTGGGGAAATTTTAATAAACAAACCTACAAAATGAGAAGGGCTGCAACAGGCAACATAGAACAACATGTGCAATAGGCTGAGGGTAATGAGGATGTGAATGCTGCCGAACACACCAAACAGGCCGAGGGGAACCCATCCCAGTGGATACCAAGGTATGTGTAGTCCTAGGTATATTAGCCACAGGTACCTCCCAAAGCACAACTGGGGGTATCATGGGAATCTCACAGGCATCAACATCCAGAGTATTCCACCAGTTCCTGGATGCCATGTCAGCACATGCCAGTGAGCACGTACATTTCCTCAACACCTGTGAGGTGTTGACCAGCAATATGCGTTTCTTCCACCAAACAGCAGAATACCCTGGGGTAGTGGGTGCTATAGACTGCATGCACATACGCATCAAAGCACCACCCGGTGAGCAGGGTAGGGCCTACATCAACCACAGGGGCATCCCCTCCATCAACTGCCAGGTCGTATGTGATGCCCAGGCATTATAATGAATGTGTGTGCTGGCTGCCCTGGAAGCTATGACGATTCCCACATATGGCATCTGATGCAGCTTTACCAGAGATTTGCCAATGGGGACACTCCCTACGGTCACCTAGTGGGGGATGCTGGGTACACACTGGATGACACCCATCAGAAATGCACACAGACCTGAACAACAACGCCATAATGAGGCACACTAACAGGCCAGACATATAATAGAGCGTGTGTTTGGGATGCTCAGGTCATGGTTCTGGTGTCTGGACACATCCGGTAGAGCCTTGCAGTATTCACCAGCTACATGTACCCAAATTGTTATGGTATGTGCTATGCTACACAAAGTATGATCCTGCGGAAACAGCTGCAGCAAGAACAGCATGGGGTAGGGCCAAACAGACCCCCACCAATACCAAGGCCTGCACAGGCACAGAGTGATCCAGAGGAGGAACAACCTGAGCCTGCCCCAGTAGACAGAAGGAGGCGGCCCTGTATGCCCTGGCCTTGGCAAAGAAGCAACGCATAGCACAAGCACTGACCTTGGCAAAGAGGCAAGGCATAGCACATACATTGACACAGTAGGGACCCAGGGAATGACACCTCTCTCTGACTCGCACATACAGTAAAAGGAATGCCAAACATGACACTAACTGTGGTCAACCATGTGTAGGGACTGTACTATGTGCATCCGACATAGGCAGCCCTCCAGCACCATCCGCTAGTCGGGCACATCCTCAAGGTTAGTCAATCAACCTACCAATTGCCAAATGGAGTAGAATGTGTCATTACCACTAGCTATGGTACTGATGTGAGAATGCAAGGGAATTGGGTGGCTGAATGTTATGGCAGCAGACAGTAGACACCCAAAGTGGCACCATGACATCTGAAACACATACTGAAGTCACCATAGTAGCCAGTACTACACAGGGTGACAAAACCTACTGCAGGAAATGAGCTGAGCAGCATGTGAGTCCATATGACCCAAACATGCCAGTCAGGACAGTTCACATACCCAACAACAGTCTCAGCCAGCAGGACAGGTGTACATAAACCCAAACAGAGCCTGTGCCATGGCCCCTGAATGATGGCTATAGTTAACCTCCCCCCAGGCCTACACAGACAGACCACAGCAGGGCAGGCAGTGGGATGTTATTTCTGAAGGGTAGGAAGTCAGACAATAATATGTAGGGCAACCAAAGCCACGATCTGTAGTACACTGGAATGCTTCTAGTCAGCATGATAGTTAGCAATACAGAATGAAATGGAGTACCTGACATACCAGTACAATCATAGCAAATGTGTAAAAATGTCACGTGTGCCCCCCTCCCCACATCCTACATAGTAATGTAATAACTGTCAGGTGTGCCCCCCCAACCCTGTGTAGAAATGTAGAAATAGACAGGTCCCCCCCCCATCCTACATAGTAAAGTAATAACAGTCAGGTGTGCCCCCTCAATCCTATGTAGAAATAGTCAGGTGTGCCCCCCCCATCCTACATAGTAATGTAATAACAGTCTGGTGTGCCCCCCCAATCCTGTGTATAAATGTAGTAATAATCAGGTGTGCCCCCCCCATCCTACATAGTAATGCAATAACAGTCCAGTGTGCCCCCCAGTCCTGTGTAGAAATGTAGTAATAGTCAGGTGTGCCGCCCCCATCCTACATAGTAACAGTCATGTGTGCCTCCCCCACTCCTTTGTAGAAATGTAGGAACAGTCAGGTGAGCGCCCCCCCCCCCCGCTATGCAGAAATGTAGTAACAGTCAAAGCCAAATGATCGAGGGATACCCTGCAGAGACAGCATGCTACCTGTCGGTGTACAACACAAAGGCCAGCACAAACTAGCTGGACATGATCCACACATTCAATACAGATGGCCATACTGGACATGCTCACACACAAGAGAAATGAAGGCAATGTCGGTCAACAACATACTGAAAGGTCATACTGGGCATGCTCACCCACACATGAAGGCCATGTCTGCAAACACCAGTGGACCAGACATATCTGCCAGTTGCAGTTGTTGGTATAGACACTCGTCAGTATGCACCACTCATGCCTTGTACACACAGTGGATACGAATACAGACATATATGTCAGGACAACACACTATAATAAGCCAAAGGTAGACATACATAGATGTCTGGAAGAGGGTGACTGCGACAAGGAGCCATCCAGGCCTGTCCCACCCAGCACACAGCCAAAGGGCCCCAAACACATGAGGTGCAGATGTCACTCACTGCAGATACTAGCCACCAGTATCTGTCAGCATTACAAACTATGTGGTGCACTTGCCAGCTGTGCAACATGACTGTACAAGGAAGTAGTCATCTAGCAGCTGTATACACGTACCTGTGAAATATGACCCCTTGTGTGCCCACATGTGGTGTGTCATCTTCTAGATGAATGGGTTATGGCCCATGCACACACACACTGCCCTCCCCATAGTCCTACTATGACAAGCCTGCTGAGGTCATCCAATATGAAATACACCTTTGGGAGAGTTGTAGCCCAGTAATCTCCGTGGCGTGTCCCATAACGGAGTACTGGTGTAGTGTGATAAACTAGTTAGGTAGGAGTTCTAACCCCAGACTTGGCAACTGTGTGTGAGAGTCTGACTGTGTAGAGAACAATGTTTTTTAGGGTACTCACACTCCCTACAATTCATATACTTAACAGTGGCAAGGCTGCTGATGTCACCCACCTAGAAATACACCTCTGGGAAGGTTGTAGCCCAGTAATCTCCATAGCGTGTCCTGTAACTGCATATTGCTGTAGTGTGATAAAGTAGTTAGGTAGGTGTTCTAATCCCAGACATGGCAAGTGTGTGTGTGTCTGACTCTGTTGGTGTAGAGAGCAATGCTTTTTAGGGTACACACACTCCTTACAATCCATATGCACAACTTTGGTAAGGCTGCTGTCACCCACCTAGAAATACACCTCCGGGAAGATTGCTGCTCAGTAATCTCTGTAGTGCATCCTATAAGTGTGTACTGCTGTAGTGTGATAAAGTAGTTAGGTAGGTGTTCTAATCCCAGACATGGCAAGTGTGTGTGTGTGTGTGTGTGTGTCTGTCTGACTCTGTCTGTGTAGAGAGCAATGCTTTTTAGGGTACTCACACTTCTTACAATTCATATGCTCAACTTTGGCAAAGCTGCTGATGTGACCCACCTAGAAATACACATCTGGGAAGGCTGTAGCCCAGTAATCTCCACAGCGCGTGCCATAACTGCATACTGCTGTAGTGTGATTTAGAACTGTGGTAGGGTTCCATCCCCACCCATGGCAGTTCTGGATGTTTTGTGTGTGTTTCAATGTCTGTGTAGGGAGCAATGCATTTTAGGCTAGTCACACTCAGTACATTTCAAATGGCCTACTTTGGCAATCCTCCTGATGTCATTCATTGTGAAATACACCTTTGGGGAAGGATTTCTCCAGTAATCCCCGTGGTGCGTCCTATAACAGCTTCATGCTGTAGTGTGATATAGACCTCTGTTAGGAGTTCCATACCCACACATGTCAGTTGTGGATGTTTTGTGTGTGTGTCACTGTCTGTGTAGGGAACAATGCATTTTAGGCTTTTCACACTCACTACAATTCAAATGTCCCACTTTGTCAATCCTGCTGATGTCATCCAATGTGATATACACCTTTGGGGAAGGAGTACTCCGGTAATCTCTGTGGCACATGCTACACCTGTGTAGTGCTGTAGTATAATAAACATGTTAGGTAGGGGCTCTACTCCCAGACATGACAAGTGTGTGTTTGTAACTCGTATCCTCTGTGGAGGTGGTTGTGAGTGTGTGACACCTGTGGCCAATGTGGAGTGGGTTTTGCATATTTCTTATATGGTGGCCCTACTATAGATTACAATGTTCACCGTACAGGGATAACAGATGTGAAATAGCTGAGAGGCTGGGGTGCAAAGCCATACCCATACATGTGACATCAAGGCCAGGCAATCAGAGTTAGCAAACCCAGTATTACCCAGAGCACACTCTCAACCCATGTCTCATACACACACACATGCCTAGGCAACAGCCAATATGTGGGTAGTACACTGCTTATTGGCCACTGATAGTAACTATGGGGTGACAGCAGTGGGCTACACAGGGCATTGTACCCTGTCCAGCTGTCCAATATGCATGTTCATGCAGACAGTGCACCTTCCCCATGTTCCCCAATGGACACCTACAACACCTGTGGTGCCATCTCATGTGACCCACAAAGGACATACCATGCCTGACAACATGCCCTGTATTGACAGATGTCACTGACACCAGGGAATGCTGTTAGCATGCTATCAATGTAGGTGTAGGGTAAACCTGCTGCCCATTACCAGTTCCCACCACAGGTGGGCAAGACTGGCACATCTGATGATAATCTGTGTTCACAACATGGGCCAGACACCCCAGGTACAGTTCCACATGTCACTGTACATGCACGTGGAAGATGTGCACATCCCAGACACCGTCCATGTCATGGACTGAGGAACACATACATGGCAAGCGATGCACAGCATTGGCCACACACAATAGTCACCCAGGTGACTAGATGGGGGATACAATACCCACCTGTGTGGGCAACTACAGACACTACAGCCCTGAGCCACAATATAGACCACTGCCATGTGGTCTGATGCCAAAGTATACCCATTGCCTAGCCTTGTACAGCCATCTGACACAGTCAACCACCACACACCCATGCAGATGTGCACTTATGCATGTCAATACTGGCACACTGTGTGTTTGTGGGTGTGTTGTATGGTGCGTATGTTCACATCCACACTCCCTACAACCCCCATGGGCATACTGAAGCATGCTGTCTGATGTCAGACACCTCCCCATAACCTTTGCCCATACAACCTCAGTATGACCCGTGTAGTGCACATGATACCTGCACAGTGATGTGTTGTGGCAATCCAACTACTGATGAGTTGTAATCCCGACCCTGCCAAATGTGTCAATGTGTGTGCATCCATGTGAGAGTGTGGCTGTGCTGATGCTGGCATGTACATCACCTACCACATAGCTACTGTATCCCTGTTGCAGATGTCACTCACCATCACATGTACGTTCTGAGGGCTCTACAACAGATAACCCATGTGGCGCATCAAATAACTGCATAGAACTGTGATAGCACTACATAGTCGTCAGGGGTTCGATACCCTGTGCTGGTAGGTGTGTGACACAAACAAGCTTATATTTTACTCTCCCACCCCTCCCTGACTTGTCTTTGCCTCTGCCTGCCTCTCCCACTCCCCTTCTTGTGGATGTGGAGACCTACACCTGCTTTGCTTAGGCAGCAGCATGTGTATTTTAAATGAAGCTCATGATCAGCTGATGGCCTCTGCACGAATTGCAGCCTTCCCCTAACTGATTGCATGTGGAACAGCTGTGGTAACATTCCCATAGCCAATTGCATGGAAACACACTCCAGTATCTAGGAACATCATGTTGGTGTTGGCCCTTTTCATTCACTGAGAGCAGGAATTAGATCAGTTGTTTGGTAAACAGCATCTCGGATGGATTGGGGATTTACCTCTAACAACATACACTGTGGAAACAGGGCAACACACAGGAGGGGGATGTGCCTGACCTGACTACAGACTGTATGTGCTGCTATACTGCATTTGGAGTACTGTTGGTTTAACAGTGTGTGTGTGGATATGGCTGTCCTACATGTCTCAGTACCTGCCATGTCAGTGCCATGTTTATGAGGAATCCCCATCTGCAGACTGGGCAGTGTGGTGTGCCTTTGGTTTCATGTGTTACCCACAGAGCATCTATCTGTGGACTGCAGAAGGTAGTGTGAGGACTGCAGTCTGTAGATGGTGAAAGTTGTAACAGTTACTGACTTCATATCCCTCATAGGACATATGTTGCAACAAACTGTTGCAACAGTAAATGTATGACGTTATCACAGCAACATGTCAATACTGGCCCTGTGTATGTGCTTCCAGCCACAACTCTGTCAACCTTTGTACATATGCCATGCATGAAGTGGTGCATATGTGCTGAACACCATAATTAGTGTCATCATATCTGATAACAAGCCAGTGAGATATCAGACTGCTACACATTTTATGTACAGTAGGGGTTATATTTGATGACATAACCTGGACATTCTGTGGATGTTTGTACAGTACTGAGGTCTGTGTACTTATGGTGAATGTCGACAGTGTGTGTATTGTTAATATGTACTTTAGCCTGTGTATAGACTGTGGTAGATATCATTGTTCTAGGTCCCGTCCTATCTGATGTTACATGCTGCTCCACTGTATGGTACCACATCGGCATACTTGTTTGTAGGGCCATACACACATGTCCCATACTACAGACAGCCATCAGACCAAACTGTGTAGCAGCCCAGTATATGTAGGGTCAGTCTGTGAGTGGCACATATGAGGACAGTGTCAAACAGATAGTCCATATACTGTAATATTATGCTAGATTAACATATGTGGCTGTGTTCACATTGGTTGTGGTTATGCACTTTCACACAGGTGTATCTTACCCTGTGCTGTGACATGCCTGTAGAGCCTGCTATATATGCAGGTACATGTGCATTCCCCCATAGGAGATGTAGGCCAGTGTTGAGCCAGTCTGCCTGTAGCCTGCACAGTGCATTGTTACATGCCTAGCAGCTTAGTTTACTTACCCAGTGAGATGTCATGTGCAGATACTTGCCAGATGTACTTCTGCCGGGCCTCCCTTAACAGTCATGTATGTCAGACAAAGCAGTGGGATGCTGTACAGATGTATGTCAATATCTAGTGGTTAGTATGTGGCCATGGCACCCCCTGTACCAGCGGTTATGTGTCAGGCCAGACAGGGGTGTGTGAATGCATAACCTATGGTGGCAAATGTATGCCAGTCGTTATGTGTTATACCCATCTACATGGCTATCTACATCCATATTGTCAGGCATGGTACACATGTTGTGCACTAAGGGGTTATGTGTATATCTCTGGACTGCACAGAGTGTGTCAGAATGTCACATATATTGGCCAATATCTCTGCTGCAGACCACAGGGGCATTACGTGCTAGCAGTGGTACTTTACTATGATGTCCTTAGGATGTCTGTCAGTAGCCAATGGCACACATGTTATAAGCAGATGTAGGTGGAGGACAGGTATGTGTAGCAGGTATATTAGTAGACTGCACAGCAGGTATATTAGTAGACTATTGCTACTGTCATTGGGATTGCCTTCACAGCACTTAACACACACACCATGTCTATCAGTACATGGCTATATCCATTTCTGTTTCTAACCTCAATTCCCTGACTGACGGTATGTTGCAGAATATCCTGTAACACCAGCAACTTGCTTAGTGTATGGCAACAGCTTTCCACATATGTGCCTGTGTTCCAGCCTCTGTCCTCCACCTACATACCAAGCTTTGCACATATGACATGCTGTTGGGGTTGTTCTGTAGTGGGCTGTGAGTATATCATACTGCCATTGCTGCCATTAGTACACTGCTGTTTTATCCCCCACACATACAGTGGGACTGGGGCCATATATGTGTGGGTGTCACCTACACAATACATATGTGCCCTTATGCACTCCACAGGCCAATGTATGTAACAGTGGTATACGGCCCTGTATTACTGAGTCTGGGGGGAAAGCACCATAAATGACCTAGGCTGTTACAAAATGTGGGGGTATCAGGGGTGAGCTGCCTTAAGGTATTTGGATATACAGTACCGTATACTTCACCTATATTTACATTACTTACATAAATTGGGTTAATGCAAGCCTAATGACTCCTGTCATACAAACTGTTCTGTTTGTTAGTGTGCTTGTGATGGTGTCAGGTATGCCTTGTTATGTAACAGTTACAACCCCTTTGGTCACATGACGTCTTTACCACCTAGTGATCTTGTACAGAGTATAGACAGAGGCTGCTGAACTATACACCTGCATTACATACTGCTAATTGTTTGGTATCCTGTGGCCCAGTCTCTCTTCACTATTGTACAATTTGAAGGGCCTGGCCTGGACAGCAACAGCTGTGAACCTTTCCAGACTAATGTATTAGTATAACTGTTTCACAGTCGCATTACTCTGTTTATATGGATGTCAGTGTCTGAACAGCTATATGACATGGCATATAGAACTGTAATAGTACACAATTAAAGGTTTTCCGTTTCTGCAAACATGTGTGTGGTGTTTTTTCCTAAGACCTCTCTGTGGGTATATGCTGCAGGCAACGATTGTCATTTGTATGGGTGGCCCATACAGTGTCCAGTTGTTCAGGTGTTAACTGTAGGCATAGTGGCTGTTCCATATTGTGTGCACTTACTACATATGTATCTTACTGTACATATATCTGCATGTGTATGTGTAGTCATATGTATGTATGTATATATATATATATATATATATATATATGTGTGTACATCTGTATCTGTGTCTGTGTATCTGTATCCTAGGGATGTTGATGGCTTCTACATTTTACATTTCCTGTGGGAGGCAGACTGTACTGCATGATATATTACCAATACCAGCCTAACATCATACAGGTGGGATGTAGTACTCAACATCTTTGCCCATGTCGTGTCAGGTCCTGGTTATGGAATCTACAACACTTGGTAGTGTATTGCAGGGCGGATGTGTTTGCCTGTGGGGGGATGCGTATCCGTACAAGACGTATAGTGTGTGGGGCCTCTCAACCCCATTAACAGTGCATGTGGACATGTGTTTTTGTTAATCTGCCACTGCTATCTACAAATGTATGGCCATATATATATATATATATATATATATATATATATATATACTTACAGATATACATATCTGCTTACATATATATAACTAGCTTAAACCTACTAACTTACTCTGTAAACATTTGTTCTGACCTATCTTGCTAATGTACTATGTAGCTAATGTACTGTAATCCACTTGACTATTACTATATATTGTATTGTTTACTCACTGCAGATGCTTGGAGCTTTTCTCCCCGGGCCTCTACTGAAAATGGACATGTATCCAGTTAGACTAGCCCAGTCAACAAATGTAAAATAAATAAATAAAATAAACTATGTCCGTGTATACCTACATAGATATATATCTGCCTACACATATGTAACTTGCTGTGTATATGTAGACATATAGGTGTAGACACATATATGTTTCGATGTAGATAGTAATATATTTACACACACATATATCTAGATGTTGGTATACATTCTCTGTACTGCTGCATGACTGGACTGGATGATACGTTTCTGAAAATATCAGATTTATTAATATCTGGCATGGCTTAGTGGTAAATCACTTTGTCTATGGTGTGCAGGGTCTTGGGTTCGCACCTTGCAAGAGCTGTTTATTTTGTTGCTGGGCTGAACACGGCCCATTGGATACAGAGTAATTAAGGCACTTTAAAGCAGTTGTAAGTGGGGTTGCACAGGTTTGCGCAGAAGTAAGCACTGCTAACTTCCAGTTACAGTTTCTTACACTCAGTAAGCTTCTACATTGCTTAACCAGTGTAGGCATTGCTTACCCCCGTGCAAACAGGTTTAAACCTGCTTACTGCTGCTTAAAAGTGTGTACTCCCGCTTACCCCCGTGTTAATTTCTTTAAAAGAAAAGAAAAAAGGGTTGATAGGAAAGTGGTGAAAAAAGGGGCACGAAGAGGGAAAGGCAGTTGAGAAAATAGCCAGGGATGTGCAGGAAGGGTGTAGGAAAGGTTAATAGCTGCCCATTTCTTCTACAGCAACAACTGTGCATATACACTGAATATGGAGGTAGATTTGGACACTCAAACACCTGGATGGGGGTGAGGACAACAATAACAAGTTGTGATGCCAATTAGACCGGATAACATGTGTCCAGTGGACAAGTGTGCAAAATGGACAGCTATGTATGAGGCGATATTTTTTTGTGGAACAGATTACCCTTTTTTTTCTTTTTCAGGTGAGAGTGGGATGTTGGGGAGGGGTATTAGGTATATTTGGGGAGGTAGGTTGGGATAGGTTAACAGAAAAGACAAACAAGACGCATACAGGGGCGGTATATGACACATGTGGGGGGGTAAACACCTTGGATGGGGAGGGGTGTTTGGAAGTCGCAAGCCCATGAGCCCCAAATGAAAATAGTGGGACTGAGGTCCCCACCCACAGGCAGTCACCACTGCACCTTCATGGACCCAAAGGTGGCTTGGGGCTGGGTAGGAGGAGCAGGCTCACCCTCTAATTGCGCCATGCAGCCCTCAAGCTGGCGTAGCTGGTCTCAAAATTCCCTGTAGAGCTCCCTACGCACCACGGCCCGGACCTGACCTGACGTCGGGTGACAGGTACCTATTATCCACGCCCCGCTCCCAGGGGGGGGGGCCAAGCCCCATCCCCTATGGCAGATCCCCCCAATGGTGGTGCAGCGCCAACAGAGGAGGAGGTCCTAGACTGGGCCCTAGACATGCTGGTGCCCGGTGCTATGGCCAGCAGAGGTGGGACAGGTGGGTCTGCTGGGACTGGCCTTTCCATACGAGCTATGGTGTTGCAGTTTTAAGAAAGATATCAGTCAGTCATAGTCACCAGCATTCAGGATTAGTTATAACAGCATGCATAGGTATTCCCATTAACCCAAGACACCAGTTTGCAATAATTGCAGATCAAGAAGAACACATGCATATATAGTACAACAGTGGCCATTACAACAGCATGCAGGTTTCATTGATGGCAACAGGCCACCGATATGGGAGTATTTTAACATGGCACATGCATAGAACAAAATGTGAATATTTATAAACCAATAGGACATATGTCCCAACAAAAGTTTGGAGTGTACACATACCCATTGAGGTGTGTAATAAGGTTATTGTTGCACATATGGAGGGGGGTGAGAGAGAGAGGTCAACTAACAACTAATATATCCCTATAGTTTTCACAACTTTCTTAGTCATTGCAGTAATCTGTCCCTTACATGTATTATTACACTACCCAATGTCCTTACTTTGTACAATGGTATGTTTGTAGGTTAGTATATGCGTGGACTGTGCATGGACTGTGTCTTACATATAGTCTACACCTCTTATCTGTTATACCTGTTGAGAAAATCATTAAAACTACCTGACAATTTCTATACATACTCACAGATTCCATGCTTGTAGACAAGTATATACGTGACCTGTGTTGTACCTACAGTCTACACCTCTTACCTGTTATAGCTGTAAAGAAAATCTTTGTTAACACTACCTGACACATTCTACACATACCCCCAGATTCCATGTTGCTGTTATACACATACCTAACAATCTGTTACTGCACACACTCTGGTCAAGGCGTGACAGGATGCAGGTATTAATGTGACATATAGTGAGAATTGCTGTCATACACTTTGGGTGAGAAGCTACAATGACAGGTTTGTTTCCATATACATTCTCTTTTTATGTTCAGGTCTGACTATCCATTATATGTCAGTATAAGCTGCCTATATTTCTTGGATCATCACACTGATATGTCAGGGGAACAGGTTACCAGGCAGCAGATCTGGGCCATTTATCTGGACATGCTGGACAGATCAGAACAGTTGAGGGGTATGACTATGCTTACAGCTTACTACCTGAACATTCTGCCACAGTCTGTAAAGTTGATGGTTATGATTATGCTTACAGCGAACTATCTGAACATTCTAGCAAAGTCTGTACAGTTGTTGGGTCTAATTATTCATACAGCTTTCTTCTGAACATTCTCGCAAACTCTGTACAGTTGTGGGGTATGACTATGCCTACAACTTACTACCACTCCCGGGATTCAAACCCCTGCTGTGTGTGGTAAAAATATTACAGTTGACATCACAGTACACTGTGCTATCAGGGAACTGGTGTGAAGCATTTCAATGGTTTCTGTCTAAGTCTCCCTCAGTTGTTCTACATGACTGACCTACTGGGACTTCCAACATTGTTATACTGACCTTCCTACACATTTTTCCTGCATTCAACAGTGTGGGTAACACTGCTTAATACAACAGTACTATTTATAGAATGCAACACTACAACAACATATGTAAGCAGGATGTACACAAGCACTCCAGGGGTTATACTTTTATTCACAAGATATTACACTTTTACTTCCACGCAACCTATATGACAGTCTTCCTGCCATATTGTGTGATTTATTCAGTACATTCCATACATAATACATTTTTATACTGGTACAACACTTTCCAGAATTGTTATATTTATTTGTTATGACAGTACATGCAAGAATATTACTAATCTGCCTCGCGACGCAGCCTTTGCAGCCTAGCAGCATGGGCTTACTGGTTCGCAACCAACTCATTTGCAGCTGTCAGAGAAATACAGTGATATTTAGCCATTACCTATCCACAGTATACACAAGCTAGGCAATCATTATCTACGTAGTATACTGGGTCCTTACTCAGTGCTGGGGCATTGGGCATCTCCCTTGCTTCTTGGATCCCTGGTCCAAGATATCACCCCTCCGCCGCTTCAGGTCAGCATGGTGATGCCTGACCTGCTCACCAGTCCGGGGGATATCAGTGGCACTGGTGAAGTCATGGGTGAGACTGTCCCAGGCCTCCACTTTATACTGTGAGCCCTGGTACTGGCCCTGCAATAGTCTCTCTTCGTGGTATTTTACCAGGAGCCACACCATGAATCTAGACTCTTGGGTGCCCCAGCACTGCACTCTAAATTGAGTGCCTTCCCCAACTCCAGCCATTCTGCCTATAGTAGGGTGCTGCAACCAGTTATGGGAATTATTGGTGCCTGTGGGGTTTAAATACGCCCAATTTCCCGCACTTTCCTGTGATTGGATGTTTTTTAAAAGGCTAAGCTATGGGCACACCTGCTTACCTAATGTTGGCATTGCTTAAAGGGGCAGACCACTGGGCAGATTCAGTTAGCCGGCCTACACATTGCTTACGCCAACTAAGCTGAGCTGTGCAATGCTTAGCGTTACTTAATATTTAATTTGCATTAGATTTCTTTTTGGCATCGATTTATTATTTGTTACATGTTATATATGTGTCTGGTATCCGTGATTCATGTGTACATAACACTGTATGGGTTCCTGGGGACTTCAACACTTTATTACAATAACACCTCACATCTGGCATTACTGCAGTACTCCAGTTCACATATTTATGTTATGTAGCAGGTTATACAACATCACACTGTACATAGATTCCTGTCACATGTTCAGTTTGATTTTCCTATGGTGAGGATTTGTTTGTTGAAACCTCACTCTTACGTACTGCTAGAGTGATTAACTAGTGTGACTATAGTGTACAGTGTCTTGGGTTCAAGCCTTGCAGAGGATGTTTATTTTGTTATTGGATACAGAGTGGTTAAGGCACTTTAAAGCAGTTGTAAGTGGGTTTGTGCGCAGCTAAGCAGTACTTACTTCCGGTTACAGTTTCTTACACTCAGTTAGCTTCTACTTTGCTTAATCTGTGTAGGCAATGCTTACCCCCACACAAATGCACTTAAACATGCTTACTATTGCTTACATATGCTTACTGCTGCTTACCTGTGCTTAAACCTGCTTACTAGTGCCTTATTCATTATGACACTGACACTTCACATGTGCATTTCCTGCAGTACTCCATTTCATAAATATATGTTTTTTAGTGGCTTTTGCAACAAAAATATTGGTTATAACATGCTTTGCCATATAAAATAATCAACTGTGCTGCAGTGGGACTCGAACCGAGAATCCTTACTCTGCCCACTACACTATTGCTGTGCTGCGTCATTTGCATATATCTTCCTTGTTATCCTCTTCAACCTTTTAAGCTGCTATAACCGTAGCTAAGCAATGGGCACACCCGCGCGCCTACGGTTAGCTGTACTCGGATTTAAAAAAAAAAAATAAAAGGGTTTCTTTTTTTCATTTATATGTACTGTTGCTGTTGTACACATGGGGGTCTGTTGGTGGGGATATGAGGACACCTATGAGCGATCTCGCTCATTTCTTAACACCTTCTGCTGTTCTACATTGCAGGGGCTTGTTTATTCTGAAAGCTCTGCTCTAAGACACGCCCCCTGCACTTCTACATGCTCCGTGTAAGCCTAGGAGCTCAGGCAGTGCACCTTGTTAATATGCATGGTGCGCTGCCGGCGCTTCTATGCAAGACTAAGCTAGTCCTGCACAGAAGACTAGTGAATCCGGGGGACAATCTTTTTTGTTACAGAAGTACACAGAATTTAAAAATCATGTCTAATGGTGCAAAACAACCTTTTGTTTTTGCATAAAAAAGTGTTTGCATGGATCTTTATGCATGCAAACACTTTTTATGCAAAAAAACAAAGGCAGTTTCAAACCATTTTGTAAATAAAATTATTTTAAAAAAAGCTTCCGAATGTGGAAGACTAAATGTACAACACCGTATTACTAATATTTATGAGCGGGCAGGTGGTGTTTATGTCACATTGGGGTACAGCTCTAACTAAGCTGGTTTAGTGTAGGTAAGTAATTGCGTATTAGTCATGTAACTGTCAAACTGTTAAAATAACAGTATGGCAAAAAAATGATTAGTTTTTTTGCCAAACTGTTAATTTAACAGTTTGACTAATACATAACTAATTCACAATTATTTACCTACACTAACCCAGTATAATTAGAGCTGGACACCCAAAGTTACACGGGCGCTTCCTGCCCACCCATAAATATTAAAGTCATAAATTCGGCTTTGTACATTTGTACGTTTCATCTTCTGCATTCAGAAGGAAACTTTAAATGCATATATTTTTTAAAATGTGGCAAAATTAACTTTTACTTTCACAAAAAATGTGTTTACATGCATCACTTTATTGTGGGAAAAGAAAAGCTTGTTTTGTGTATTTAAACTTTATCTTTAAAGCAAACGTTGTGTTATGAAGAACAGGTAATTAAACAAAATACTATTTTATTCAAAAGAAAGGTACATATCCATGCTCGAATTGTTCTTTTTTTAAAAAAATGTATTTACAGAGAAGTTTTTATACATCCCATTACTAACAGAAAATACTATTTTAATACTGAAGCATCTTATGACACTAGGAATATAGTCTATATTGTGATTTGCTTGGTACATAATGCCTTCTATGTTGTGAAAACTAACCATAAGCTAAACACATTTTCTGTGACCGCCTGTCTGACATTAAGAGAAGTGTGCAAACCAATACTTTGTTCAAACATAACTGTGATAAGGGGCAGGAACATTACTTTTATGTCTGCAGTTCTACAGGTGATCAAAGAATGTGTTAGAGGCGGCAATCTTGTTACTGACACAGAAAACGCTGAATACAGCTGGATTAATAGGTTACATACAGACAGCTATACAGGTAGCTTGAACAAAGTGGTTAGTACAAAACCTATACTAAAATAGACGCATTATATGGGATAACGTTGAATAAAATTCTTACATACATAGAAAAGCCTTTAAAAACTTTTTGTATGATGTATTTATCTATTTAAATGCTTACCTGATCATGTGATGACTGAACATGTTACCAATGTGCTTGCTGTATTTAAATGAATTGTGCTCATTTCATTCATTCATTTCTAGACCTGAAGAAGTGTACACGAAAGCTTTTTAGCTACTCTAATTTTTATTAAAGTGCTGTCTGAGGTTGCATGATGCTGTTTTGTAAAGAACAGCATAGACTCAGAGGACACACCAGTTTCAATTCCACATGAAAAGCACCTCAGCTGGAAACCAAACCAGCGAACATGACAACTCAAAACCACTAACTCCTGCACTACTGTCATCCAGCCTGAACAAACTGAATGCTGTAGTTGTAAACAGAACCCCCCCTTCATGATCTTTGTGTATCATCCATAATGAGTCTAAAGCAAACTCCATCATGCAGTTACAACAGACAGACATTTACTACTTATTTTAGTTATTTACTTTTACTGACAAATTAATCCCACTAGCCATTGTTGCCTATTTTCAGGAGAGAGCTAGCTGAGTTTGCATTTATATTCACTAGAGGAAATCTGTCCAGAAAGCTGGCAAAATTGCACCACTCTTTTTGTTAAGTGAAATGGGGTGTTTTACATCCACCCGAGCTACCACCAGTTCAGGCAGCCGGGACCTTGGTCTAACATCTTATCTGAAGGATGACCCCTCAAGAGTGCAGCACCCCCTTATACTGCACTAAAGTGTCAGTACAGGAACATAAATTCAAGTCCCCAGTGTAGAACAGTCAGCTACTGACAGGTAATTTACTAGGAGACCGCTGTCTGTGACCCATCATGTCTTCACTCTCTTACCTTTTGTACTAAATACTTGTCAGACTAAATTTGATTCTAAGCTTATACTCTGCTATTTCTGAAAGGCGAATGACTCAAGCATTACTACTGCTCTCCCTCTATTTTATTCTGCAGTTAATAATGTACTTACTACACTTTAATGTTTGCTCCCCACAGTTTTATCAGTCCTCCTCACCCCTCCCACTTGAAAACAAATTTGCTAACATAGCTAATACTAAAGGAAAGAATAAGTAAGGAATCAGTTCATAATAACTGTAAACATGAAAGTTCCTTAATATCAGTTGGCTCTCCTTCTCCCCCTAAAAGACATTTCCATCAACTGATAATTATTGGAGTTTCTACCAAAGAAAATACTATGTACTACTGATGCAGATAATTGTTCACTCTAAGTCTTTACACCCCAAATTAGCTTCTCTATAGTACTGCTGTGCTCAGATAAACACAATAGCGACTATGGTGCTCAGAAGAAAAAGTACCACGAGTTACAATGACCAGTATTACCTCCTCGCGATACATTCTTACAGCATGTGGTAGTGATTGATGCATTTCTACTGCTCATTCGCTGCACCTCTGAATGTAATTAACATTGCCATCATGATAAGTAGACATTTCTGTCATGAACTCCTGTTGCTGTAATTCAGAACCTGAAACAAGTATGTTCCTTTTCCCTGCCACATAAAAGTGAATACTTAAACTGACAGATAAATCCCACTTAATCTGCAGTGTGGATTCTGGCCACAGTCCCTGCTACTTCTTATAATGTTATTACTACAACTAATGCTAACATAGTATAACATCATCTAATAAAGGCCATTAACCTAGAAATGCAGGTGGCTGTTCCACTAACATTTAGCTTGTTACACAAGTCTGTAAATATGATCTTTTAACTGCAGAGATTTCAAGAAATTCACAGACATCTAGATACTTCATTCCTAAAAATGTTCTATTGTGTTTTAAAGGTACAGTATCCGGACATCACAGAAGGAATATGCAGCAGGAACATGGAGTATATGTGCTGTACAACAGCAGGGAACAAGCAAATACATTAAAATGATGAAACAGGTCTCAACGCTTGCAGACATTAACAGCTGTATTAAGAAACAAATACAGATCACTCATTAGATTTCAACTTTAAAAAGTTCTGAGTTTTACAAAGTTTTGAGTTGTTAAAGCAAAAGGTGTGGAAGGTGGCAAAATCAGAGAAAACAACAAAAAAGATGGATATCCACAGATCAAGAGACATAATAAACCGAATGTGATGTAATTTCAGTACAGATATTCAGTCAGGAAAATCTGCCAAAAAGGTAAATAAAGAGATAAATTAAAGGGCTATTAAACTATACTCACACTAGTCAGCTCAATCTACAATGTAAGGCAGGCTATGGAAAATCTGCAGTGGAAAGAACTAAAAACATCTTTCCAGTATGACACACATGTAGTGGGTAATGCAGCAGATATGTTAATAAAACCCAAGAATCCAGAAGCATTTCATTACACAGATACCCCAAAAAAAGAATAATAAATCAATACAGAAGATAGATGCCTACTTCAGACCATAAAAGATGTAACAGGATAGAACAACGTGTGATATGCTAGTGTGTAACATTTTAAAATATCTTAATTATGACATCATACATGTACGTCTGACATAAGAGTGCAAGTATCACTGCCAAAAAAGCAGTTACTAGAAAATCAAAATCAAAATCTAAACCAACTACACTGGAAGTAGTGAATATAGTAACAGAGGTAAAACAACGGGAACTGAGATCTTTAGATAAGGGTAGGAACAAACTACATAGGAAAAAATGGGAATTGCGGGAACAATACATACAAGGGAGAGGAATGAGGTCTAAAAGGTGGCAGGACTTAAATGAGCTATGCAATGTCTGAATGTGAAAGATTGGGTAGATTTAACTGATGTACAATGTTTGCAACTGGGAGTGTGTTAGTATGGTTTGTGATATAAAATGCTTTCAACTAGGATTGTGTTGGTGTGGTTTGTTTTCATTTACATACATGTATAATTATCTATGTAGTAAGTGATGGTTTAACAAATATGTTTCTTTTTAAAAAAAAAGCCAGGAATATAATAATTTATGTAATATTGCTTAGGTTGTATTTACTGCGGTGGTGGTGCTGCGGTAGCATTGTCGCCTCCCAGTAAGACGTTGTCCCGTTCGATTCTCAGCTAGAGCGTCTTCTGTGTGGAGGCATACGTGAATGGGGCATGCCTTCGTTGAAGGTTGTGCGTCAGGGCTGGTAACCCAGTATGTAAAAATCCACTACCAAACATTAGCGGACCGGAGTTCCGCTGTGGCGACCCCTAACCGGGAAAAGCCGAAAGACACAAATGTAATATTGTTTAGGTTATATGATTAATAGCAATATATGTGAAGTATAATGTTTGTCATGTTAATATACTTTGACTACTTTTACATGAATACAAATTTGCCAGTATCACAAGTGATAATTCAATAAAGGTGTTTGAAAAAAAAAAAAGAGTGCAAGTACGAGTCATTTTCCAAACAACTAAACAGAAGCACTTCAGGGTGTGAATTTTTATTTTCATCTTTAGATACATAGCTAAATGGATTGGTTCATAGACCCTTTTCAGCTAAGACCTCTGGATCAAGGCACAACAGTACAAAAGGAGAGTAAACAACAAACCAAAAAACAATGACTTCAGTGATCATCACCACAGGGTTATACAGTCTTAGTAAGCTTATGGACAAAAGAGCCAGTGAAAAAGCTCAGCTACATCACTCAGTAATGTTGGGAAACTAGCAGTCTCCCTGTTAAGTGGACTTTCTCCACACAGTCCCCAGCAGTGTCAGTGACACAACAAGCAGCACACTTGACTTTGGTCCAGAAGGTTGTAGGTTCTATCCCCACACAAGCTTTATGAGATGTTAAACCAAGGTCTCATCTACTTGAGTTGGTGGTAGCTCAGGTGGATGTAAAAGATTCCGTGACATCTATCAAAAACATTAGGAGAAGTTCCTCCATCAAATAACACCTAGTGTGTCCCCTGAAAAGAGGCCACTAGCCTAGTAGGACCAATGCACTCAACATCAAATAAATAAATAAAAATACAAATATCCCAGGTAAAAATTTGCGACCAGTCATCCAGACTGGTTTTAAAGGTTACTAGAGAAGTACTTTGTTTTATAAGTAGTCACCATTCATCACGCATAGGTCTAGGATCTGACACTGGATACGAGCCGGCAAAAACTTAGACAACAGCTTAGCTCAAGCTCCTCCCCTCTCACAATGTTCTGCTGCCCTCTAACCCCTCAGATCGAGTTTGCCCTAGAGAAAGAAGACAGACAGAGTAGACCTGCCACCAGAAAGGATCCAGCTAATCTCCTGCCAGTCCTTCACGAAGGGGGTAGGAGGGTGGGATTGTGATAAATGGTGACTACGGATAATACAGATACCAAGTTATGATAAGTACATAACTACTGATCTGATGTTATCCTAGTCACCATCACGCATGGTGTGACGATTGGGGAGAGATGGGCGAAGGCTGCCAGCCTAGTCAAATAGAATTTGATATATAATTCTGGCATTTGTAAATAAATGTAAAATATAGACATGTTTCTTGAGTGTAAAAGAATACTGTGAAATGTGGAACTGCAAAACATGTGACAATATTGCACTCTACTGGCCCAGTGAAGCATGTTGTGACCCTTTCATATTAGAATTCAGCTCCAGTGCATCTGGATGAAGGTTTCATGCCCATTGTTTTAAGGCTAAAGTTTATGACCAGAATTTACAAGTGGAAGGTGCTTTATTGCTCTAGTTTCTGCTAGAGTGTATATGTGAAATGCCTTGCATTGTTGTAAGTTTCTGAGCAAGTGTTAGATTGTTAAATAATACAGTTTGTGGCCTGAGAACTCAGACCAGGTGTTAAGATGATGCAATATGAATACTGGGAAAACATAAGTGTCAAAAAATGATGTAATTTGGGAGGGCCTTAGAGACATGTTTGTTAGTAATGTTTAAATACTATTTCTCACAAGAGACTGTGAGCATTTTGATCTTGGATATCTAACTCAGCACTCTGCCTAAGCTCACATGTAAGTTTCTAGCACTGTGACTTCTTGTAGGAATAGTTAAAGCTAGTATAGACTAATTAGGTATTTCTCTTTGAAATCAGACCTGTCCTACTGTATTATTTTAAGTTTCTGTGTGATCTCTGAACTCTAAGATATCTCTGTGGTGTAGTAGTTTTGTCTTGTGTTTTATTTAGTATTAAATATTTTTAAAACCTTCTACCTGTAGCTGGTCTGTGTAGAGATAAGCTCTAGAGTACATTGCATATGTATAGAGGTTATTGTAACAGGCCACTCTAAAGTAAGCCTTGACTGGTAGTCATACTACCACTGGATTATAATATTGCACAGTAATAATTGGACACCCTTTTAAGGGCCTTTTAGTAGCTGATATTATTAGCTGGGTGGTGGCAGTAATTACTACCGCATAGTCTGGGTAAAGGGGCACAGTTGGAGAATCTGTGTCAGCCTTTCCCAGGAGTGTCTGTGAAGTTGTATAAATACTTATCTCAAAGTGTGTGTGTGTGTGTGTGTGTGTTGTGTCAGCTACTTGGCAGGGACACGAAGCACTGGTTGGACAGAGAGGGTACTGGAGGTTCAAGCTTGCCCAGCTAGGCTGAGACCTGGACCCTATAGCTGTGCCAGTGGGGAGTCTTATTGGGGACCTGGTGAGCAAGGGAGCAACCAGCCCCAGACTGACTGTGATCTCTGTGTGCACTTAAAGGAAATTGTACTTTACTGTGTGTATTAGTTATCCTTTCCTCTCTTCTAGGAGACAACCTCCCTGGTGTTAATGGTGAGGATTGAGGCTCCTTGATTGCTGGGCCAGGGCACGGTTGTCACACATGGGTCAGAGTCGCCAGGTACCCAACATTCTTCAGTAGCCTCATGGAAGGACATGTCGAAGAACACTGGAGCCAAAGGAAGCCCTTCTCCTAGAAACTAAGTCAAGTCTGTAATGAGAAATGAAGCTATGAGGGGAAGACCAAGTTGCTGCTGCACAAATGTCATCCAGGGTCTGATGAGCTAAGACGGCAGCTGATGTAGCCACTGACCTGGTAGAATGAGCCTTAACCAGTCCAGGCAAAGGAGAACCACAGGAGAAGTAAATGAAAGAAATGTACTGATAAATCCAATGGGAAATGGTAACTTTTGAAACAGATCAGACATTCTTGTTGACTGAAAACGCCACATACAATTGGTATGAGGGACAAAAACCTTAGTTCTGTGAAAATACAAACAAAGCTGTTGATAAACATCCAAGCTATGCAAAATGTATTCCCCCCTGTTAGCATAATTAAGAAAGAACACTGGAAGTTGGACAGACTGATTGAGGTTTGCTTCAGTGGCCACTTTCGGCATAAAAGAAGGACTGGGTCTCAAGGGCACTCTATCTTTATGGAATAGCAAATAAGGAGGCTTGATGGTAACAGCCTGCAGTTCTGAAACCCTTTTCGATGAAGTTACAGCCACCAAAAGGGCAGTTTTCCAAGAAAGGAATCTGAGATCACAAGATCTGGGAGACTCAAAGGGGGCCCGAGTTACACACTGCAGCACCAGCGCAAGATTCCACAGTGTGGAAGGATCCTTGATTGGGAGATGCAATAAAAAGACACCTTTCAAGAAAGCCTTGCAGAGGCAAGAAGAGAACGTACGTTTGTCATTAAGGTGGAAATTAGAAATAGCAGCCATTTAGACTTTAATCACAGAGAAACTAGCGCCCTATTGAAAGAAGGAAGCGAAGAAAAGGATAATTTCTGAAATAGGAGCTGAAAATGGATCCAGATTCCAATCTTTAGCTGAGATAGAAAACATCTTCCATTTACTTCTGTAAACTCTCTTGGTGGAAGATTTCTGAGAAGCCAGGATAATTTACTTCACAGGGGATGCAAGCCCAGACTTACCAAGAATCACTGCAATTGGACAAACCAAGATGTCAGACTGAGGGTCCACAGATTTGGAAGCGGAAAGAGAAACAGGCGAGATATCAGATCTGGAATCGGATCGAGCACCCAAGGGAGGGTGCTTCAGATGAGACCATAGAGGGAACCACACCTGCTGAGGCAAGAAGGGGGCAATGAGGATCAACTACATCCTGAGGGTGCTTGCTTTCTGAAGAACTCTCGGAATTAGTAGCAATGGAGGAAAGGCTTAAAGGAGACACGAAGGCCAATTGTGAGTCTGAGTGTCTCTGGGGGACTCCCCCTCTAGGGGGATCAAGGCGAAGTTACGGCTGCATTTGTGGTTGAGAGCAGAAGCAAACATATCGCAGCTCAGTTGGCCCCACCGACGGAAGATCTGGTTTGCCACTAGTGGATTCAGGGACCGCTCATGCAGGGTCAAAATAGACCTGGTCAACTTGTCTGCCAGAACGTTGGATGCTCCAGGAATATGCGTTTCAAGGAGAAAGCAACCCAATGACATCACCCACTCCCAGACACTCATGGCCATGTGACAAAGCAGATAGGAATGTGTGCCCCCTTGTTTGTTTATGTACCACACAACTGTCATGTTGTCCATGTGCACTGCTATATTCTCTAGAGGGAGGCAGTCCTGAAAGGCTTGCAACATAAAGGAGACTCCTCTCATCTCCAGAACACTGATGTGCAGTCTGGTCTCTGATTGGGACCATGTCCCTTGGACAGTCTTCCCCAGGAAGTGCCACACTCCCACCCTAAGAGGGAAGTGCCTGTGGTCACCGTGGCCGTCAGAAAGAGGAGAGAAAAGGACCTACCCAGTAGGAGGTCTGAAGAATGCATCCACCACGATAGATGTCTTTGGCATATTGGAGTGAGCTGTATAGGAATTGAAAGAGGATGAGAAAGAGCCAACCACTGAATGGATAGGGTCCACTGCAGAACTCTCATATAGTACCTAGCCATTGAAACCAAATAAATAGCTGCTGCCATGGACCAGAAGGCTCTTAGAATGAGTGATACTGGAGGATGAGTTTGCTTCAGAAGAGACTGTACATAAGACTGGGTTAGAAGCACGCGTCAGAGGGGGAGAGCTGCAATCTCTGAGACAGTGTCCAACTGAGTACCAATGAATTCCAGGTGTTGAGAAAGGGTCAAAGATGACTTGGTGAGATTCTCTCTGATTCCGAGCTGGTTGAAAAGATGAAGGAGAAACTGTGTTTTCTCCACCAGTTGATGCTGAGTGGGAGCTGTGAGAAGCCAATTGTCGAGATAGGGAAGCACATGGAATCACTGCAGCCTGAGATGGGCTGCCACCACTGCCACACACTTGGTGAACACCTGGGGGGCTGTGGTGAGTCCAAAGGGCTTGGCTTGGAACTGGAAGTGATCGGCTCCTGTGCTAAAGCGGAGAAATCTCCTGGACTACCTGTCTATTCTGATATGACAGTATGCGTTCTGGAGATCCAGAGAGCACATCCAGTCGTTTTCGTGCAGACGGGGCACAATGGATTGTACAGTCACCATCTGGAACTTCGACTTCTTGACTGAGAGGTTTAACTGACTGAGGTCCAGAATTGGACACAGGCCCCCTGTTTTCTTTGGTACCAAAAAGAAGAGGGACTAAGTTCCGGATCCTCTTTGCCTTATGGAGACCTTTTGGGTGGCTCTTTTTTGAATGAGGTTGGTCACCTCTAGATGAGCTAACTCTCTCTGACTGGGTGGCATGTCGGGGAGAGTTTTGCTTCTTAGTGGGGGGGGGGGGTCAGAAAAGGGAATATAGTAGCCCTTTGACATTAATTCTTAGTACCCATTGATTGGTTGTGATGTTTGCTCAGGCTAAAGGGTGCAAAGATATCCAGCCCCCAAATGCCTCCAGAGAGGAACACTTGGGCAGTGCTTCATGAGCGCTGAAAGGGCTTCTCAGAGAAGGGTTCTTTAGAGCCCTAGTTTTACGGGTCTCTCTGCCCCTAGGGCAGCATTGACCATTGAACCCTCTTCCCTCGTCCCCTGGAAGAAGAGTCTTCTTGAGCTTCCTGAAAGGAAGACTGCAGCTTACAGAACCAGATCTTCTTAATCCCCTGCTGGGTCTTGGAAAAGGGCCTTTGAGAAATTGATCCCTACAGCCGACAGTGTCTTCCCCTTTTGTTCACTGCAGGTTAAAGTTTCTTTTATGGTCAGTCCAAAGAGGGTTGAACAATCAAAGGGAGCATTGGTGAAAGACACCTTAAAGGCCACCACAAACTCACGTAAGTGAAGCCAGGCATGATGCCTGATGGCGATGCCTGTGCCTGCCACCAGTGAGGTACCCTCTGCAGCCTTGGATATCAACTTCATGGATGAATTAGCTATGGACATGAGAGTGGCCAGCTTGGGAGAAATGGTCTTAAAGTTCTCCGCAGGCATGGACTCAGAGAGGGAAGTGGTAAGTTCCTTTATCAAATCTTTCTGAAGATGGGTGAAATGTGTCAGGTAGTTTAAGGCTCGCAGGCTGAACGAAGCCGATGTGAACACCCGCTTTCCAAATCTGTCAATCGCTCTCAACTTGCAACTGGGAGGATGGACACACAAACTCTGTTCTGCTGCTCTTTTTTGATGGCAGCAGCTACCACAGTCGCATCCACTGGAACTGCCTTGGAACAAAAGTATTTGTCAGAAGGGGGACTCAAAAACTTGTCCACTCTCTTAGGTACCGGCTCCACTGTATCGGGTTCCTTCCATGCCCTGCTGGCAATGAGACTGATCAAGGGGTCAGCAGGGGGGACACACCCAAGAGGTAAATGGGCCCGTTCCGGACACCTCCAAAAACACAGTTTCTTCCAAAGACGGGGGCTGGACAGACCAACTGCCCTTAGCCTTAAGGATCTCCAGGATGTCTCCGAAGGAGATATCATCAGGCAGCGACCTAGGGGACCCATCCCCCTCATCGATATCCACATCCTTCATGGATGTCTCTTCTTACATTCCTCTTCCAGTGAACTTCCTCCAGGGGAGGCTCTGGGGAAGACTAAGAGGAGCTGGGGACCCCAATGGGGTAACTCCCCCCTGGAGGCTGGATCAAACAGGCTGACCAAGAGCAGGATGAGAGGGTCCACTCAAAATCTGTGGCTGGAATGGAGCCTGGTGAGCAGGGGAGGCTCCTCTGGTAGCAGAGAGACCTTTCCACCATCCGGAAAGCAGAAGGACTGGAAGAAGTCTCCTCCCCATTGGACAACACCATAAGGGAGGATGGAGCAGACCCTGCCAGGACTTCCAACCCTCCAGAGAAGGCCGGACCAGGGTTACTGAGAGCCAATGCACTGAGAGGTAAAGAACAGCCCAAAAGTCCCGGACCCAAACACGCCCCCACAGACTCCAGGGCAACGACCTGGACCGGTGGTCCCGCCTGCCCCAAGGGAGGTAGAACATAACTGGCCAAGGACTCTGATGGAGTACAGACAAGGGGTGTCCCAGAAATCCCCACTGCCTCCATGCAGCATGCTGGCTCCCCTGAGCCCAATCCCAGCTGGGTTGGACGAGGAGAAAAATAGCCGGGGAGTAAGAGAAGACTCCCTAGTCTGATGGGCTGGGGAAACCATTAGCCCCAACTCTATTTGAGCCTTTAAAAGGACCACATCATCCTGTCCATATCAGAAGGAAGGATGCTCCTGGAGGATCGGAAGGAGATAGAGGATCTAGCTGGAGACCTGTGTCGGGACCCTGATGACTTTCTCCGGCGGTCCGGGGAACGGCTCTTTCAAGGAGGGGTAAATAAACTGTCCCCTCCCGTAAGATTCAAGGGAAGGTCCTCGATAACAATATGAACAATAGATCCAATCGTATCAGAGCCAAGGAAGCAGAAGGTTCCGAGGGCATAAGTCTCGAATCCCTTGGATCCGCCAGGATCGGATCTGTGGCCGGCCTGCTCCGATATGGATCCAAAGGCCTCGATCCAGGGGACTTGGATCCGGGAGTCGACTCTGAAACTCTCAGAGATGGCTCTGAAAACTCAGGATAACACTTAGCAATTTTTTTCCCTTCTAACTAGTAGTATATGGAGCAGATAAATTTCCATGCACTACACAGAACTGTGATTTATGTGCTTTCAACATGGATGCCAAGAAATTCACCTCTCCAGATTCGCTCTCAAGGTGAATTTCTTAGCATCCATGTCTCGAACATATAATAAGCAGGTTATGATCGGTGACCTTACCATAACCCTGTATAGAAAAATGCAAGTAAAATTATCAATAAAAGCCTATTTCTTTTTTGTTTACCTTTTGTTAACAAGCTAAATGCACTGGTCAAAGAAACCTTTCCGAGCCCAACCCAAGCCTTCACATCAATACTTTACAGATGTGATAAAAAGACAGATAACTGGAACATAGTTGAACTGTATGAAAGCTAGTGATGTTGCATCCACATTACATTTCAGCATGAAATAAGATTAGCAAACATTAGTTGCATACTTACAGACATCTTAAAAAATGAAATTAATGCATGCATGTACTTCAATCAAATCAACTTAACAAAAATTATGGTTAGAAATTGCTGTTTATATATATGGCTGTTTCAGTTCTTGAAGTTGCCAGCAAAATGGTTCTCCTGGTGAACATTTCTTAATATGTGGTACGTGGAAACTGTATACATCTTTGTGGTGGACGATGCTACTGATGTCAAAGTTCCCTGCTCTGGACTCATTCACCTGCCAGTTAAGCAGGAATCAAAGTACCTGCTGGACTTAACAGTAACTGTAGCTTCGAGTCAGAGGAAATTCAAAAATACAAAAAATCTTTTAAACGTAAAAGTTAAAGCACATTTTGCCTTATTTACTCAGTATAAATTGGTTTATCACATTTAAAACAAGTAATGCATAACAAAATGTATGCAAAACAAACGGACAATACAAAACTATACTATAACAAAAATACTTAAAACCACTGTTCTTTCATTTATTTTTCTAGGGACATGCAAAGACAGAAAAGATAAGTGAAGTAAAATTAAACCCTTGTTATAACATTATATCAACACAGTAATTAATGCTCCTCATGACTTTTAATTTTTGTTTAAAAATAAAATATACAGACATTTCTTTTTCACTATTTTCAAAGTTTATCATGTCTTACAATCAACAACTATGCTCTTAAACTTAAAAAAATGTGTATTAATCAGCATAACAAAACAGTACAACACATACAAGGGTCTATTATCAAAACAAACAAAACATACAAAAAGACAATCACACAAAAATATAGCACACAAGATTAACAAATATAAAGACAAAAGCCATTTTTAAAGTTCAACAGCAGAAACTATTTGCTGAAGTTCTGTTACATTAAAAGCATTAAGAAATAAAAAAATAGCATTCAAAAAACTTAAAATGGGACTATCTAAACTTTTACTGCACTACAGAAGTATGACGTTGTACCAAAAAGCTGCATCCTTAACTACACAAGTCTTGGGATCAGTGTTTTGTCTCTGGATGAGTTCAAATTAAGTAGTAGTTTCTTCTCCTGTATTTGTTTTCTGGTTAGATATTTTTTAAAAAAAAAAAAAATCTTAAAAGTTCTTCGAGAAAAAAAAAAAAACCTTGTTAGTTCTTTCCTCTAAGAGCACCAGAAAAAGTACAGTTTTGCACCTACCATAAATGTAGATGTTCGAGTGTACACCCTGCTGCAGTCATCACACTTGGGTTATCCTGTCGTCAGGCGGTCCCGCAGTCGGACGGAATTCCGAAGTCTTGGTCCGGCGTCGGTTGCTGTCACTTCTTCCCTGACGTCAGTGCGCCAGGGGTATATATATTGCATCCAACGCCATTCTCTTCAGTTTTTCTTGCCCCAGATGTCAGGTGCCCCCAAAAAGGTGGTCAGTAATTAGTACCAAATTAAGTAATATTTGCACAAACACAAAATCCCTCCAGCTATAAGCAAATACATCAGGAAGGTATTGTAGAGATGTAGCCAGTTAGATCAGAGGGGATGGAGGGAGGGTAACCTGGACTGCAGCAAGGTGTACACTCGAACATCTGCATTTATGGTAGGTACAAAACTGTACTATGTTCATCGTGTTACCCTGCTGCAGTCATCACACTTGTGTAGAATCCCAAAGCTAAGGATGGGTGGAGGAGTTATAGAGGGTTAGAGGAGGCTAGAAGGCCCTGCAGAACTGCAGTGGCGAAGCCAGCCCTAGCCTTAGAGTAGAGTGGTAAGTGATAGTGTTTGGTAAAGGTGTGTACTGAACTCCAAGTTGCAGCTTCCAAAATCTCCTTGGTTGGAACCCCCCTGAGGAAGGCTGTAGATGTAGCTGTTGCCCTGGTAGAGTGGGGCCTAATGGTAGCATGAACTGGTTTTCCATGATGGGTATAGCAAAAACGAATGCAATGTCCTATCCATTTGGAAATGGTTTGTTTTGATATAGCCTTCCCTTGTGAAGCTGTAGCATAGGATACAAAGAGCTGGTCAGATTTTCCTTAGTTTTATCCCAGTAGTAACGAAGTTGCCTGTGAATGTCCAAGGAATGCAGGAGTCTTTCTCCTTTGTTCTCTGGATTTGGAAAGAAGGTGGGAAAGTGGATGGTTTGATTTAAAGCCACACTGGAAACCACCTTAGGCATGAAGGAAGGATTAGTTCGTAGAGAAACTCTGTCTTGATGGAAAATGAGGAAAGGTTCCACTGCCATTAGTGCCTGCAGCTCTGAGACTCTTCTAGCTGAAGTTATTGCTAGCAGCAGGGCAGTCTTCCATGATAGGAATTGTAGATCTGCAGAGAAAGCTGGTTCAAAGGGAGGTAGGGTAAGTTTTTCTGGAACAAAATTGAGGTCCCATGTTGGTGTAGGTGCTCTCCTGGGGGGCCTAATGTTTTTTGCCCCTCTGAGGAACTGCCTTAGAAGTGGATGCGAAAATAAGGGTGGATCCGTATTGTAGTGGGCTGAAATAGCCGATACATGGATTTTAATGGAAGAAAAAGAAAGTCCTTTGTGTAACATCTCAGTTAAATACTGTAGAATCTGAGGCATGTCAGGCTGAAGTGTGTTTTGGCCTTTAGCTTGGTTCCAGGCACAAAACCTTTTCCATTTGTCCGAGTAGGCCTTCCTGGTGCTGGGCCTCCTAGCTTCCAGAATAACATCCATAACTGCTTGGGAAAGAGGAGCTGGCTGGATGCTTAGGTGATTTGCCATGCAGCCAGATTTAAGGTTTTGAGCTGGCTATGAAGAATCTGATTGTTTTGCTGTGTGAGCAAATGGGCAATTTGTGGTAAAATCCAAGGTGGGCCCTGGGCCACATTCCTCAATAGTGGGTACCAGTGCTGGCGTGGCCAGTCTGGGGCTATAAGTATCAGTTGTGGTCTCTCCTTTCTGACTTTCAGAAGCACCTTTGTGAGGAGAGGCAATGGAGGGAAGGCACATACTGTCATGTTTTTCCAATTGAATGAGAGTGCGTCCACTTTCCAAGCTTGATGGTGAAGTGTCCTTGTACAAAATTTTGTTAGTTGATAGTTTTGAGGACTGGCAAACAGGTCCATGTCTGGAAGGCCCCATTTCTGAGTTATCATTGTAAATACTTGTGGATCCAGTTTCCACTCGTGGGGATCCATGATGTTTCTGCTGAGGTCGTCTGCCAATGTGTTCTTTTTTCCTGGCAGGAATTGAGCTTGTAACTGAACTTGGTAAGCCAGAGCTGTGTTCCACAAGGTCACTGCCTGCCTGCATAGAGGGTAAGAGTGTGTACCCCCCTGTTTGTTTATGTACCAAATTACTGTGGTGTTATCCGTCCTTATTGTAAGTTGTCCTGGATGTAATAGATTCTTGAAGGCTGTCAGAGCATTCTGTACAGCTAGCATCTCTTTTTGATTGATGTGCAGATTCCTTTGATCTGCAGTCCATACGCCTTGAACGCACTTTCCTGCCATATGTGCCCTCCAGGCGTAGTCCGATGCATCTGTTGTCATAGTTTGCCTGGCTGCGGGCAAGGTGAAAGGCTGACCCTTGTTGAGGTGACATGCCTGTGACCACCATAGAAACTCCTGTTGTAGGCAGGGAATGAGATATCATTGTGTCCAAGCTGTGGCTGTGTTGAGACCATACGCTTTTTAGGTACCACCGTAATTTCCTCATATGCAGCTTTGCAAATGGTATTAGCAGTATGCAAGATGCCATGAAGCCCAAGGCCTGCAGAATTTTTCTTGCAGATAGTTGGGTCTTTGTTGCCATTGTTTTGAAATATTGAGTCAGTTGTAGTTGTTTGTCTGGCGTCAGATAAGCCTTCTGGGCCGTTGTATTCAAGCTGGCACGCAGGAATGTCATATTTTGTGAGGGTACTAGTTTTGATTTCTTTTTGTTTACTGTGTACCCCAGGCAACTTAGAAGATGTTTTACAAAAGCCAGATGTTGTAAGAGGATGTCCTTGCTTTCTGCTTGGATGAGGTAGTCGTCCAGGTATGGGTATATTTGAATTCCTCTTTGTCTGCAGTATGTAATTACTGGTGCCAGGCATTTTGTGAAGACCCTGAGCGCAGTAGATAAGCCAAAGGGCAGTGCAGAGAATTGGTAATGGGTTGAACCTGCAATGAAACGGAGGTATCTTCTGCGACTTTGTCTGATAGGGACATGCAGGTATGCCTCCTTGAGGTCCAACGTTACTAGCCATGCTTTCTTGCCCAACATGGGAAGAACCTGCTGTAGTGTTAGCATCTTGAATTTGGGTACTTGTATGAAAGTAAAGTAACGTTTCCAGGCAGCTCAGCAGTGAGATAGACGACGTAGTACTAGTTAATAAATTTCTTTTATTCCACAACAGGAAAAGATGAGTAAAACTGAGTATTTAAACAGGTCCAAATGAAGCTAAAATCCAAACAGTTCAGAAGCAAACGTAGAACACAAGCGCTTTCGCTCGGAATATTCTGAGCTTTCTCAAGTGAATCAATTAATTTGCTTGCAATCAGTATTTAAATACACGTAGAAAATGAGTTAATTAATTTCTATCTGCAGCATTAAAGTAACAGTTGCTATTTACTTAAAAAACAACTTCAAGGGTTCAATTAGGTTAAATAAATAAATAAATATTCATGTGCAATCCAAATACTGGATGCTACATTGTACATTAAAGGTCGTTCAAACATGTAGCTTACGTACTTTGTGTGTGATTTAAAAAATAATAAATACATTAAACACCAAATGGTTCAAAAATAAAACCTCTCATTCATTGTTTTGCTAAGCGTGCTGCAATCAATGTATTTGAAACTACTATCATCCTTCACAAATATCAGTTCTTAACCCAGTCTAGCCCATGGTAACATGAGCACTGAAGAATTTGAATTTATTAAGCTCTTGGGAAAGGAAGGTATAAGGATCATGAAACCTGACAAGGGTGGGGGGTGTTGTGTTAATGTATGATTCCAACTATGAGGCTCACATACACCACTTGTTGCAGGATGAAGAGCAATACACTCTGATTTCACGCAATGAATATAACATCGCTGTTGCAAAAATAAAATATCTACTTTCTGACTGTCTACTGCAGGGTGCCATAAATGAAAGGCTTTATAATTACCTTTATGTTAACAAACCTAGAATCCCCGTATTATTCGGCATTCCTAAAATTCATAAAGGGATAGACCCCCTTGCTTTTAGACCTATAGTAGCAGGTGCAGGAAGTATAACTGAGCCACTAGGGAAATTCATTGATTATATCACAAAACAGTTTGTCCCCCTGTTGGATCATGTATGTAAGGATTCATGGGAGTTTCTCAAAACTATCCCACTTGATAAATGCTCTCCAGATTTGTTAATGGTCACCACTGATATCAAGGACCTGTTCCCCAGCATCCCCCATGACACTGGTCTTGATTGGTTTGGGGATTTCTTCAACAAGGAGACCAATCTAGGTAACAATCTCACCAACCTGGTGGTAGATCTGATGAGGGTAGTACTCGAGAACAACTTTATGGTGTGGGAGCTTCCTGTGCCACTCTCTATGCCAATGTGGTCCTTCACAGATGGGAGCACACACACATTTTTACATCATCCTGGGAACAACACCTCGTCTACTATCGCAGATATTTAGATGATATTTGTATCCTTTGGGGAGGCACTGAGAATGAACTAGCTGCATTTTTGAACTACATTAACACTACAACCCAATTTCTTCAGTTCACACACTCGGTCAGTAGCATAGAGCTCCACTATCTGGATGTTACTATCTACAAGGACCAGATAACTGGTGGGTTCCAATCTAAAATCTTTCGAAAGCCCATTTTTTCTAACTCCTTATTGCATTTTAACAGTTCCCATCCCTTTTACCAGAAAAAAGGAATAGTTAAGGGACAGCTAAATCAGGGCCTCCAGGATGTGTAGTAAGTCTGAAGATTTTAATAAAGAAATTTTAACGTTACATTCCATGTTTCTTAAACGTGGATACCCCTTGGATTTATTGACAACTTTATCAGCGGAAGTTTGGGCGCTAAGGGATTCTTCCTATGCACCGCTGCTTGGTAAAAGTTCAACCAATTTAGTTCCATCTTTGGCATCAAGTGTGGACCAACTAGGTAACAATTTTATTTACACATATTCTAACAATTCTTTTGAAATAGAAAATGTGATTTTAAAATATTGGTCAATTCTTACATCCCATGAGGACCTTAAACACAACCTCCCCATCAAACCAAAATTTATTAGGAAGAGAGGTATGAATCTTAAAGAGTTGTTTGAGAGGAGACCACAGATATATGGAAACAGAAAACAACTTCGTAGAGGGACCTACAAATGCGGAGCTTGCAGTCAGTCACACAGTTCTGAATGAACCTAATTTATACCTCAAATCAAGAAAATTTAACATTCAACCACACGGTTCTTTCTCTTGTGGTACCAAGGGGGTTGTTTATCTAGGCCTATGTATGACCTGCTCAAGTTTTTATGTAGGGAAAACTGAAAGGGAATTCAGAAAGAGGCTTTATGAGCATTTTTATGACATAGAAAAGAAGAAAGAAAACAATGCTTTTTATAAGCATTCCCTCAGCTGCCCCAACTTCAAGTTGAAGTTCATAGTGCTTGAGCAGGTCACCCCTGATGTTAGGGGAGGGGACTGGGAGGCCACCCTTGAATACAGGGAGCTCGTGTGGCAATTGAGGTTGGATGCAGGAAAGCCACCTGGACTAAATGACACTATAATTATTAGTTCGGTACTAAGACTAAGAAGGGCTAGGCTATGACACTGTTTCACTGGAGATTTTTTAGCTCATTTTTAGTTCTGCACAGTTTCCTTTTTTGGTGAAATTCCCAATCTCCCATTGTCTGTATTTAAAAAAATTATTTAGAATACCTTTCAACTTTTTAGAGCATTTTTCCTTTTTTAACATTTTTTAATATTTTGGTTCTCATAAGAACTGATATTTGGGAAGGATGATAGTAGTTTTAAATACATTGATTGCAGCACGCTTAGCAAAACAATGAATGAGAGGTTTTATTTTTGAACCATTTGGTGTTTAATGTATTTATTATTTTTTAAATCACACACAAAATACGTAAGCTACATGTTTGAACGACCTTTAATGTACAATGTAGCATCCAGTATTTGGATTGCACATGAATATTTATTTATTTATTTAACCTAATTGAACCCTTGAAGTTGGTTTTTAAGTAAATAGCAACTGTTACTTTAATGCTGCAGATAGAAATTAATTAACTCATTTTCTACGTGTATTTAAATACTGATTGCAAGCAAATTAATTGATTCACTTGAGAAAGCTCGGAATAATCCGAGCGAAAGCACTTGTGTTCTACGTTTGCTTCTGAACTGTTCGGATTTTAGCTTCATTTGGACCTGTTTAAATACTCAGTTTTACTCATCTTTTCCTGTTGTGGAATAAAAGAAATTTATTAACTAGTACTACGTCGTCTATCTCACTGCTGAGCTGCCTGGAAACGTTACTTTACTTGTATGAAAGTGTTTAGAATTGAAAGGTCCAGAATTGGTCTCCAGGCATTGTCCATTCTGGGAACTAGAAAGAGTCTTGAGTAAAATCCTTGGCCTTGCTCTCGAGTAGGTACCAGTTGAATGGCTCTCATGTCCATGAGAGCTGTAATTTGTTTTTGTGCCTCTGCCCATTGATTTTGTGGCAGGTTTGGCATTCCTCTTTTCATTGGCAAGGTGTGAAAATGGAATCTGTATCCTCGTGAAATTATGTCTAAGACCCATTTGTCCTTTGTGACAATGTGCCAGTTGTCTGAAAAAAGTGCGAGTTTTCCTCCCAAGGGGGCTGCCAAGAGAGTGCTGCTTGGCCAGATGAGGTGCAAGTCATTGAGTTTGCCTTCTGGTAGTTTGGGACCTGTCTTCTCCTCCCTTCTGTGTTGCAGTGCCCCATTGGCGAGGTTTTTACTGGGCTTGTGGTTGTCCTCTCCCTCTTGGACGTCTGTATTTACCCCTCTGTGGTCTGTCAGTAGCTGGAAAGGACCAATTTTTTGTTGGCCAATTTCTGCTGAAGCGAGGGGGCTGTACCTGTAGGAAATCTTTGACTGTCTGCATAGATTTTGCCTTATCCTCCATTTTCTTTAAGACGTCTTCTGCTTTAACTCCAAAAAGAACATCCTGCTGTAAGGGAGCATCTAGAAGCTTTGCTTTAACATGATCAGGCAGAGTTTGTTCCTTTAACCAAGCATGCCTACGTATAACAGACCCAGTGACAGCTGCTCTGCAGGAAGCATCCAAAGAATCAAACCCACATTGAAAAGTATGTTTGCCCACCTGTTCAGTTGTATGCAACAGATCCTGCATTTCTTTCAATTCAGACTGTTGAGGGAGTGTGCTCATTTTTTGTTTTAACTGAGACATTAGAAATTGCTGATATTTTAGCATGTGGAATTGGCAATTTAGTGCCCTCATAGCCAGAGTGGCTGAGGTGTAATCCTTTTTCCCCCACCTGTCTAGTGCTCTGGAGTCCCTTTCAGAGGGTACAGAATTTTTTGCCATAGAAGCCTTAGCCCCTTTGGGACCCTGGGAGATAGTCTCTGGATCAGTAACAGGGCTTTTATAAAGAAATTTGTGGGAATCAGGCACTCTATAGTATCTGTCAGGTTTGTCCGGGGCAGGAGGCAGAGAATCTGGGTTCAAACTGGATTCTAAGTAAACATCATCCACAATGTCTAAAACTGGGGGGATGGCAAGTGGTCTGTGCTGGGGGAGTAAAAGAAACTCTCTGAGCCTTTTCTTTGAGTCACAGTAGTCCTGACCTTCCCAGTGAAAATGTTCCCTCGTAGTGTGTAAAGCTTCCCCAAAGGAGTAGTCTTCAGGAGGAGAAGCTGAGGGAATAGAATCCTCAGCATCAGAATCTTCATAAGGGGAGAAGGAGTAATCTTGGTCCTCAGAGGAGCCTGAGGAAATAGACACTTGTTCAGAGGAGGCATATTCTTCCGCTTGTCTAGGCCTTTTGTTGGGTGGGGGTTGGGAACCCCTGATTAAAGAGATCAAATCCTCAGCCACTTTGAGCATCTGTTTCTTAGGCATGGGGCCTTGAACTGGAGACTGAAGTGCAGTCTTTTTAGGTTTAATAGGAGTCTTAGTCTTAGGATATGTTTTAATGGTGAGCGTCGTCGGTCTGAAGATGCCTTCAGAAACCAAAGGTGTTTCTGCAGCACCGACATCTTTTTCAGTAGTGTCGTCGGAAGGGGCTAAACAAAATGGCTGCCAAAAGTTCCAAAGCGGTCTTGGGTTCCAGATCTGCGGTAGTCAGGAGCTGCGTCGGAGAACTTTACCGGTGAACTGGAGACTGACCAGCCGAGGCCTCGGAGTCTGGCTTGGGTCTAGTCTGCCTGTCCTTATCCTTGCATTTTTTGTGCACGCCGGTAGTCGGTTGCTCCAACGGCATAATGTACTTAAATTTTCTACCAAAGTAGTGTTGTGCGAAATCAAAGCGTCTTTTTATAGTACGCTTATTAAACCTAGCACAAAAATGACAACCAGTGACGTTGTGGTCTGGGCCTAGGCAAGATATGCAGTAAGAATGAAAATCCTTATGAGGCATTTGCTTCCCACAAGAAATACAATTGTTAACTTTTTCTGACGTCGGTCTGAGGCAAGAAAAGTTTCCCCAACGGGGTACTTAGCTTTATTGAAGACTTCGGATCTGAAATTCGACTTCGAAAATCTCAGGAGTCGGCCAACCGGCACTTGTGAACTGCTTCTGCTTCGGGCACCGCGCGTCAAGAAAGACTGAAGAAAATGGCTTCGGATGCATTATATATACCCCTGGCGCACTGACGTCAGGGAAGAAGCGACAGCAACTGACGCCGGACCAAGACTTTGGAATTCAGGCTGACTGGGGGACCGCCTGACGACAGGATAACCCAAGTGTGATGACTGCAGCAGGGTAACACGATGAACATCACAAAATGTTTTCCTTCTTTCATTGACCTTATGTCTCAGAACTACCTATGTAATTTGAGAGTGAAGACCTGCCTGTGGGGAGTGGGGAAGCCTTGTGCCCCTGCACACAGCGAAATCAATGTTTTGGTGTATATAGGGGATGTGTTTTGCAGGACCTTTTTGATCAGCACCATTCAGTAACTTGCACTCCAATGAGCTGCAGCTTGAAAAACTGCAATACACAAAGATCTACTAAAATTTCAGATATTGTAGGTGTTGGGAGCATAAGGTTGTGGTGAGAAGAATGTGGCAGTTAGGCACTCAATCACATATGTCAGAGGCACCACCTTGACTGATTCACACCGTGTTAGACTTGTGGTAGTATGGAAGCACAATCTCAAATATGGCAAATGGTGACAGCCTATGAAAAGCCTCAGCTTTTTTTATAGACGTCACTATGCCAAAGTTACCTGATAATGTCTATTGTGATGTGGTTGTGAGGTGGCTGTGATCAGTACTGGCTTTTGCCACTCCATTTGACTCTCAAACAATGAAGGCTGAAGTTACTCACTTGTTTTGCTGATTTGGTGTTATTCTGACATTCCTTCAGTCACTGCATGCCAACATTTATTTACCAACATCTCACCAACACTGCACCATATAGTAATGGAAATATACACATGTACATGCATGTACCCCCACCCCCCACACACACAAAATCTAGTTAAATAGCTACAATTCTGTTCCTAGAATGTCTGCAGCATGAAAGTTTTACTACCTACATTCTTTAACACTATCAATAAAATGTAAAAACAAAAAAGGGACACATCTACTTTTACAGAAGAACTGATTTGAGGATGCTGTAACATTCCCAAAACGTTATACAAGTGTGACAGTTCTTTTCATAAACATCCCACCTGTTTTGGTAAATGCTGCACTGAGCTTATTCCCCACTACCAATAAATTTGGTATTAGGATTTCATAATCAAACCAGTTACATGATTTTCAACATTCCCTCTATTGTGTGTGTGTGTGTGTGTGTGTGTGTGTGTGTGTGTGTGTAAATGTGCTGGTGTATGTGTGTGCGTATGAATATGTTGTTACTTCTGTGTCAATGACATAATGCAACATAAACAAAAAGTACAGTTTTGTACCTACCATAAATGTAGATGTTCGAGTGTATATACTGCTGCAGTCATCACACTTGGGTTATCCTGCCATCAGGCGGTCTCGCAGTCGGCCGAATCCCAAAGTCTTGGTCCGGCATCGGTTGTCATCGCTTCTTCCCTGACGTCAGTGCGACAGGGGGATAAAAGAGGCAGCCGACGCCGTTTTCTTCAGTTTTTCTTGCCCCAGATGTCAGGTGCCCCCAACTAGGAAGGCAATACAAATAACTATGCAAAAATACCTTAGAAGATAAACAGCAGTACTAGCTGTTAGCAAATACACCATACAGACATGCATCCAATAGACTGATGTACATGGAGTTATAACTAACACCCTGGTATGAGGAGGGGATGGTGGGAGGGTAACCTGGACTGCAGCACTCGAACATCTACATTTATGGTAGGTACAAAACTGTACTATGTTCATCGTGTTATACTGCTGCAGTCATCACACTTGGGTTGAATCCCAAAGCTATGGATGGATGGCTGGTACTAAACTGGGTTAGGTGAAGCTAGGATGCCCTGCAGAACTGCAGTGGCAAAACCAGCTCTGGTCTTTGAATATAATGGAAGGTGGTGGTGCTTGGTAAAGGTGTGCACTGAACTCCAAGTAGCTGCCTCCAGAATGTCCTTGGCTGGAACCCCCCTGAGAAAGGCTGCTGAGGTAGCTGTAGCCCTGGTAGAGTGGGACCCAATATTAACAGGCACTGCTTTCCCATGGTGCGAGTAGCAAAGCGGATGCAATGTGCTATCCATTTGGAGATGGTCTGTTTTGAAATAGCCTTTCCTTGTGAACCTGCAGCATAGGATACAAAGAGTTGGTCAGTCTTTCTGAAGGTCTTTGTCTTATCCAAATAGTAACGTAGTTGTCTGTGAATGTCCAAAGAGTGAAGGAGTCTTTCTCCTTTATTCTGGGGGTTTGGATAAAAGGTGGGTAAATGAATGGTCTGATTCAAAGCCACACTGGATACTACCTTTGGCATGAAGGTAGGGTTAGTACGTAAAGAGACTCTGTCCTGATGGCAAATGATGAAAGGTTCCACTGCCATAAGTGCCTGTAGTTCTGAGACCCTGTGTGCTGAGATGATAGCCAGCAACAGAGCTGTTTTCCATGACAAGTATTGTAGTTCTGCTGAGAAGGCTGGTTCGAAAGGAGGCAGTGTTCATTTTTCTAAAACGAAGTTGAGGTCCCAAGCTGGCGTTGGGGGTTTTCTGGGGGGTCTTATATTCTTAGCCCCTCTGAGAAACTGCCTTAGTAAAGGGTGTGTGAATATGGGAGGATCCGTATTATATTGAGCTGAAATGGCAGAAGCATGGATCTTAATGGATGAGAAGGAAAGGCCTTTGTGTAGCATCTCAGTTAAGTATTGCAGTATTTGAGGAATGTTTGGTATCCAAGGATTCTGGCCTTTAGCCTGGTTCCATGCGTGAAATCTTTTCCATTTGTCTGAGTAAGTTTTTCTGGTGCTGGGCCTCCTGGCCTCCAAAATGACATTCAGGACGTCCTTTGAGAGAAGTGTTGATTGATAATTCAGGGTATTCTCCATGCAGCTAAATTTAAAGTCCTGAGCTGACTGTGAAGGATCTGAAAGTTTTGCTGAGTCAACAGAAGTGGGAGTTGAGGTAAAATCCATGAAGGGTTGTGAGTCAAGGTCCTTAATAATGGGTACCAGTGCTGACATGGCCAGTCCGGAGCAATGAGGATCATTTGTGGTCTCTCTGATCTGACTTTCAGTAATACCTTGGTCAGGAGAGGTAGTGGTGGGAAGGCATAGACTGTCAATGCTGTCCAACTGAATGATAGGTCGTCCACTTTCCAGGCTAGGGAATAATAAGTCCTTATGCAAAATTTCTGTAGGTGGCAATTGTTGGGGGGGGGGCAAATAAATCTATGTCTGGGCGTCCCCACCTTTGAGTTATCATTGAAAAAACTTGTGGGTGTAGTCTCCACTCATGAGGATCTGCCAAATTTCTGCTTAATTCGTCTGCCAATATGTTTTCCTTTCCTGACAGGAATTATGTTTGCAATTGTACTTGGTAAGTCAATGCTGTATTCCACAAGGTCATTGCCTGTCTGCATAAAGGGTAGGAGTGAGTTCCTCCCTGTTTGTTTATGTACCACATAACTGTGGTGTTGTCTGTCCTTATTAGTAGTTGTCCTGGATGCAAGAGGTCCTTGAAGGCTGTCAGTGCATTTTGCACAGCTAGCATCTCCTTTTGGTTGATGTGTAGGTGCATTTGTTTTGCACACCATTTGCCCTGTATGCACTGTCCTGCCATGTGTGCTCCCCAAGCGTAGTCTGAAGAATCTGTTGTCATAGTTTGGTTTGCTGGAGGTAAGACAAAAGGAAGACCCTTGTTTATGTGACATGCTTGAGCCCACCATAAGAACTCTTTTTGAAGGCAGGGAATGAGAGGTATACTTGTTTCGAGGCTGTGCCTGTGTTGAGTCCATACACTTTTCAGGTACCATTGTAATTTCCTCATATGCAGCTTTGCATGTGGAATTAGTTGAATGCAGGATGCCATGAACCCCAATGCCTGCAGGATTTTCCTTGCAGTGAGCTGGGTAAAAGTTGCCATCTTTTTGAAGTATTGAGTCAGTTGTTTTTGTTTGTCTGGCGTGAGATAAGCCATCTGGGCCGAATCTGGCACCCAGGAATATTATGTCTTGTGAGGGTATTAGCTTGGATTTCTTTTTGTTTACTGTGTACCCGAGGCAACTTAGCAGCTTTGTTACAAATGCCAGATGCTGTAATAGAATGGCCTTGCTGTCCGCTTGGATCAGGCAGTCGTCCAGATATGGATTTATTTGTATTCCTCGTTGTCTGCAGTATGCAATTACTGATGCCAGGCATTTCGTAAATACTCTGGGCGCAGTAGATAAGCCAAAGGGCAATGCAGAGAATTGATAATGCATTGTACCTGCCAAAAATCTGAGGTATCTTCTGCAATCTTGTCTGATAGGGACATGCAGGTATGCCTCTTTGAGGTCCAACGTTACCAGCCAAGACTCCTTGCCCAGCATGGGAAGAAGCTGCTGTAGTGTGAGCATTTTGAATTTGGGTACCTACAGGTATGTGTTTCGACTTGAGAGGTCTAAAATGGGTCTCCAGGCTTTGTCCTTTCTTGGTACTAGAAATAGTCTTGAGTAAAAACCTTGACCTTGCTTCTTTGTAGGTACCTTTTGAATTGCTTTCATATCCATGAGAGTTGAAATTTGCATTTGTGCCTCTGCCCACTGGTTTGGAGGCAGATTTGGCATGCCTCTCATCCGTGGTAAAGTGTGGAAATAAAATCTGTAGCCTCGGGTAATAATATCCAGATCCCATTTGTCCTTTGTTATGATGCGCCAATTTTGTGGAAACAGAGCCAGTTTTCCTCCCAAAGGTGCTGCCAGGGCAATTTTGCTTGGCAGGCGAAGAGGGAAGTCATTGTGTTTGTTTCCTGAGGGGTTGAGATCTTTCGTCTCCACCTCTTTGAGTTGTTGTATGCCATTGTCTAGGCCTGAAAGAACCTTGTGGCTGTCCTCTGCCCCTTGGGCATCTGTACCTACCCCTTTGGGGTCTGTCTGATGCAGGAAAGGACCAGTTTTTTGATGGTCAGTTTCTGCTGAAACGAGGAGGTTGTACCTGTAAAAAATCTTTAACTGTCTGCATAGATTTTGCCTTTTCTTCCATTTTCTTTAAAACTTCCTCTGCTTTGACACCAAATAACACATCTTTCTGCAATGGAGCATCCAGTAACTTTGCTTTGACATGTTCTGGTAAGGCTTGCTCTTTTAGCCAAGCATGTCTACGTATTACAGATCCTGTGACAGCTGCTCTACAGGAGGCTTCCAATGAATCAAAACCACACTGTAAGGTATGCTTTCCCACCTGTTCTGCTGCATGCAGCAAATCCTGCATCTCTTTGAAATCAGGCTGATCTGTCTGAGGGATCATTTTCTGCTTTAACTGTGTAATCAAGTACTGCTGGTATTTTAGCATGTGGAATTGACAGTTTAAGGCCCTCATGGCCAAAGTGGCAGACGTATACACTTTCTACCCCCATCTTTCTAATGCTCTGGAATCTCTCTCAGAAGGTAGTGGATTCTTAGCAGTAGAGGCCTTAACCCCTTTAGGACCCTGGGAAATGGTTTCGGGGTCTGCAACAGGGCTTTTATAAAGAAACTTATGAGAATCAGGAACTCGGTAGTATCTGTCTGGTTTAGCTGGTGCAGGAGGTAAGGAATCTGGGTTTAGACTAGATTCGGTGTAAACATCATCCAAAATGTCTAAAACTGGAGGAACTGCAAGGGGTCTATGCTGTGGGAGAAGAAGAAACTCATGGAGTCTTTTCTTAGAGTAAGAGTAATCTTGGCCTTCCCAGTGGAAGTGTTCCCTCATGGTGTGTAAAGTTTCCCCAAAAGAGTAGTCTTCATGGGGAGAGACAGAGGGAATGGACTCTTCAGCATCTGAGTCTTCATAAGGTGGGAAGGAATAATCCTGGTCCTCAGAGTTAGCTGAGGAAATGGATGCTTGGTCAGAGGAAGGATAATCTTCCTCCAGTCTAGGCCTTTTGTCAGGAGGGGGTTGTGAACCCCTGATAAGGGTAATTAGATCCTCAGCCATTTTAAACATCTGTTTTTTAGGCATAGGGGCCTGTGGGGGGTCTGTGGACCCGGTTTCCTAACTTTTAAGGGGGCTTTAAGTTTAGAAAAAGACTTACTAGAGATAGTTGTCGGTTTGAAGACACCTTCAGAAACCGAAGGACTGTCCAAAATCTCCGGATCACCGTCAGGGTTGGCGTCCGAGGGTTGAGATGGAACCGGTTCCTGAGGCCCAGCTGATTCGGTCTGGGAGGCCGTCAGAATTTCTAAATCAGCGGTAGTCAAGGGCTGCGTAGGCGCCTCGCTGAAAACCGGAGAACCGGCGGCAGGCCTTGCTGAGGCCTCGGTATCTGGTCTTGGCCTTGGTTGCCTGTCCTTATCCTTGCGTTTTTTAATCATTGCTGATGTCGGTTGCTCAGACGACATGCTATAGTTAAATTTTCTGCCAAAATAATGTCGGGCGAAATCTGCCCGACGCTTGATTGTACGTTTGTTGAACCTAGCACAAAACCGACAACCAGAGACGTCGTGGTCTGGGCCTAGGCAAGGAATACAATAAGAATGAAAATTCTTATGAGGTATTTGCTTCCCACAAGAAATGCAATTATTAACTTTGTCTGACATCGGTCTGAGGCAAGAAAAGTTTCCCCAACGGGGTACTTAGCTTTAGAGAAGACTTCGGGCTGAAATTCAATTCGAAAATCTCAGGAGCTAGCCAACCGGCACTTATGAACTGCTTCTGCTTCGGGCACTGCGCGGCAAGAAAGACTGAAGAAAATGGCGTTGGCTGCCTCTTTTATCCCCCTGTCGCAGTGATGCCAGGGAAGAGGCGACGACAACCGACCCCGGACCAAGACTTTGGGATTCGGCCGACTGAGGTCCGCCTGACGGCAGGATAACCCAAGTATGATGACTGCAGCAGTATAACACGATGAACATCAACACTGAACTAAGTACCATCAGGAGCAGAATAAAAGGGAAATGGGAACAACAAACATAATGCTGGGATGTATTACCATGGATATAGACTCTAGAAGCAAAGGTTAGTGCTGAAGTACTTCATATTGCAACAACTTAAGTATTTTGTGCAGTTCTGAAGCCCATACTTATCAATATGCTAGAAAAAAGTTCAGTTGAAAACTACCTGAAGGGTGCTCAAGGTAGATAAACAAGCAATAATGCCTAACAGGGTGTGTGTTAATGTGTAATTAACACCAGCCCAGTGGTGTTATGAGGCCCAATGCCACAGGCGGAGGGCCTCTACAACTCTGGAAGGGCATTAATTACACATTAACACATACTCTGCAAGGCATTACTGTGCTTAGAGAATGGGCTCTCTGTAAAATTGTTGTGTTTTACTTGCTTATTTATTTTTGTAAGTATTATATTATTTTTTGTATACTTTTAATGTAAAATAGTTCCTCCCCCTAATGTTTCAAACTTGCTGTAGTACAAGTTAATGGTGTTGGGAGGAAACATTTTACATCAAACATATACAAAAAAATAACATTGTGCTTAAAAAAATAATAACCAAGTAAAACAGAACAATTTTTCATAAAGCCCATTCTTTCTCTCATACACACATGAACAGTCTCATCTGCTTTCACACACATACACAGACATATACACACACATATTCACTCACACAAGATCGTTCTCACTCTCAATCTCTCATACACGCAGGCTCCTCGGTTTTCATGCAAGCACTCACTCATACAAGTTCTCTCTCACTCTCTCCTCTCTCACACACAGTCTCCCCTGCTCATTCTCTCTCTCATACACACATACAGTCTCTTCTGCTTTCCTACACATACACACACACACACACACACACACACACACACACACACACACACACACACACACACACACACACACACACAGACACACACCTGCTTTTATACACACATTCACTCACACAAGATCACTCTCACTCTCTCGAAATATCCCACAAAAAGCAAACTACAAAACTGGTGAAATAGCAAACCAGTTCACAATAAGAGCAAGGCTTCTAAAAATCTCAAATTGATTTATTAAACCAAAATAAAAAGTGAGCGTATAAACACTTTCGGCAAAAACAGTGTCTCGCCTTCTTCAGACAAATAACCTAATACAATTTTAAAACTATGTTATATATTCACATCAATTAAAATAAACCAATCACTTAAAAATGCATTCATATGTATCAACGTTACCAAGGGAACCTTAAAGAAACAATTCCATCAATACAAGTGAATAGGAACTTGGATAGGGTAAAGTGATAAAACAAATTTAAATACATAATCGTTGAATGTTCGCAATTACTTCATAAAATAGGGCATGTGAACAATACCCAACTGAGTCTGTGGAAGTATAAAACATCAAGAAAGAGATGCATACATAATATAAATATTATACGCATTTTAGCGTACATTACATATGCGTATTCTGAATAGATGAATTAATAATAATTACAATAAAATTACAAAAAAGTTACCACGTAATAACCATTAATGCTACCTAAAATGTAATGGATAATTATGAATATAATATATAAATAACTTCTTTACACTGTAAATATATAAATCGCATTTAAATAAATGCTTTTATGAATACTAATAAATACATAAATAAATTACTATGGCAAATTCTAAAATTGATATACTGTACATATTGCACCAATAAATTGATTTAAATCAGAAACTTATTCAAAATATTACTACATATTGATTAGTGTACTTCACAGTTGTTCTACAGCATAATGCCCAAACTAACTGTCAATCAATATCACGTCATTAGCCAATAACTCCCATCAATCAATTACTGATATTAATATAAATAAATACAAACTAAAAAATATAAAACATTTATGCACTGCCTCTAATTCAAGTCGTATTAATCCAACTATTAATTAAATATCATCTATTATAAGAAAGCCATTTTAACACAGGCTTAATAGATAAAGCCTCGTTGATACCAGGGAAAATATGGGCTCTAGTGCGCACCTGCCAAAGCAATTCATTTATTTCCAATTGAATTTGCCAAGGGCCCCCCTGTTATCTAAATCCCTTTTTTGTAAAATTGTGAAACTAAAAGTGTGGCCTTCATTCTCTAAAATGTGCCTAGCTAAAGCATTATTGACATCCTTCTTGCTTATTGCATACTGATGTTCATATATCCTAGATTTTAATTTACGCTTGGTTTTACCGATGTAAAATGCCTTACAAAAATTGCACAGTGCCACATATATTACTATTTTTGTTTCACAATTATAATAATTATTCACTTTATATATTCTATTGTTAATAGTAACCTGGTTGCCTACCTTTATGAACTTACATTGGGTGCATGAGCCGCATTTAAACATCCCATGCTGCCTATTTATGTTGACCTTTTTCTTAGTTTTTTCTAACAAAGATTTTAAATTATCACCTCTCCTATATGTTATCTTAGGGGTATCACCCAATGAGCTCATCGGGTGTCTATCATTTCTTATAACATCCCAATTTTTAAAAATAACTTCTCTGATTTCTTTGAAATCTAAAGAATAGGTATGCAAAAAATGAATGCGATACTTATTATCAACATTACTTATTCCCATCTTGTGACTTTGTATATTGTGTACTGCATGGTCTGCGATTAGAGTGAAATTATCCTTTTCTCCTAGTAAAGGAAAGAAGAAACCTTCATCGCGTTTAGACGCAACTTCTGTAATTACGCTCAAAATCAACGTAGAAGGGTAGCCCCTAGCCAAAAACATACCCCTAAGTCTATCACATTCCATTTCATAGTCATGCCGGTCGGTCACCATACGTGTCGCTCGTACTATCTGACCTTTAATGACTGCTTTTTTCTGATGGTATGGATGGTTGCTTGAATAATGCAACAGAGAATTGGAGTACGTTGGTTTTCTATAAATTACACTTTTAAATTTACCATTAATTCTGTCATTGATTAACAATATATCTAAATAGTTAATCTCATTGACCCCAATATTGTACGTAAAATCTAGAAAATCAGTCATTTTGGAGATCTTATCAACAAATGCAGGAATAAGTTCCTAATTTCCTTCCCAAATACAAAATATGTAATCCTGGTACCTAGTGTACCAGGTGACATATTTCTGAAACCAGTCATTTTTAAAAAGGAAGGTATTCTCCCAGAAAGCCATGACAGCATTAGCAAATGTGCCCCCACAAGGGGAGCCCATTGCCACTCCAGATGTCTGCAAGTAAAAATTATTTTCAAACATGAAAAAATTGTTAGTCAACACCACTTCCAGCAGTGTCTCAATCAAATAGATAGTATCATCACAGACCTTCTTGGACAACATAAACTGCCTCACCCAATTAAGGCCCATCATTTGGGGTATAGTGGTGTACAAGTATTTGCAATAGTAATTTATTTATGTATTTATTAGTATTCATAAAAGCATTTATTTAAATGCTATTTATATATTTACAGTGTAAAGAAGTTATTTATATATTATATTCATAATTATCCATTACATTTTAGGTAGCATTAATGGTTATTACGTGGTAACTTTTTTGTAATTTTATTGTAATTATTATTAATTCATCTATTCAGAATATGCATATGTAATGTACGCTAAAATGCGTATAATATTTATATTATGTATGTATGCATCTCTTTCTTGATGTTTTATACTTCCACAGACTCAGTTGGGTATTGTTCACATGCCCTATTTTATGAAGTAATTGCGAACATTCAACGATTATGTATTTAAATTTGTTTTATCACTTTACCCTATCCAAGTTCCTATTCACTTGTATTGATGGAATTGTTTCTTTAAGGTTCCCTTGGTAACGTCGATACATATGAATGCATTTTTAAGTGATTGGTTTATTTTAATTGATGTGAATATATAACATAGTTTTAAAATTGTATTAGGTTATTTGTCTGAAGAAGGCGAGACACTGTTTTTGCCGAAAGCGTTTATACGCTCACTTTTTATTTTGGTTTAATAAATCAATTTGAGATTTTTAGAAGCCTTGCTCTTAAACCGGTTCGCTATTTCACCAGTTTTGTAGTTCACTCTCACTCTCACTCTCTCTCAGTCTCTCTCACACACACACACACACACACACACACACACACACACACACACACACACACACACACACACACATACAGCAGCCTCTCTCCTTTTTTTTTTTAGCTAGCTAAATAGCAGAACTGCTGCTTAGCAAGTGTAAAACAATGTCAACCATTAGATTTTTTTTTTGCAGTCTGAGCTCCACAGCAGCTTGATATGCTGCCATGAAGCAGCGGACTCAACTGTCAGCGGGCATTACTTGTACACAAATACCCTGCTGGAGAACGTTCGTTTACTTATACTATATACTATATATATATATATATATATATATATATATATATATATATATATATATATATATACACACACACACACACACACACATATATATATATATATATAAAGATGTTATGTACTCACCATAACGTTCTGTGTTTGTAGTCCATCTCGCCCTTCATTCTTATATGTGGGTTCAGAGCCAATCCTCGGCTCGGACTCGGACGATTACAAAGCTCGAAGTCTCTAAGTTGGCTTGTGGCAAGGTAGGTATCCCACAATGCAGTGGCATCAATCCTCAAATCTTTTTTGCTGCTAACTATAATAGAAAATAGTTATACTGTACCCTCAGCTAAAGGAAAAACAATAGTGAAAGGACTCCAACATAAGGAATGAGCAAAATTTCCTACCAGGTCCTCTAGGACTATATGGACGGGGGTAGGTGGGTGAGTTCATAAGATTGAAGGGTGAGATGGACTACAAACATTGAACGTTATGGTGAGTACATAACTTCTTTACGTTATGTTGTCCTATCTCGCCTTCATTCTTACATGTGAGACAGCACCCCTAGTACCTTTTTCTTAGGTGGCTCACGGGAATACACTCTTAAGTACCGTGGAAACAAAAGAAGCTCTGTCCCTGGAGGCCAAGTCAACTTTGTAATGAGTAATAAAAGTATGTGGGCTTGGCCAGGTTGCGCCTGCACAAACACTGTCCACTGAAATCTTGACTTGAAAGGCAGTGGATGTTGCTACTGATCTGGTTGAGTGACCTCTAACTTTGAAGGGAAGTTCCTTGTTATTGGAAGAGTATATAAAAGTTATGCAATTAGAAAGCCAATTAGATAATGTGATTTTAGAGACTGGCTTACCCTTTCGTGCCTCCAAAATGGATATGAATAACTAGTCTGACTTCCTGAATTCCTTAGTTCTGTGGAGATTGAACCTCAGTTGCCCATGTACATCAAGTTAGTGAAGTCTGTATTCTGCCTTGTTGGTATGGTTAGGGAAAAATACTGGAAGTTCAATTGTCTGGTTAATATTACACTGGGAGTAAATCTTTAAGGACAAACAAAGGGTTAGTTCGAAGAGAAACCCTGTCTTTATGGAAGATCAAATAAGGAGGCTTGACTGAAAGCACTTGTAGCTCTGAAACTCTTCTACCTGAGGTTATGGCTACCAGAAGAATCATTTTCCAAGGGAGGAATTTTAAATCACAAGTGGATGAGGGTTCAAAGGGTGGTGAGGTTAAGTGCGAAAGGACAAAATTTAAATCCCAAGGAGGGACAGCTTCTTTAAATGGAGGTCTCAGTAAGGAAGTGCCTTTCAAAAAGGCTTTACACAGTCTATGTGCCATCAAGTTAGGCATATGCTGTCCTAAGTGGAAATTGGAGACAGCTGCTAGCTGAACTTTAATTGTGGCAGCGGTTGAGCCTTGTTGGAAGAGTTCTGAAAGGAAGTCTAAAATTGAAGAAAATGAGGCAGTGAAGGGAACTATGTTTCTGGTCTGCGCCCAAAAAGAAAATCTTTTCCATTTACTAGTATATAGCTTTCTGGTACAAAGCTTATGAGAGGATATCAAGATATGTTTTACTGGTGGGGTAAAATCCTGAAGCCTAACTAAGGTTATAAGTGGAGCAGCCAAGCTGTCAAGTTGAGGGTGTGGAGAGAGGGATGGAACGTTCCTGACATATGTGTCAGCAGGTCTGGAACTGGATCCAGAATCCATGGATCCTCCAGTAGATGAACCTCAAGAAAGGGGAACCAAATCAGACGAGGGCAGTATGGAGCAATGAGAATCATCTTGCTTACCAAGGATTTTGCTTTCTGAATGACTTTTGATATGAGGGGAAACTGGGGGGAAAAGCATAAAGATGTCCTGAGGGCCAATTGCGAACAAGTGCGTCTCTCGGTGTCCCATCCGGAGGGGGGATCAGGGCAAAGTAGCCACTGCATTTGACGTTCACAGGGGTGGAAAAAGATCACAGCAATACTGGCCCCATTTGTGGAAGATCTCTTCCTCTACGTTCTGATTCAGAGACCACTCGTGAGACATCACAATTGCCCTGCTGAGCTTGTCAGCTATCACATTGGACTTTCCTGGGATGTGCATTGCTACTAGAAAGCGTTGGGAAGATAATGCCCACTGCCAAACCCTCAGAGCCTCTTGACAAAGTGGGTATGATCTGTTTCCTCCTTGTTTGTTTATATACCATGCCATTGACATATTGTCTGACTGGATTGCAATCGTCCCTAAAGGTAGAGAGTTGTGAAGTGCTTGCAATGCCAGAAGCACTGCTCTCATTTCTAGAACAGTGATGTGCAAATGGGCCTCGTGTTCTTGCCATATGCCTTGGACTGTCTTTCCCAGGTAATGCCCCCCCACCCTACCTGGGAATTATCTGTGGTCACAGTAGCAGCAGTTGATGTGGAACGAATGGTCTCCTGATGGTTAACTCGTTGGACTGAATCCACCAATGAAGATCCTTCTTGCAAGTTTCTGTTACTATGATTGGGTGAGACAGACGAAGTTCCTGAAGCGACCACTGGGAGAAGAGTAACCACTATAGGATTCTCATATGCATCCTGGCTAATGGAACAAGGGTTATGGTTGAGGCCATAGTTCCCAGTAGTTTGAGCACTATCTTTGCTTTGACCTTGTGTTTGGGAAGCAGAAGCGATATCTGTTGTTTGAGATTTGCAATTCTGTCTGTGGGAAGGCACTCCATCATTAAACAGTGTCCATTTCTGCACCTATAAAAGTAACATGCTGACAGGGTGACAAGGCAGATTTTTGCAAGTTTACTATAATGCCTAGCTGAGCACAAACTTGTAGAGTCATGTCTCTGGCCTGTTGAAGTACATGCTTGGTGGTGGCAGTTAGGAGCCAGTCATCCAGGTACAGAAACACTCGGAATCCAAGACGTCTCAAGTGAACTGTTACTACTGCCATGCATTTGGTGAACACTCTGGGGGCTGTAGTGAGACCAAAGGGCAGAGCACGAAACTGGTAGTGACTGGCTCCCAGCCGGAAGCATAAGTGACTCCTCGATGCTTTGTCCATTTTTATGTGGTAGTGCGCATCTTGGAGGTCTATCAAGCACATCCAATTGTCTTTGCCTAAAAGGGGGAGTATAGACTGCAGTGTCACCATTCAGAACTTGAATTTCTTTACTGATTTGTTTAGCTTGCTGAGATCCAATATGGGCCTCCAGCCCCTGTTCCTTTTGGCACTAAAAAGAATCTCAAGTAAGTTCCAAATCCTATCTGGTCTGTGGGGATGGTTTGGATGACTCTTTTGTTTAGCAATTTTTGAATCTCTACAGTTGCTTGATCCCTGAGATTGGGTGGAACATCCGGGATTTTCCTGGTTCGAGGAGGGGGTAGGAGAAGGGTATGGAGTATCCTCTGGATATTATGTTTTGTACCCACTTGTCTTTTGTGATATTGTACCAAGCTTCTGGGTACAAAGATAAACATCCCCCGACTGGCTCCAGAGTAGCCGGGCCTGCTTTCAGGACCTCTGATAGGGACGTCTGCAAAGGGAATCACGGTCACCCTGGTTCTGCGGACCCCCTCTGCCTTTAGGACGGCGTCTACCATTATTTCTTCCCCCTCTGCCCCTGGGGAAGGAATCACCTCATGTGTCTGGGAAAAATCTCTGGGATTTCTTGAACCACATCTTCACACCTTTCTGCCCTATAGGATAGGGTCTTGAAGGGATGGAAAAACGTACTCCAATGGCAGAGAGAGTTTTCCCTTCCTGCTCGCATTTGGTGAGTGTATCCTTAAATTTTGATCCAAGCAGTGAGGAATTGTCAAAAGGGGCATTTGTGAAGGTAGACTTAAAGGGTTCCACAAAGTTACACAAGCACATCCAGGAGTGTCTGTTCAGGGAAACTCCTGAACCCGCTGCCCTACTCGCTTCATTTGCTGCGTATGATATCAGCCTCACAGAGGAGTTCACAATGGAGTTTAAGGTGGATAACTGAGCAGTAACATTTTCTAGTACCCCCTCAGCTGAAGTACCTTGTACAGTATCGCCTAGTTCCTTCAGGAGATCTCTCTGAAGCCTTGTAAAATGGGTAAGATAATTCAGCGATCTAAGGGTAAAAGCCACTGAAGAAGAAACACACTTCCCATATCTGTCCATCGTTCGAGACTCCTTATTTAGCAGATAGACAGATGAGGAAGTCTCTGCAAGCTCCTACTTGGTGGCTGCTGCCACCACCATAACATCTATTGGTACACCTTTTGTCAAGAAATCCTTTTCCTTGGAGCCTGAGAGATATTTGTTTGGCCTCCTACGGACTGGCTCCATGGTGTCAGGGGATTCCCACGCCTTATGACTGACCAAGTTGCCAAAAGGCGGAGACACCCAAGAGGCTGAAGGTTGAGATCTGAAAGCCTTCAGGTACACAGACTCCTCATCAGAAGGGGTGATGGTAGGCCAGTCGCCTCTCTGTTTTTGGATCCCAAGGATATCTGCAAAGCAGATATCATCAGAGGACGACTGTGGGGACACTTCTAACTACTCAAGGTCAGTGTCAGAAGTGACAGACTCATCAGGGGAGTCTACATGCTTCCACTTGCATGTTTTCTTCTGAGGAGACTCCTCAGAAGGATATTCTAGGGAGGTCTCCGAAGAATGGGGACCACCCAGATGGTGTTCCTGAGGCTGCAGATCTCTGCTGTCCTGTGGACAGGGTGGCGCCAAGACAGAGGCCGGTGCTTTTGGGGGAGGAACATCAGCATCCTTGTGTAGAGCTGTATATTTGGCCAGCACACTCCTCATCAGCTTGAAGGCTGACTCCCCTGGCTCCGAGGACACCACCGGTTCTGAAGAGGCAGAGATAACCCCCGGTTCTAGGGAGATCAGTTATGACACTGATGTGGGAGCCGAGCTCAGGCACTGAGAGGTAGACTCGGAACCGAAGAGGCTTGGGTCCGAGAATCCCCCCTCGGGGCCGACTGGTGAACTTCGGTTCCTAGTAACTACGGACGGCACAGAGAGTGTCAGAGCAGATATCTGTTCCAAAAAGCCCACTTTGGGTGCTTGAGCCAAAGGTTCTACTGCAAGCAATACTGAATATTCTGTCTCCGATTGACTGGAATGGCTCGGAGGAGGAACAGTAGCAGTTGACAAGGACTTGGGTGGCTCCAAGGCCAGTTGGGCAGGAGCTGAGAGCAAATTTGCCAGCACCAGTGCCTTCAAGAGTCTGCGCACCACCCTCTCCACATCTTCATCCAATAGTCTTCTAGAGGACCTGGAACAAAGGGATGGAGAAGGAGATCTCTGAAAAATAGGTGATCTCAGTATAGGGGAGACTGGTGGGATATCTGTTGACCGGCTCCGAGCTACAGGATCCTTTTTCGGCTCTGAATTACTTGAGGCCGATACAGACATATCAATCATAATAACCTCAATCAGTTCTGAAGGCAGTCGAGCCAAGGTGAGAGCCTCGGTGGTTTTTGAAATTTTTTCAGGAGGTCCAGATTTCTTGGAGGACACTGGAGAAGGCCTTTTCACAGTCTTTTCTTTCCTGCTAGAAGGAGACCTTGTAGATTGTGAGGAGGAAGAACTAGCCAAATCCTTCTCAAAGGATGGTTTCAGGAGACCTTTCAATATCAACTTGTTTTTCCTTTCTTGAAGGACTCTCGAGCTGAAGGAATTACAAAAAGTACAAGCCTCCTGCAAGTGAATGGGCCCCAAACAGTATACACATACGCTATGCCTGTCCATTATGGCCATTTTCTGCGTGCATTTTTTAAAACTCTAAGGTTTATGGTCCTTTTCTTTAGACATAACTGCTGCAAAAAGCAATGCTAAGGGACAAAGAAGAGATTAGTTAAGTCCTATAACTAAAACAGAGCTTAACTATTCGGGGGAAAGAACAAGCACACCACAGGAAAACCAAAGAGAGGATTAGGTCCTCTAACTTAAATGGGCCTAGCCCTGTATAACGGAAAGGAAATACCAAACTGAAGGAGAACAGCAATATTAAGAAAGGACTAGGTTCTCTAACTTAAACGGGCCTAGCTCTTGAACAAAGGCTTCACTAAGATACCCAAGACTAAGGAAAAGGCAACACACAAGGCAATAAGAGAAATAGCAATACAACAGACTAAGTAACAGCAAGTCCTGTAATTCAAACACATGCTATAAAACTACTGGGTGTATATCACATAATTGAAATCCCAAAATATCGAACACCATAAGCTCGAACTTGGAATGTGAAAATGTGATATAATTGAAAGCTCAGAACAGCAAATTTTTACCTAGGGGAAAAAATGTGCTGTTCCGAGAAACACACACACAACACAAGCGCACCAAAAAAAGTAATCCACACATATACACTTAAAATCCTACTTCTAACCCTACACTAAACCATACATACACTACTATCTATCCACTTACCTTAACCAAACCCTAACCCTAAGGTCCATAACTATCGCACACTCACCTTACCTGCTCCCTAACTATCGCATACTCACCTTACCCGCTCTCTAACCCTAAGGTCCCTAACTATCCCATTCCGACACTCACCTTAACCCGGTCCGTAACCTTCACACCACAGTGGAGAAAATAGCGAAGCGGCAGAAACAGCTCACCTAATTCTTTCTCTAAGAAAGAAGTCGATGTTCTGCAGCATCGCTATTTTCAGTGTTCGCTGTTTTTGGTTCGATATTATAACATTCAAAGTTTTACTACTTCGATGTTATGATATAAACCCAAACTAGTAACGAGCCAACAAGGACTCAACAGCAAGTACTAAATTTAGATAATCTAACTACCACTACGGGATACCAACAACAGTCCTTCAGAAAAATGTTGGCCAAACAGTTGACAAATAAGCAACAACAATTTAAGAATAAACTAGTGTCTGATTAACAGTAATGCTACCTATATTCTAAATTACAGCATTCTAACTATCTATTAACTAACTACTAAGAGAAAACAGTTTGCAAATATGAAAAAAGTAGAAAATAGATTTAAACTTAGCCATGGCCAAGAAGAGCACTTCTGAACTTGTAAAGCGGAAAACGAGATCTGAGGAGTGATGTCACTGCATTATGGGATACCTACCTTGCCATGAGCCAACTTAGAGACTTCGAGATTTGTAATCGGCCAAGTCGGAGCCGAGGATCGGCTCCATACCCACATGTAAGAATGAAGGCGAGATAGGACAACATAACATATATATATTATATATTTATGTACATTACTGTAGTACAACAGAGATAGTGGGAAGTCTGGCTCTGTAGTTTAGAGGAATAAAGCTCCAATTAAAACTCAGATGACCACCATTCAATTACTGGCAGGCAATGAAGCAGGTAGTCAGTGAATGAAATTGGTTTATCTATCTTGTGTGGAGAGAAGCAGTCCTGTCAACTGCAGTGTTGACCTCGAAAAGGAGTGTGAGGGGGGTGTGGCATATAGCACTATATTCCATGATGTTTCTGAGGTGAACAAGACCAGGAGGATTGCTATGTGTGTCTCCCTAGGAAGTAACGATAGCAAGAGTCACGGCCATCTTGTGAAAGGGTTAGGCTGGGAGGGGGTACAATCTTAGTCCAAGCAATATGAAGGACTTCTCCTGACTTCAGACACTGACCTCCTGGAGGAAAAATGAGCTGATATGTCTCATCCTGACCTGGTAACTAATTGGCCAGCTCTTGCCTTTGGAAAAAACAAAGAGAGCTGGGAGGAGGGGCTTTAGATTGCTGGAGGGGGCTTAACAAAAAAGAGACAATGGTAACATGACATGGATACATAACATCAAGTTAAGAAGAAGTGACGGGGATGTCCTGAACATGAACAATGGAATAAGGGGGCATAGCAGCTGACTGCAGGGACGCCCTACATTCTAGAGTCTGCAAAAATGTACTTTTTTGCAGATGCAGACAGGTATTTGCACCCCAAGGTGGGCAGGATGGGCAGTGGAACTGGAATTCATAAAGGCAACCAAGAAGGTATGGCAGACAAGTGGCTTGTAGCAAACAGGGATAGAGGAAAGGTAGAATTTTGAATGTACTTAAAGGGCAGACTACACAGGCATACTGTTTCTTTTTGTCATCAAGCAAATGCATTGAAATTTAGAAATTTTCTGTCTCAAGAATATATTTTTCAGTTGTGAAACTTGGCACTTTTTCTCTCTGACAGACAGTCCTAACCTGCAGTGACTAAGTCATGATATATGCACATTGGCACATTGCATGAACCTGTATACACACCCACACACGTGTATATATATACATATATATATATACATATATACATATATATATATATATATATATATATATATATATATATTACAGTACAAAGATCCGGATGAAGAAATTGGACAGCTGCATGAATGAATGGCAGGACACAAAGGAGCTTTGTGAGTGGAACAGGACTAGTGAGTACCACATTTGTGTGTACATACATTAACACACACACACAATTTTTTTCTTTTCTTTTTGTTTCACTGCTGGCTCCAACAGCAGAGAGAGTGAACTATTTTTCTATAAGAAAAACAAGAGTTATAATAACTTTTCAGACCTAAGAAGCTTCATCTGTTTTCCTGAGTACAGAGGGCGGAACACTAGGATTAGGGGCGAGGTAATCCAAAAGTGTAGGACTGCTGCTAACAGTTCTTCATTTATCCTCTTAACAGCTCTCTATTTTTGTCTTGGACAGCAGGCTGACAGTCTCACGGCAGTTGAACATTTAGTAAAATTTGCACTGCGATCAGCTCATAATCCACTCCACCCCCAAATGCTGCAGTCTCAGACTGATGCCTGTTGAATAAGTTTTGCTTCTAAAATTAAACCCAATTTATTTGTTATCATTTAAGTTTGTCAAGCAGTGCTAGCAACAAAGCATATCGGTTAAGTGCTATGAAGAATTTAACAAATGTATAAAAACTATAGGCATTCTTTAACTCACACAGATGTGACAAATTGAACTGTTACATGCAAAAGCTAGATTCAAACTTAAAATAGCAAAGTGAACATTAATTTTATCTTCATTCAACTTCATTTATTAGAATTAATAAATGGTACAGAATAAATACATACTCTGTCTCTTGTGGTTCTGGAAAAATGTGGCACTGATAAGCAAAACACAGTAATTAAGATCAGCTGTTCATAACAGCTTAATAGCATAATTGGGTAAGTCAAACAAGCCATCTAGATTTCTAACCTGAGCCAACAACGACGCAACCACATTTTTCTGAAGAACAGTTACCATAATGTCTAACTCTAAGACAACGGCAGGATGATAAAATGGTTTGGGGAAAACCTGTGTTCAACAAGGCTGCACAACGAAAAACAATCTGTGTTTACTATGATGGCGAACAGACACCCTTACAGAGAACATAGCACCCAAAACTCAGCTGCAGCATCTTGGCAAGGGAGCATAAGACTAATGCTCGAATGTCAAAAACACTTATGTACACATATTTTGAAAATTCAAAACAAGACTAAGGTCGATAAATACTTCTTAATGCATTTTAAGCAATTACATTAATTTCTGTTTTACTACTGAAATCTTGTAAGGTTTCTTGGCACTAAAGGAAGAACTTTCTTTTCATCAGGACCATACTCTGCACTAATGTATACAATTGTAAAACAAAGTCCATCACACTGCCAACAGACACAGGAGGTTTAAAACATTCATGCCTGATCATCATCATCATCAGCCCCCTTTTTCCCATTTTTCTACATGGGGTCAGGGTATCGTGTTAACTGTCACCAAGTCTCTCGATTCAGTGCCAAACTCCTGCCTTCTTCAGCACTCATTCCTGACTGTTGCAGATCTTCTTTCACATAATCCATCCACCTCTTTGCTGGACGTCCTCGCTTCCTCTTACCTTCTTCCTGTCTGTCCCAAATCTTCCTCACCAGATTGTCTTCTGTTTTTCTACACATGGGCCCAAACCACCGTAATCTACTCTCTTTGATTTTTTCTGCAACTGGACCTACTTTGGCTCCTGCTCTTATGTCCTCATTTTTTCATGTGTCCCACAGTGTATATCCTATCACCTTTCTCAGCCACTTCATTTCGATCACCTCTAGCTTCTTTAACTGTTCTGCCTTTACTCCCCAGTTTTCTGTACCATACAGCAGTACTGGTCACACCACTGTCTTGTGCACCTTACCTTTCAGCTTCTTTGGCATTCTTCTATCATAGACTACACCTGATACTCTATGCCAGTTGGCTGCAGCCCATTTTATTCTAGCTTTGACCTCTTCATTCAAACTACCCTTCTCCTCAACTACTCTTCCCAGGTACTTGAAGCTGTTTACCTGTTCCACTGTCTTCCCTTCTAACTCTATTGTCAGCTTCTTCTGGTTTCCCCAATTTGCTGCCATTACCGCTGTCTTATCTGTGCTTAGTTTCATCCCATGTGCCTTCAGATTGGCATTCCATTCTCCTATCCTTTGCTGAAGTGCTAGCTCAGAGTCTGCCTGTACTGCCACATCGTCTGCATACAGCAACTTTGTTGATCCGTCCCCTCCAACCTGTTTGCTAATGTAGTCCATCACCAGTATGAACAGCAGTGGGCTAACCCTGATGTACACCCACTGGGAACCCCTCTATGAGGCCGAACACTGTTTGTACTTGAGTCATTGGGTCCTTGTACATAGCCTGCACTAATTCTACCAATGTTTCTGAGACTTCAAACCACCACAGTACTGCCCAGATCAGCTTTCTTGGGACCTTGTCATATCCTTTCTCCAAGTCTAGGAATGCCCAGTTGGACTCTCTCCTCATCTCTAGCTTCTTCTCAAGTATCTGTCTCAGTGCAAACATCAGGTCAATTGTGCTGCATCCTGATCTGAATCCAAACTGCTCATCTCCCATATTACATTCTGCTACTATGCTTATCCGTTTATCAATCACCCTCTCCAGAACTTTCATGCAATGTGACAGGAGTTTGATGCCTCTGTACTACCCACAGTTGTAGATGTCCCCTTTGTTCTTGTACACTGGTATGAGTATGCTTACTCTCCAGTCATCTGGGATACGCCTTTCTCTTCACACTGCTATTAGTACCCTCAGGAGCCATTTCTCCCCTATCTCACCCAGCATCTTTATCATACCTGCTGTGACCTCATCTGACCCTGCTGCTTTCTCTGACTCCATCTTTCTTAGTGCTGTTCTTACTTCTTCTAGGGTGGGCTCCTCTTCTTCTCTCATCGTAGGCTGTTTCTGGGGCAATACACCTTCTGTGGGGTTTTCTTCATTCAGAAGCTGCTGGAAATACTCCTTCCATCTGCCTGTCAACTTGAAAAAAAAAGTCATAGTTTAATGAGTTAAAACAAAGGATCACACTTTTAATTTCTCCAAATCTTTTGGGTTGCTAATACCGTGATGGGAATGGAACCCATTCCTAAGTCAATGTATGATTAAAGTTCATGAAATTAGTATTGTTTTACTCTTTGATGTCAGCCAGTTGTACTCCTCACAGTACCCGCAATGTGCCCAGTAATGACTCCTTCTGCGATTCATATGGATTTACATATATTGGTAGCATATCTAAATACGACTGTAGAGTCTTTTTTATAAGACTTAAGTAATGCAGCATGAAAGATGTCATTTATTACAAATCCTGCTTACATACTTTGTTTCTATTGGATTATAAATGGCAGAGCACAGCCTGGCATTCACTGCCGATTAGGCAGTTCAGTCAGCACCACTGTGACAGTGCTCTATAATATAACACAAATGACACAAGGACAAGAGTGTGACGAACTGAAAAGAAGAATGTAGGAAAAGTAGGAAGGGCCAATATATAATACACACCTTCAAATTGGAGGTACTACTGCAAGACAGACACAAAGGACCTTCAAAGAATGAGTGCTAGTGGTGTACATGGATAAAACTTTGACTATAATCCTACAGAACAGAGTTTGATTTGTGGCTCAGGAGTTTGTTGGTACTGGCAGATCAAGATGGGAGTGACCATCCTGGGGGGGGAGCAAGGAGTACAGCAGTGGAACAGGACACATACTGCATGAACCCCTTCAGAAGAGGGACTGAGATGCACACATATGTTTACTGGTTTTGGATATTTGGCTCACCACGCTGCCAGTGATGATAGTAGCCCTCACAGGAGATGTGCGGGAGTGTGTACCCACATAGGACAGGATTGTCAGCCTCAATGCCTGTGTACTGCTTGTCTCCCTCACCAGGGAGTGGAGTTAGATAAAAATATAAAAGAGTAAAGTACAGTTGTGTACCTACCATAAATGTAGATGTGCGAGTGTATTTACTGTTGCAGTCATTACTCTTGGGTTATCCTGCTGGCAGGCTACCCCCAGTCAGCCAGAATTCCAAAGTCTAGGTCCGGTGTCGGTTGCTGTCGCCTCTTCCCTGACGTCAGTGCGCCAGGGGTATAAAAGATGCAGCCAACGCCATTTTCTTCAGTTTTTCTTGCCCCAGATGTCAGGTGCCCTCAAAATAGAAGGCTGAAAAATATGCCAATAAAAATGCATAAACTAAGGTAAATATTTCCTTTATCTACAAGCAAATACACCACATAGGTTGTATAGGATAGAGAAGTGCAGATAAGTCCCAGCAAAGAAAAGGGGGCTGGTGGGAGTGTAACCTGGACTGCAACAGTGAATACACTCGAACATCTACATTTATGGTAGGTACACAACTGCACTATGTTCATCATGTTTCACTGTTGCAGTCATTACTCTTGGGTTGAATCCCAAAGCTGAGGATGGGTGGCTGGGCTATATGGATTAGGAGAGGCTATGAGGCCCTGCAGAACTGCAGTGGCAAAGCCTGCTCTGGACTTAGAATAAAGAGGTAAGTGGTAGTGCTTTGTGAAAGTGTGCACTGAGCTCCAAGTTGCAGCCTCTAAAATATCTTTGGTTGGTACTCCTCTGAGAAAGGCTGCTGCTCTGGTGGAATGAGGCCTAATGCCTTTAGGCACTGTTTTGCCATGCTGAAAATAGCAGAAACGGATGCAATGGCCTATCCATTTAGAAATAGTCTGTTTAGAGATAGCCTTTCCTTGTGATCCTGCAGCATATGACACTAAAAGTTGCTCAGTCTTTTTGAAAGCTTTAGTTCTGTCCAAGTAGAAGCATAACTGCCTGTGTATGTCCAAAGAATGCAGAATTTTCTCTCTCTTGTTCTGTGGATTTGGATAAAAGGTACGCAAGTGAATGGGTTGGTTGAGGGCCACACTGGACACCACCTTAGGCCGAAATGGAGGGTTTGTCCTCAGAGAAATCCTGTCTGGATGAAAAATTATAAAAGGTTCCATAGCCATGAATGCTTGTAACTCCTAGACTCGCCTTGCAGAGGTTATGGCTATGAGCAGAGCTGTTTTCCAGGATAAGAATTTTATATCTGCTGTTGATGCTGGCTCGTAAGGAGGCAGTGTGAGTTTTTCCAAAACATAATTGAGGTCCCAGGGCGGAATTGGTGCTCTCCTTGGAGGCCTAATGTTTTTGGCCCCTCTGAGTTACTGCCTTATCAAAGGGTGAGAAAAAATAGGTGGTTCCATATTGTAATGGGCTGAAATGGCATACATTAAGCTAAGAATCCTTTCACTTTAATTGTAATTTGAGTTTTGGTGTGCTTACCAATTATGATACTCTATATATATGTATATATATATATATATATATATATATATATAAATATTTTGGAAACAGGTTGCTAATGTTTGTCTTTCATTTCTGAGGAAGTTCAACCATTAGTGGACGAAAAGCATTGTTAAAAAAGTTTTTAAACGTTTCAAAGTATTAAAAGCGTGTAACCAGAGTCTAAGCTTTAGTGGCCTTTTGTTTTAGTTGTGGTCTTGTAACTAGTAGCAGTTTACGTTATCCGCCATGCTGCCAGATTTAAGGTCCTGAGTTGACTGTGCAGAATCTGATTGTTTGTTGGGTCAGCAAGTGAGAAGTTTAAGGCAATATCCACGCTGGACCTTGAGACATTCTCTTTAGGATTGAGTACAAGTGCTGGCGTGGCCAGTCTGGTGCTATCAGTATCATTTTTGGCTTCTCTTGTCTGACCTTTAGGAGTACCCTGGGAAGGAGAGGCAGTGGAGGAAAGGCATATACTGTCAGAGTTTTCCAACTGAAGGATACGGCGTCCACTTTCCATGCTTGCTTGTGATAAATCCTTGTGCAAAATGTCCGCAATTGGCAGTTGTGAGGGGAGGCAAATAGATCTATGTCTGGGCATCCCCATTTCCTTGTTATCATGCTGAAGACTTGTGGATCCAGTTTCCATTCGTGGGGATCCATGAGGTTTCTGCTTAGTTCATCTGCCAGAGTATTTGTTCTTCCTGGCAGGAATTGTGCTTGCAGGTGAACTTGAAAAGACAATGCTGTGTCCCATAAGGTCATTGCTTGACTGAAGGGGGGGGGGGGGTAGGAATGGGGTAGGAATGTGTACCTCCCTGTTTGTTTATGTACCACATGACCATAGTATTGTCTGTCTTTATCAGTAGTTGTCCTGGATGAAGCAGGTCCTTGAAAGTTGCCAGGGCATTTTGAACAGCTAGCATCTCTTTTTGATTGATGTGAAGATGCATCTGGTTTGCAGGCCATGTGCCCTGAATACATTTTCCTGCCATATGGGCCCCCCAGGCATAATCTGATGCATCCATTGTCAGTGTTTGTCTGTCTGTGGGTAAACTGAATGGCAGACCCTTGTTGTGGTGACAGGCTTCTGCCCACCATCGAAACTCCTGTTGCAGGCAGGGAATGAGTGCAATGACTGTCTCCAGGCTGTGGCAATGCTGAGTCCAAACACTTTTTAGATACCATTGTACTTTCCTCATATGCCGTCTGGCATATGGAATTAGTAGAATACAGGATGCCATGAAACCCAAAGCCTGCAGGATTTTCCTTGCAAATAACTGGGTTTTTGTTGCCAAATCCTTGAAGTAAGAAGTCAGTTGTTTTTGCTTGTCTGGCATGAGATAAGCCATCTGGGCAATTGTATTTAAGCTTGCGCCCAGGAATATTATCTCTTGAGAGGGCACTAGTTTTGATTTCTTTTCATTTACTGTGTACCCTAGGCCAATTAGTAATCTTTTTACAAACGCCAGATGCTTTAGAAGAATGTCTTTGTTCTCTGCTTGAATTAGGCAGTCGTCCAAGTAGGGATATATTTGAATTCCTCTTTCTCCGCAAAACGCAATTACTGGTGCCAGGCATTTTGTGAAGACCCCGGGTGCGGTAGATAAGCCAAAGGGCAGTGCAGAGAATTGGTAATGCATTGAGCCAGCTATGAATCTGAGGTATCTTCTGCAAGACTGCCTGATTGGGACATGCAGGTATGCCTCTTTTAGGTCCAAAGTTACGTGCCAAGCCTTTATGCCCAGCATGGGCAGTAGCTGCTGTAAAGTCAACATCTTGAATTTTGGAACTTCCAGAAACGTATTTAGTGTAGACAGGTCCAGTATTGGTCTCCAGGTTTTGTCCTTTCTGGGTACTAGGAAAAGTCTGGAGTAAAATCCTTGCCCCTGCTCTTGTTGTGGTACTTGCTGAATGACCCTCATGTCCATGAGGGCTGTAATTTGTTTTTGTGCCTCTGCCCATTGATTGTGTGGCAGGTTTGGCATACCCTTTGACCTTGGTAGAGTGTGAAAATGGAACCTGTAGCCTTGGGACACCATGTTCAGGACCCATTTGTCTTGGGTAACCATTTGCCAGTTTGATGAAAAAAGTGCTAGTTTTCCCCCTGAGGGGGCTGCCAAAAGAAAAGGGCTTGGATCTGGTAGAGGAACGTCATTGGGACTGTTTCCTGAAAGGTTGCGTTTTGTCTTCTCCACTTTTGGAGGGAGGAGCACCCCATTGTTTAGGCCTGTATGAGCCTTGGGGCTGAGATCTGCCTCTGGGACGCCTGTATCTGCCTCTTTGTGGTCTGTCTGACACTGGAAAGGACCGATTTTTAGAAGGCCAGTTCCTGCTAAAACTGGGTGGCTGTACCTGTAAGAAATCCTTGACAGTCTGCATGGATTTTGCTTTATCCTCCATTTTTTTCAACACCTCTTCTGCTTTAGTACCAAACAAAGTATCATGCTGTAATGGTGCATCTAATAATTTTGCTTTAACATGATCAGGCAGATTCTGTTCCTTTAACCAAGCATGCCTTCTAATAACAGAACCTGTAACAGTGGCCCTGCAAGAGGCCTCCAGTGAATCATAACCACATTGCAAGGTATGCTTTCCCACTTGTTCAGCTGCATGCAATAAATCCTGCAATTCCTTGTTTTCTGAACATTCAGTATTTGTCAACAATTTCTGTTTAAGCAACAACATTAAATATCGCTGATATTTAAGCATACGAAACTGACAATTTAAAGCCCTTACAGCCAAGGTAGCAGAAGTGTAGACTTTTTCCCCCCATCTGTCTAGAGCCCTAGAATCCCTATCAGACGGGACAAGGTTTTTTGCAGTGGAAGCTTTAACCCCTTTGGGACCCTGAGATATAGTTTCTGGGTCAGCAGCGGGGTTTTTATAAAGGAATTTATGATAATCCGGGACCCTGTAGTATCTGTCTGGCTTAGCAGGTGCAGGGGGTAAAGAGTCAGGGGACAGGCCGGACTCTGAAAATACATCATCTACAATGTCTAGAACAGGTGGAACCGCAAGGGGTCTGGTGCTGAGGAAGTAGCAGAAAGTCCCTGAGCCTTTTCTTAGATTCAGAGTAATCTTGGCTCTCCCAGTGGAAATGCTCCCTCATGGTATGCAGGGTTTCCCCAAAACAATAATCCTCAGGAGGAGAGGCTGAAGGAATGGATTCTTCAGCATCAGAATCCTCATAGGGAAGCATGGAATAATCCTGTTCAGAAGAGGAATCGGAGGAAATAGAAACCTGATCAGAAGAATCATACTTTGTCTCTTGCCTAGGCCTCTTATCAGGAGGGGGATGGGAACCCCTGATCAAAGTAATTAGGTTTTCGGCCATTTTGAGCATCTGTTTTCTAGGCATGGAAGTCTGAGTAGGAGAATGCTGTACTTGTTTCTTTGTCTTTAGAGCTGCTTTAGTCTTTGTCTTTGAAGCTGAAGATGGCTTAATATATAGTTGTGTAGGTCTGAAGACACCCTCAGAAGCCGATGCCTGCTGAGCGGCTCCGGACCCATCTGAGGGAATGATTTCAGAGTGTCCAATATCTTAAGTATCCAGAGGCCCTGTCAGCTCCATGTGGGAGTTGGTAGCAGGCGCCATGAGCTGCGAAAGCGCTTCACTGAGAACCGGCGACTGGCCTGGCAGAGGCCTCGTCGTCGATTTGGACCTCGGGTGCCTATCCTTTTCCTTGTCCTTGCGTTTTTTGTAAACTGCGGCTGTCGGCTGTTCCGACGGCATTATGTAGTTAAATCTTCGGCCAAAGTAATGAAATGCAAAATTGAACCGACGCTTAATAGTGTGTTGGTTAAATCTAGCACAAAACCGACAGCTAGCAACGTTGTGATCAGGGCCTAGGCAAGGAATACAGTAAGAGTGTAAATCCTTATGAGGTATTTGCTTCCCACAAGAAATACAATTGCTAACTTTTTCTGACATCGGTCTGGAGCAAGAAAAAAGTTTCCCCAACGGGGTACTTAGCTTTAATGAAGACTTCGGTTCTGAAATTCGGATTCGAAAATCTCAGGAGTCGGCCGACCGGCACTTGCGAACTGCTTTTGCTTCAGGCACTGCGCAGCAAAAAAGACTGAAGAAAATGGCGACGGCTACATCTTTTATACCCTTGGCACACTGACGTCAGGGAAGAGGCGACAGCAACCGACGCCGGACCTAGGATTTGGAATTCTGGCCGACTGAGGGTAGCCTACCGGCAGGATAACCCAAGAGTAATGACTGCAACAGTGAAACACGATGAACATCATTCTGAAATGTTGGGACCTGCTACGAGTCCCGAAATATGGAGACTGAATGGTCAAAAGAACAGACTTGTATATACTAAGTCCGAGATGTAATTTCTCATAGTATTCCCTTTTCTCCTGCGGTATGGCGATCGGGGGGGTGGGGGTCTCCCCTCCCACCCGTAAAAAGAAGTGTTAATTTTCAAAATCTGCTCTTCTCCTGTGTTTTCAGTATTTTTTTTCAGCTTGTTGGCACTTGACATTTCGAGTGCCAACATTTAAATAGGGAGCCATATGAATGACCTCATCATCGGCATGTGGGCAAGGGTACAAACAATACTAATGTCTGCCTGTATGACTGTCCCCTATGGACATCTGTCGTCCTAGTGGATAGTGAATCTGGGAAATCCCCACCATTAGGGAATGAATGGGCACAAGTCTGGGAGGGGATTGATGGTCAGCAGGTAAAATGGGAAAACTTGTATAGAATAAATAAGGGGGAAAAAATCTTGTAAAGTTACAACTGTGAAAGATGCTCTTCCATGACTGAGGACAGATGTTTTGAACTGTATGCAGAGCAATACTCCTCCGTATGAAAGACATTTGTAGAGAATCCCAAAGCTAAGGAATGGGAGGAGGAGTCAAACAGGGTTACAGGAGGCTAGAAGGCCCGGCGAAGCCAGCTCTAATCTTAGAGTAAAGTGGTAAGTGATAGTGTTTGGTGAAGGTGTGTACTGAACTCCAAGTTGCAGCTTCCAGAATATCCTTGGTTGGCACCCCCCCTGAGGAAGGCTGTAGATGTAGCTGCTGCCCTGGTGGAGTGGGGCCTTATGCTAGCAGGAACTGGTTTTCCATGATGGGTGTAGCAAAAACGTATGCAATGTCCTATCCATTTGGAAATGGTCTGTTTTGAGATAGCCTTTCCTTGTGATGCTGTAGCATAGGATACAAAAAGTTGGTCAGATTTTCTGAAAGCCTTAGTTTTATCCAAGTAGTAACGTAGTTGCCTGTGAATGTCCAAGGAATGCAGGAGTCTTTCTCCTTTGTACTGTGGATTTGGAAAGAAGGTGGGTAAGTGGATGGTTTGATTTAGAGCCACACTGGATACCACCTTTGGCATAAAGGAGGGGTTAGTTCATAGAGAAACTCTGTCTTGATGATAAATGAGGAAAGGCTCTATTGTCATTAGTGCCTGTAGCTCTGAGACTCTTCTGGCTGAAGTAATTGCTAGCAGCAGGGCAGTCTTCCATGATATAAACTTTAAGTCAGCTGAGAAAGCTGGCTCAAAAGGTAGCAGCGTAAGTTTTTCCAGAACAAAATTTAGGTCCCAAGTTGGTGTTGGCGCTCTCCTGGGAGGCCTAATGTTTTTTGCCCCTCTGAGATACTGCCTTAGAAGTGGATGTGAAAATGAAAATGAAAATAAGGGAGGATCCGTGTTGTAGTGAGCTGAAATAGCTGAGACGTGGATTTTAATAGATGAAAAAGAAAGTCCTTTGTGTAACACCTCAGTTAAATATTGTAGAATAGTACAGTTTTGTACCTACCATAAATGTAGATGTCCGAACTGGATAGCATCTGCAGTCATAACAAGTGGGTTGTCCTGTCGTCAGGCAGCCCTGCAGTCGGCCGGATTCCAAAGTCCGGGTCCGGCTTCGGCTGATGTCGCACTCCACCCGACGTCATCTCTGTTGGTCTTCGGGTATAAAAGCATCAGCCGACGCCATTTTCCTCAGTGTTTCTTGCCCCAGATGCCAGTAGCCCTCTTGCAGGCTAAAATTTGGATAGATGCCAATGTTTCCAAATTGATAGAGGTAAACACAACAATAAGCATATATGTACATATATACAAACAAATACACCATAAAAGACTCCCCCCCAACAGCTAGCTATTAGGAGGGTAAACACCCTAGGAGTACCGCAGAGGGGAAGGAGGAGGGTAATCCTGACTGCAGATGCTATCCAGTTCGGACATCTACATTTATGGTAGGTACAAAACTGTACTATGTCCTTCATGGATGCATCTGCAGTCATAACAAGTGGGTAGAATACCATAGCCAACTAGGGAGGAGGATAAAAGTAGATTATGGTGTGTTTAGGATCCCTTGCAGTACAGCAGTGGCAAACCCTGCTCGGGATCTGGAATATAGAGGCAAATTATAATGCTTGGCAAATGTATGCACGGAGGTCCAAGTAGCCGCCTCAATAATGTCTTTGGTTGCCACTCCTCGTAAGAAGGCTGTGGTAGTGGCTGTTGCCCTTGTAGAATGAGGTCTTATGTTCTGTGGAATTGGTTTTCCATGGAAGGAGTAACAGTATCGTATGCAATTTCCTATCCATTTGGAGATTGTCTGTTTGGAAATAGCTTTTCCTTCCCTTCCTGTTGCATAGGCTACAAAAAGTTGGTCAGTCTTTCTGCTATTTTTGTTCTGTCCAAGTAGTAGCGTAGCTGTCTATGTACATCCAAGGTATGCAGTATTCTTTCCCCTCTGTTTTGTGGGTTGGGAAAGAAGGTAGGTAGGTGGATTGCCTGGTTTAAAGATACTCTGGATACCACCTTGGGCATAAATGTAGGATTAGTTCTCATGGACACTCTATCTTGGTGGAAGATTAGGAAGGGTTGCACTGCCATTAAGGCCTGTAGTTCTGAAACCCTCCTTGCTGAAGTAATTGCCAGTAGGAAAGCAGTTTTCCATGACAGGTGTTGTAGGTCTGCTGTTGCTGCTGGTTCAAAGGGTGATAGTGTCAACTTTTCTAGCACAAAGTTTAAATCCCAGGCTGGTAATGGTGGTTTCCTTGGAGGTTTTACATTCTTGATTCCTCTGAGGAACTGCCTGAGCAAAGGGTGCGAAAAAACAGGTGGATCAAAGCTGTATTCTGCTGAAATAGCTGATGCATGTATCTTGATGGAGGAGTAGGACAGGCCTGAATGAAGAAGTTCGCCAGATACTCCAGAATGTTAGGCATATCTATGTTTGACACATCTTTTCCTCTTCGGTACTCCAAATGACAAACCTTTTCCATTTTCCAGCATAGTTCCTTCTTGTTGAAGGTCTGCGTGCTTCAAGAATAATGTCTTTAACTCTTTGGGAAAGTTCTGGATTAGCTGCTGCTATGTGATGTTCCATGCAGTCAGTTGCAGCGTTTTTAGGTTTGGATGTATGATGCTGTAGTTGTTCTGAGTTAACATCAAAGGCATCAGGGGTATTGGCCACATATTGTTCGAGACATGCTCTTCAGTAGTGGGTACCAGTGTTGTCTTGGCCAGTTTGGGGCTATCAGGATTATCCTTGGACGTTCTTCCTTGATTTTTAGTAGTACCTTGTGTATCAAAGGAAGAGGTGGGAATGCATATGCTGTTAGGCCTTTCCAGTTGAAGGAGAGTGAGTCCACTTTCCATGCTAGTGGGTGGAATGTCCTTGTGCAGAATTTTTTGAGCTGGTGATTGAGAGGTGATGCGAATAGGTCTATCTGTGGCATTCCCCATTTCTTTGAGATGGTCTTGAAGATGTCCGGTGCAGCTTCCATTCGTGCGCATCCGAAGTGAGTCTGGTTAATATGTCCGCTAGAGTATTGTCTTTCCCGGTACAAACATTGCCTGTAACGGACTGTTGTAGCTGAGTGCCAGGGTCCACAGCTCCAAGGTCATTCTGCATAAGGGGTATGAATGAGTGCCTCCCTGTTTGTTGGTGTACCACATGACTGTGGTGTTGTCTGTCCTTATCATCAACTGGCCCTCTTTGAGGAATGGTTTGAACTTTTGGATTGCCAGTTTTACTGCCAGCATTTCTTTTAGATTGATGTGCAGGTGAAGTTGATCCTGTGTCCACAATCCTTGCACGCATTTGTCCAGCATGTGGGCCCCCCATCCTAGGTCTGAAGCGTCTGTTGTGATGGTCTGGCTTGGTTGACATCTGCGAAAGGGTAGGCCTGGGTTTGACTGGCATGCCTGAGCCCACCATAGGAACTCCTGTTTTAAGCATGGAATTAGTGGGATTTCTGTTTCTAGACTGTGTCTGTGTTGGGACCATAAATTCTTTAGGTACCACTGTAGTTTCCTCATATGTAGTCTGGCAAATGGGACCAAGATTATGCATGATGCCATGAAGCCCAAGGCCTGCAGAAATTTTCTTGCTGTTAACTCGTTCAGTTTTGTTAGTGCCAAGAAGTAAAGAGGAAGTTCTTTTGTTTTTCTGTAGTCAGGAATGCCATTTGTTGTACTGTGTCCAATTCCGCCCAAGAATGTCCTTGTTTGGGATGGTATCAGCCTTGACTTTTGTAAATTGACTGTGTATCCCAGTCCTTGTAGCAAGTAAATGACCCTTTGTAAATCTGTTGTCAGCTTGCTTTTGTTGTCCCCTTGTAGTAGGCAGTCGTCCAGGTATGGGTAAATCTGAATTCCCTGTAGTCTGCAATGGGCGATTACTGATGCCAGGCATTTTGTGAATACTCTGGGCAGTAGATAAGCCAAAGGGCAATGCTGAGAATTGATAGTGCTCTGATCCTGCAAGAAATCTGAGGTATCTTCTGCAGATTGGTCGAATGGGGACGTGCAGGTATGCCTCCTTGAGATCTAGAGTTACCAGCCAAGACTCCTTGCCCAGCATGGGAAGAAGTTGCTGTAGGGTCAGCATTTTGAATTTTGGGACAATGATGTATGTATTTAAGGTGGACAGGTCGAGAATTGGTCTCCAACTTTTTCCTTTCTTGGAACTAGGAATAGTCTGGAATAGAACCCCTTTCCTTGTTCTGCTGTTGGCACTCTTTCCACAGCTCTCATGTTTGCTAACTCCATTATCTGGCGTAGAGCCTCTGTTTTTGATTTGGAGGTAGATTTGGCATTCCTCTTTTGACTGGTAAAGTGTGGAAGTGAAACCGGTAACCTTGATCTATGGTTTGTAAAATCCACTTGTCTTTTGTTATGTAGTGCCAGTTCTTTGAAAATAAGGTTAACTTTCCGCCTAGAGGAGCTGCTATTTGTTCCCTGGTAGGCGGAGTTAGGATTAAGTCACTGTGGTTGTGCTGATGTAGTGGCAGTGGCTGCGTCTGTGCCTCTGTTGTTACCTTGCCACTGTCGTCCTCTGTAGGCACCTCCTCTGGATTGGTTTCTGCCTCTGGAACGTCTATTCCTGCCCCTTTGAAATTTTGTGGAGTCAGGAAAGGACCAAATTTTTGGCAGGTCAGTTCCTGCTAAACCTTGGGGGTTGAACCTGCAAGAAATCTTTAACAGTTTGAACAGATTTTGCCTTTTCTTCCATTTTCTTCATAACCTGCTGGGCAGGTGTACCAAACAAACTTGTCTTGTCCATAGGAGCATCTAGCAACTTAGCTTTAACATGATCCGGTAAAGCTTGTTCCTTTAGCCATGCATGCCTTCTTATCACTGTGCCTGTCATGGCTGATCTAAATGAAGCCTCCAGTGCATCATAGCCACATTTTAAGGAATGGTTGCTAACCTGTTGTATGTTATTTACCATCTCTAATACATATTTCTTATCAAGAGATTCATCAGTGGTTAGTTTTTAGTTAACTGATCAAGCATAAACTCTTGGTATTGTATCATGTGAAACTGACAGTTTAAAGCTCTAGCTGAGAGAGTAGCTGAAGTGTAGACCTTTTACCCCATCTGTCTAATGACCTTGCTTCCCTTTCAGAAGGAATAGGGTTTTTAGCTGTGGTCGCTACTGCCTTGGGACCCTGGGATATAGTTTCTGGGTCTGCAAGTGGGGCCTTGTAAAGGTGGTGATGAGTATCTGGCACCCTGTAAAATCTGTCTGGTTTGGCAGGGCTGGGGTAAAGAATCTGGAGCGGAGCAAACATCATTGAAAGCATCATCCACCACAGAGAGAACAGGAGGTATAGCTAAGGCCTGTGCTGTGGGAGGTGCAGAAAGGTCCTAAGTCTTTTTCTGGAGTCTGAAAAATCCTGTTGCTGCCATTGGAACTGTTCTCGCATGGCATGCAAGGTTTCCCCAAAGGAGAATTCTTCTGGTGGGGAAGCAGCTGGAATGGATTCTTCAGCATCAGAATCTTCAAAATTGGAGAAGGGAGCCTCTGGCTGGTCAGTAATGTCTGATTCATCAGCAGAATCATCAGAAGACACTGGCTCAGGGGCTCTGCCCTAGGTCTCTTCTCTGGGGCTGAGAGGCCCTGTCTGGGTGAGATTGAGATCCTCTAATTAAAGAAATTAAATCTTCTGCCAAAGAAAGCATTTGAGAACTAGAAGAGGGCCTGGATGTGGGGGGGGGGGGGTTTAACAGGCACTGATTTAGTAGTCTTGGCTGCTTTAGCCCTGGCGAAGGCCTTAATGGACATGGCTGCTGGAGGCCTAGCAGCACCACGTGCTGGGGTAGAGACATCCAAGGGGGTGGTGTCTGATAAGTCAACCACCGTAGTGGGTAAAATTTCTGAGGTCAATTCAAGAGTTGTAAGCAGGGGCCTCAGTTGTAAGAATAGGTTCAGCTGTACTTTGATCAGTTTTCTCGGTTTCGGCCGAAACCAAGACACTCGCGTTTGCTTTACCGTGGTTTCGCCGAAACCGTGGACCCGAGTGTCGGTCTTTATCTTTGCGTTTTTGGAAGATTGGGTAGTCGGAGGATACACCGGCATAATGTACTCAAAATCAGTACCGAAAAACTGTTCTGCAAACTCCGACCGACGCCTAAGCGTTAAACCGGTTGAAGGAGCACAGGCCAAACAGGCTGCTACGTGGGCTGGGCCTAAACAAGGCAGACAGTAAGAGTGGAAATCTTTATGAGGTATTTGTTTCCCACAGGTTAAACAATTGTTAACTTTTTCTGACATCGGCTGAGGCAAGAAAGAGTCCCCAACGGGGTACTTAGCTTTAGAAGTCTTCGAAGTAGTATTCGGTAGAAGTAATCTCTGGATCCGACCGACCGGCACTTGCGAACAGCTTCTGCTTGGCCACGCGCAAGAAAGACTGAGGAAAATGGCGTCGGCTGATGCTTTTATACCCGAAGACCAACAGAGATGACGTCGGGTGGAGTGCGACATCAGCCGAAGCCGGACCCGGACTTTGGAATCCGGCCGACTGCAGGGCTGCCTGACGACAGGACAACCCACTTGTTATGACTGCAGATGCATCCATGAAGGACATCTTAGGCATGCCTGGCTGAAGGGTATTTTGGCCTTTAGCTTGGTTCCAGGCGCAAAATCTTTTCCATTTGTCTGAGTAGGCTTTCCTGGTGCTGGGCCTCATGGCCTCTGGAATGACATCCATAACAGCTTGTGAAAGAGGGGCTGGCTGGTTGCTTAGATGATTTGCCATGCAGCCAAATTTAAGGTTTTTAGCTGGCTGTGTAGAATCTGACTGCCTTGCTGTGTGAGTAGATGAGGAATTTGTGGTAAAATCCATGGTGGGCCCTGGGCCATGTTTCTTAGTAGTGGGTACCAGTGCTGGCGTGGCCAGTCCTGGGCAATGAGTATCATTCGAGGTATCTCCATCCTGACTTTCAGCAGCACCTTTGTGAGAAGGGGCAATGGAAGAAAGGCATATACCGTCAGCATTTTCCAACTGGATGAGAGTGCATCCACTTTCCAAGCTTGATGGTGAAATGTCCTTGTGCAAAATTTTGATAGCTGATAGTTTTGGGGTTGGCAAACAGGTCTATGTCTGGGTGCCCCCATTTTTGAGTTATCATTGCAAATACTTGTGGATCCAGTTTCCACTCGTGGGGATCCATGATGTTTCTGCTTAGGTCGTCTGCCAATGTGTTCTTTTTTCCTGGCAGGAATTGAGCTTGTAATTGAACTTGGTAAGCCAGTGCTGTGTTCCACAAGGTCACTGCTTGCCTGCATAGAGGGTAGGAGTGTGTACCCCCTTGTTTGTTTATGTACCACATTACTGTGGTGTTGTCTGTCCTTATTATAAGCTGTCCTGGATGTAAGAGGTCCTTGAAGGCTGTCAGAGCATTCTGTACAGCTAGCATTTCTTTTTGATTGATGTGCAGATTCCTTTGATCTGCAGTCCATATGCCTTGAACGCACCGTCCTGCCATGTGTGCCCCCCAGGCATAGTCCGATGCATCTGTTGTCATAGTTTGCCTGGCTGGGGGTAAGGTGAAAGGCTGACCCTTGTTGAGGTGACATGCCTGTGACCACCATAGAAACTCCTGTTGAAGGCAGGGAATGAGAGGTATCATTGTTTCCAAGCTGTGGCTGCGTTGAGTCCATACACTTTTCAGGTACCATTGTAATTTCCTCATATGCAGTTTTGCAAATGGTATTAGTAGTATGCAAGATGCCATGAAGCCCAAGGCCTGCAGAATTTTTCTTGCAGGGAGATGGGTCTTTGTTGCCATTATTTTGAAGTATTGAGTTAGTTGTAGTGGTTTGTCTTGCATCAGATAAGCCATCTGGGCCGTTGTATTCAAGCTGGCACCCAGGAATGTCATATTTTGTGAGGACACTACTTTTGATTTCTTTTCGTTTACTGTGTACCCTAGGCAACTTAGAAGGTGTTTTACAAAAGTCAGATGTTGTAAGAGAATGTCCTTGCTTTCTGCTTGGATGAGGCAGTCGTCTAGTTATGGGTATATCTGAATTCCTCTTTGTCTGCAGTATGCAATTACTGGTGCCAGGCATTTTGTGAAGACCCTGGGTGCAGTAGATAAGCCAAAGGGCAGTGCAGAGAATTGGTAATGGGTTGAACCTGCAATGAAACGGAGGTATCTTCTGCAACTTCGTCTGATAGGGACATGCAGGTATGCCTCCTTGAGGTCCAACGTTAATAGCCAAGCTTTCTTGCCCAACATGGGAAGAAGCTGCTGTAGTGTTAGCATCTTGAATTTGGGTACTTGCAAGAAGGTGTTTAGAATTGTAAGATTCAGAATGGGTCTCCAAGCATTGTCCTTTCTGGGGACTAGAAAGAGCCTTGAGTAAATTCCTTGGCCTTGCTCCTGTGTAGGTACCAGTTGAATGGCTCTCATGTCCATGAGAGCTGTAATTTGTTTTTGGGCCTCTGCCCATTGATTTTGTGGCAAGTTTGGCATTCCTTTTATCCCTGGCAAGGTGTGGAAATGGAATCTGTATCCTTGTGAGATAATGTCTAGGACCCATTTGTCCTTTGTGACGATGCACCAGTTGTCTATAAAAAATGCTAATTTTCCTCCCAAGGGAGCTGCAAAGAGATTTTTGCTTGGCAGTTTGAGGTTTAAGTCATTGTGTTTGTCTTCTAGTAGTTTGGGACCTGTCTTCTCCTCCCTTCTGTGTTGCAGTGCCCCATTGGCAAGGTTTGTAAGGGATTTGTGCTTGTCCTCTGCCCCTTGGGCGTCTGTATTTACCCCTCTGTTGTCTGTCAGAAGCTGGAAAGGACCAATTTTATGCTGGCCAATTTCTGCTGAAGCGTGGGGGTTGTACCTGTAAGAAATCTTTGACCATCTGCATAGATTTTGCCTTATCCTCCATTTTCTTTTAAACCTCTTCTGCTTTAACCCCAAATACGACATCCTGCTGAAAGGGTGCATCTAGTAACTTTGCTTTAACATGATCAGGCAGAGTTTGTTCCTTTAACCAAGCATGCCTACGTATAACAGACCCAATAACAGCTGCTCTACAGGAAGCTTCCAAGGAATCAAATCCACATTGTAAAGTATGTTTGCCCACCTGTTCAGCTGCATGCAACAGATCCTGCACTTCCTTGAATTCAGACTGTTGAAGGTGCATGCTCATCTTTTGTTTTAATTTAGACATTAGGAATTGCTGGTATTTCAGCATGTGAAATTGACAATTTAGTGCTCTCATAGCTAGAGTAGCTGAGGTGTAAAGTCAGGCACTCTATAATATCTATCTGGTTTGGCTGGAGCAGGAGGCATAAGATCTGGATTTAGACTAGACTCTTAAGTACACATCATCCACAATGTCTAAAACTGGAGGGATAGCAAGTGGTCTGTGCTGGGGGAGTAAAAGAAACTCTCTGAGCCTTTTCTTTGAGTCGGAGTAGTCCTGAACTTCCCAGTGGAAATGTTCCCTCATGGTATGTAAGGTTTCCCCAAAGGAATAGTCTTCAGGGGGAGAAGCTGAGGGAATGGAATCTTCAGCATCAGAATTTTCATAAGGGGGAAAGGAGTAATCCTGTTCCTGAGCCTGAGGAAATAAGACACTTGATCAGAGGAGGCATAATCCTCCTCTTGTCTAGGCCTTTTGCCTGGGGGGGGGGGGGGGGGTTGGGAAAGTACAGTTTTGTACCTACCATAAATGTAGATGTCCGAACAGGATAGCATCTGAAGTCCTTACAAATGGGTTGTCCTGTCGTCAGGCAGCCCTTCGGTCGGCCGGATTCCAAAGTCTGGGTCTGGCCTCGGCTGGTGTCGCACTTCACCCGACGTCATCACTGCAGGTCTTCGGGTATAAAGGCATCAGCCGACGCCATTTTCCTCAGTGTTTCTTGCCCCAGATGCCAGTTGCCCTCTTGGATAGCTAAATTTTTGGATAAATGCCAATGTTTCCAAAAAGTAGAAGGCAAACAAAAAATAAGCATGTATGTACATATATACAAACAAATACACCATAAGAGATCCCCCAGCTAGCTATTAGGTGGGCAAATACCTAGGAGTACCACAGAGGGGAAGGAGGGTGGGTAATCCTGACTGCAGATGCTATCCTGTTCGGACATCTACATTTATGGTAGGTACAAAACTGTACTATGTCCTTCAAGGATGCATCTGCAGTCCTTACAAATGGGTAGAATACCGTAGCCAAACTAGGGGAGGAGGAAGAAGAAATGATGGTGTAGTTAGGATCCCTTGCAAAACAGCAGTGGCAAACCCTGCTCGGGATCTAGAGTATAGAGGTAAGTTATAATGCTTGGCAAATATATGCACGGAGGTCCAAGTAGCAGCCTCTATAATGTCCTTGGTAGCCACTCCTCGTAAGAAAGCTGTGGTAGTGGCTGTAGCCCTTGTAGAATGAGGCCTTATGTTCTGTGGAATTTGCTTTCCATGGTAGGAGTAACAGAATCTTATGCAATTTCCTATCCACTTGGAGATTGTCTGTTTGGAAATTGCTTTTCCTTCCCTTCCTGTTGCATATGCTACTAGAAGCTGGTCAGTTTTTCTATTGCCCTTGGTTCTGTCCAGGTAGTAGCGCAACTGTCTATGTACATCCAAGGTATGCAGCAGTCTTTCCCCCCTGTTCTGTGGATTGGGAAAGAAGGTAGGTAGGTGGATTGCCTGGTTTAGAGACACTCTGGATACCACCTTAGGCATAAATGTAGGATTAGTTCTCATGGACACTCTATCTTTATGGAAGATTAGGAAGGGTTGTACTGCCATTAAGGCCTGTAGTTCCGAAACCCTCCTTGCTGAGGTAATTGCCAGTAGGAAAGCAGTTTTCCATGATAGGTGCTGTAGATCTGCTGTTGCTGCTGGTTCGAACGGAGGGAGTGTCAACTTTTCTAGCACAAAGTTCAAGTCCCATGCTGGTAATGGTGGTTTCCTTGGAGGTTTTACATTCTTGATCCCTCTGAGGAACTGCCTGAGTAGAGGATGTGAAAAGACAGGTGGATCAAAGCTGTATTCTGCTGAAATAGCTGATGCATGTATCTTGATGGAGGAATAGGACAGGCCTGTATGTAAAAGCTCTGCCAAATACTCCAGAATGTTTGCAATATCTATATTCGACACATCTTTTCCTCTTTCAGTACTCCAAATGACAAACTTTTTCTATTTTCCTGCATAGTTCCTTCTTGTTGAAGGTCTGCGGGCTTCAAGGATAATGTCTTTAACCCTTTGGGAAAGATCTGGCTTAGTTGCTGCTATGTGATGTTCCAGGCAGTCAGCTGCAAAGTTTTTAGGTTTGGATGCATGATGCTGTAGTTGTTCTGAGTTAACATCAAAGGCATCAGGGGTATTGACCACATTTTCTCCCGAGACATGCTCCTCAGCAGTGGGTACCAGTGTTGTCTTGGCCAGTTCGGAGCTATCAGGATTATCCTTGGACGTTCCTCTTTGATTTTCAGTAATACCTTGTGTATCAAGGGAAGAGGTGGAAATGCATATGCTGTCAGACCTGTCCAGCTGAAGGAAAGAGAATCCACCTTCCATGCAAGTGGGTGGAATGTCCTTGTGCAGAATGTTTGAGCTGGTGATTGAGAGGGAGCGAATAGATCTATTTGTGGCATTCCCATTTCTTTGTGATGGTCTTGAAGATGTCTGGGTGTAGCATCCATTCGTGAGCATCCGAGGTGGTTCTGCTTAACATGTCTGCTAGGGTGTTCTCTTATCCGGTACAAATATTGCCTGTAACTGGATGTTGTAGCTGAGAGCCAGATTCCAAAGGTCCAAAGTCATTCTGCATAGGGGTATGAATGAGTGCCTCCCTGTTTGTTGATGTACCACATGACTGTGGTGTTGTCTGTCCTTATCATCAAATGGCCTTCTTTGAGGAATGGTCTGAATTTTGGATTGCCAGTTTTACTGCCAGCATTTCTTTTGGTTTATGTGCAAGTGCAGCTGGTCCTGAGTCCACAATCCTTATGCGCATTTGTCCAGCATGTGCCCCCATCCTAGGTCTGAGGTCTGTTGTGATGGTTTGGCTTGTTGAAACTTGTGGAAGGGTAGGCCTGGGTTTGACTGGCATGCTTGGGCCCACCAGAGGAATTCCTGTTTTAGGCATGGGATTAATGGTATTTCTGCTTCTAGGCTGTGCCTGTGTTGAGACCATAAATTCTTTAGGTACCACTGTAGTTTTCTCATATGCAGTCTGGCATGTGGTACCAAGATTATGCATGATGCCATGAAGCCCAAGGCCTGCAGAACTTTTCTTGCTGTTAGTTTGTTCTGTCTTGTTAATGCCAAGAAGTAAAGAGGGAGTTCTTTTTGTTTTTCTGTAGTTAGGAATGCCATTTGTTTTACTGTGTCCAATTCCACGCCCAAGAATGTTCTTGTCTGGGATGGTATCAGCCTTGACTTTTGTAAGTTGACTGTGTATCCCAGGGCTTGTAGCAAGTAAATGACCCTTTGTAAATCTGTTGTCAGCTTGCTTTTGTTGTCCGCTTGTAGCAGGCAGTCGTCCAGGTATGGATAAATTTGGATTCCCTGTAGTCTGCAGTGAGCGATTACTGATGCCAGGCATTTTGTGAATACTCTGGGAGCAGTAGATAAGCCAAAGGGCAATGCTGAGAATTGATAATGCTCTGATCCTGCAAGAAATCTGAGGTATCTTCTGCAATTGGGTCGAATGGGGACGTGCAGGTATGCCTCCTTGAGATCTAGAGTTACCAGCCAACACTCCTTGCCCAGCATGGGAAGAAGTTGCTGTAGGGTCAGCATTTTGAATTTTGGGACAATGATATATGTGTTTAAGATGGACAGGTCGAGAATAGGTCTCCAACTTTTCTCTTTTCTTGGTACTAGGAAGAGTCTGGAGTAGAATCCTTTGCCCTGTTCTGTTATTGGTACTCTTTCCACAGCTCTCATCTTGGATAATTTCGTTATCTGCTGTAGAGCTTCTATCTTTTGATTTGGAGGCAGGTTTGGCATTCCTCTTTTTACTGGCAAGGTGTGGAAGTGGAACCGGTAGCCTTGGTCTATGGTTTGCAAAATCCACTTGTCCTTTGTGATATAGTGCCAATTTTTCGAAAATAAGGCTAACTTTCCACCTAATGGTGCTGCTATTTGCTCCCTGGTAGGTGGAGTTAGAATCAAGTCACTGTGATTGTCCTGTTGCAGTGGCAGTGGTTGTGTCTGTGCCTCTGTTATTACCTTGCCACTGTCGTCCTCTGTAGGCACCTCCTCTGGATTGATTTCTGCCTCTGGATCGTCTGTTTCTGCCCCTTTGGGATCTTGTGGAGTCAGGAAAGGACCAATTTTTGGCAGGCCAGTTTCTGCTAAACCTTGGGGGCTGAACCTGTAAGAAATCTTTAACTGTCTGTACAGATTTTGCCTTTTCTTCCATTTTCTTCATTACCTGCTGGGCAGGTGTACCAAATAAACTGGCCTTATCCATGGGAGCATCTAATAGCTTTGCTTTAACATGATCCGGTAAGACCTGTTCTTTCAGCCATGCATGTCTTCTTATCACTGTGCCAGTCATGGCTGATCTAAATGAAGCCTCCAGTGCATCATAGCCACATTTTAAGGAATGGTTACTAACCTGTTGTATGTTATTTACCATTTCTAATACATATTTCTTGTCTAAAGATTCATCAGAGGATACTTTCTTAGTTAACTGATCAAGCATAAACTCTTGGTATTGGATCATGTGAAATTGACAGTTTAAAGCTCTAGCTGAGAGAGTAGCAGAGGTGTAAACTTTTTTCCCCCATCTGTCTAAGGACCTGGATTCCCTTTCTGAAGGAATAGGGTTTTTTGCTGTGGTTGAGGCTACTGCCTTAGGCCCCTGGGAAATAGTTTCGGGGTCTGCCAGTGGGGTCTTGTATAGGTGGTGATGAGTGTCAGGTACCCTGTGATATCTATCAGGTTTGGCAGGGGCAGGAGGTAAAGAATCAGGAGCAGTGCAGACATCATTAAATGCGTCATCCACAACAGGTAAAACAGGAGGTATAGCTAAGGGCCTATGTTGTGGTAAGTGTAGGAAGGTCCTAAGCCTTTTTCTTGAGTCTGAGAAATCTTGTCCCTGCCATTGGAATTGTTCTCTCATGGCATGCAAGGTTTCCCCAAAGGAAAATTCCTCTGGTGGCGAGGCAGCTGGAATGGATTCTTCAGCATCGAGTCTTCATATGTAGAAAAGGGTCCTCTGGCTGTTCTGAAATGTCGGAGTCATCCATGAAGCCTCAGAGGACACTGGCTCGGGGCTCTGTCCTAGGTCTCTTTTCAGGGGCTGAGAGGCCCTGTCTGGGTGAGATTGGGATCCCCTAATTAAGGATATTAAATCTTCTGCCAGAGTAAGCATTTGTGAACTAGAAGTGGGCCTGTGTGAGGGAGGTTTAACAGGCACTGCCTTAGCAGATTTGGCTGCTTTGGCCCTGGCAAAGGCCTTGATAGACATGGCTGCAGGGGGTCTAGCAGCACCACGTGCTGGGGTAGAGATATCCAAAGGGATGGTGTCTGATAAATCAGTAGAAACCACGGTTGTAGGCAAAATTTCTGAGGCCGATTCAGGTAAGGTCGCAGGAGCCTCAGTAGTAGCCATGGATTCGGCTGGAGATTGACCAGTTTTCTCGGTTTCGGCCGAAACCGAGACACTCATGCTTGCTTCACCGTGGTTTCGGCGAAACCGCGGACCGCGAGTGTCGGCTTTCTTGCGTTTTTAATAATTTGGGTAGTCGGAGGATCCGACGGCATAATATACGCAAAGTCTGAGCCGAAAAACTGTTCAGCAAACTCCGACCGACGCCTTAGCGTTCGTCGGTTGAAGGAAGCGCAGGCCGAACAGGCTGCTACGTCGTGGTCTGGGCCTAAGCAAGGCAAACAGTAAGAGTGGAAATCTTTATGAGGTATTTGTTTCCCACAAGTTAAACAGTTATTGACTTTTTCTGACATTGGCTGAGGCAAGAAAGAGTCCCCAACGGGGTACTTAGCTTTTTAGAAGTCTTCGAAGTAGTATTCGGTAGAAGTAATCTCTGGATCTGACCGACCGGCACTTTCGAACAGCTTCTGTTTCGGGCGCCACGCGGCAAGAAAGACTGAGGAAAATGGCGTCGGCTGATGCCTTTATACCCGAAGACCAGCAGAGATGACGTCGGGTGAAGTGCGACATCAGCCGAAGCCGGACCCAGACTTTGGAATCCGGCCGACCGAAGGGCTGCCTGACGACAGGACAACCCAGTTGTTATGACTGCAGATGCATCCATGAAGGACATCATGAGAGGGAGTCTGCCTCCGGCTGACTCGTACGTCTGGTCAGTATACAAAAGTCTAATGCTACTGTGAGGTACGTGCGACACCACACATCAGCTACCGTACGTCAGCCATAAAGAGATGTTAGATATAAAGTGGAGATCAGCACGTACCAACCTCAGAACTGAATGCCGCAAAGCACCAGACTGATCTTAGGTGAGGAAAACATGCCACAAGGGGCCAGACAAGCATCAGGGGGAAGGCAGGAGGGGGGGGGTAAGTAATACTGCAGCATAGCTACGGTGGTGGTGCTGCGGTAGCATTGTTGCCTCACAGCAAGACGTTGTGCCGTTCGATTCTCAGCTAGAGCATCTTCTGTGTGGAGATGTACGTGAATGGGCGTACCTTCGTTGAAGGCTGTGTGTCAGGGCTGGCAAACTCGGCACGTAAAAAAATCTACTGCCATCATTAGCGGACCGGAGTTCCGCTGTGGCGACCCTTAACTGGGAAAAGCCGACAGACACAAACAAATAGCTTATGTTGAAATGCAGTCATAGAAGAGAAGTACATCTATGGTTATGGTAGGATTTTACACAATTATTCTATGTCCTTCTATTCATACGCTGCAGTATTCATAACATGAGGGAGAGTGCCAAAGCTCATGCAGAAGAAGAGTTGGGCAGAGGAGCAGAAGCATTTTCCACAAAACCATGCAGAACAGCTCTGGCAAACCCACCCCTGGACCTGGAGATGACATCTAATTTATGGTGTTTAGTGCATGTATGAACAGAAGACCAGGTAGCTGCCTCCAGGATAGAGCAAGTGTCCAAGCTTTTAAAGAAGGCTCCAGAGGAGGACACTGTCCTAGTGGAATATGCCCTCACAGGAGAAGAAAGATTGTTTCCATTGGCTAAATAACAGAAATAAATAGCTTTAGAAATCCAAGAGGAGATAGTCTGCTTGGAAACAGTTTGATCCTTGGGTGATAAGAGACAAACAGGTATTCAGATTTGCGTATAGGATTGGTTTTGTTCAGGTAGTATCTGCGTTGCCTGTGCACGTCTGAAGTGTAGAATGCTCTCACCGGAGGATTGGGGGGAAAGACAAAAAGGTTCAAAGGTTGACAGACTGACTGAGAGAGAACTCATTAACTACCATGGGCATAAAAGAGGGGTTAGTGCGTAAAGAGACCCTATCCCTGTGGAAGACAGTGAAGGGAGAGGTAGACATCAGAGCTTATAACACAGAAACCCTTCTGGCAGAAGTAATTGCCATGAGAAGAACAGTTTTCCAGGTGCAATATTCTGGAGAAGAGGAAGTTGCTGGCTCAAATGGGACCAGGGTACGTTTTTCCAAAGCAAAACTGAGATCCCAAAGAGGAGGAATTAGTTTCCTTGGTGGTCTGATGTGAAGGATGCCTTTTAAAAGAGTTTAACTTCTAACCTAGAAGCTAAGGATGGAGACACAGGCAGACAAGCAGAGACAGCAGAAATATGGGCTTTAACTGATGAATAAGACAGTCCACTCTTCATTAATTCACACAGATAGGATAAAACTACTGGGACATCCACTAACAGTGGTTGTAAATCCTTTTTGAGACACCAGATGAAAAACCTCTTCCATTTGGAAACATAGGATTTCCTAGTAGTGGGTTTTCTGGCCTCCTGCAGCACTTGAAGCATGTCCTCTGAAAAAAGGTGTCTGAAGGGAATCAAAACCCTATCACCCACAGACTCAGGTTTAGAGTTGACATCTGTGAGCAGATCCATTCTGTGGGGTAACTCGTGGTGATTGCCCTTGGCTAAATGTGGGAGAAAGGGGAAATAATGTTGTTTTGGCCAAAAGCTGGTCAGCAGCAAGATTTTTGGCTGTTCCCACTGGATTTTCAGCAGGACCTTTCATAGAAGTGGGGGAGGGGGATACAGAAACATCCCTTTCCAAGAAAAAGACAAGAGCGTCCACCTTCCATGTCAAAAAAAATGTGGGATCCTGGCACAAGATTTGGGAAGTTGTCTGTTCATGGTGGAGGCAAAGAGATCTATCTGAGGTATACCCCATCAATGGACCAGGTCAAGAAACACATCTCTGTGTAACATCCATTCATGGGATTTAGTCATGGACCTGATGAGTGTCTGCCACAACATTTTGAGTTGAGGGAATACAGAAAGTCTGCAGAGAGACTTGACTCTACAAGGCTGGCTCCCAGACCTGTAAAGCCAGTCTGCACAGGAGATAAGACTTTGTCCCACTCTGTTTGTTGACATACCACAGGACCATGGTGTTGTCTGTGAACCATTTCAGAACCTCTGGGGAAAGCATAGGCTTGAAGATTTGGATGGCAAAAATCAAGGCCCTCATTTCCTTTATGTTGATGAGCTCCTTTGTTTGGGTTGGAGACCAGACATCTCTGACCTCCCAGTATTCCAGTGTTGCACCCCAGCCTACATCTGAAGCATCCATGTATAGCTCCTGAGTGGGAAAGGATGACTGGATTCCTTGCCAGCTGAAGTATACACCAGTCTACCTCCCTTTTCAAGCAGGGCAGGAGAAGGATAGCAAAGTCCAGAGGGTGGGAGTGTTGCATCCAAACTGTCCTCAAGAACCACTAGAACTTTCTCATGTGCAACTTGGCTATAGGGAGCATGGAAAGAGTTAAGGCTATGAACCCCAGGAGGGGTAAAAAGTTCCTTGCAGTCAGAAATTGAAGGGGCAAGAATTCCTGGAAATATGAAGTAAGGGACTGGACCTTTTTTGAAGGTAAAGAGGCTAGCAACGTGGTTTTGGAAGAGGGTCAGGGTCGACTACTGATAGTTTACTGTTAAACCTAGACTCTCCAAGAGAGACACCATGAAGGAGAGAATCTCCTGAAGGATGTCTGGGGAAGGGGCCTGGATGAGATCGTCTAGATAAGGAAAAATCTGTATATCCTGTAGTCTGTAGTAGGCTATGAAAGGAGCTATTCATTTTGTGAAGACCCTCATTGACAGAGACAGACCAAAGGGCAAAGCACAGAACTGAAAATGTGAGGAAGACAACAGAAAAGTGAAGAAATTTCCAGAACCAGAGGTGAATGGGGATATGAAGGTAGGCATCTTTGATGACTAATGACACCATAAAGCCCTGGGGAAGTATGAGTTGGAGAAGGGCGAGTAAAGTCAGCATATGAAAGGTGGGAACTTTCAGAAAGGTATTTAGATGGGAAAGGTCTAGAATGGGTCTCCAGGGACCATCCTTGCTGGGAACCAGAAACATCCTGGAGTAGAATCCTTTTCCAACTTGTGACAGTGGGACTTCCTGAATAATGCCTTGAGAGAGAAGGTTGGATATGACCTGGGGAAAGAATTCCAGTTGTTCTATTGGTGGCTGTGGGATGCCCCGAAGGAGGGAAGAGTTTCCCATACCATGAAATATCCTTGCTGGATAATGGAAAGGACCCAAGAGTACTGGGTTAACTGATACCTAACAGGGAAAGAGAGAGGTAAAGAGACAAATTAGTAGATGGGCCTGGAGGTGGGTAGTCAGACTACAAGGCTTAGCCTGAAAGGGCTGTTTCTGAGTGGGAGCAGAGGAAGCAGACTTTGAAGGGATTTATGATGGTGGCCTAGCTGGCTTTCTGACAAAAGCAGTTTTGGTAGGGTAATCCCTGTGGAACCTGGGGAGAGGGGAAACAAAGATATGTTTTAGATTCTGGAGCTCCTTGCCCTTTTCTTGAAGAGATTTAAATAGTTCTGCGGCCAAGTTACCAAACAAGGCTTTATTGTCCAGAGGGGCATCCATTAGCTCGGCTTTAATACCATCAGGAAAAGGCTGAAGCCTGAGCCATGAACTTCAGGACAGACCCAGATGCAGCAGCCCTGGCTGAAACCTCCATAGTATCATAACTGCACCTGATGGAGTGCCTTGTAACCTGGCAGAAGAAATGAGAATGGAGGAGAGCTTAGTCTTGATGGGGATAGTCAGGGAGCTCAGAAAGGAGCATTCCTGCATCTGATAAGAGTGACAGGGAATATCTGGCCAAATGAGTTTGATAATTAATTGCCTTGAAGGCCAAAGTGCAGAGTTATATACTTTTTTCCTTAGTATCTCAATGACTTTGCTTTCTTTGGCTGAGGGGACCAAGGAGGTAGAAGGCAATAATTTGGATGCCTCGTCTGCAGAAACAGATATGGTAGCTGGGTCTGCAGAGGGGGCTTTGAAAAGGAACTTGGAGTCCTCAGGTACCCTACAGAATCTATCTGTACGCTTGGGAGCTGGAGGCTGGATATTTAGAAGCAGCTGAAAAGGTATCTAAGAAGGCTGGTAGGACAGTGTGAATGGCCAGATGGAGAGGGAGAGTCCATCTGAAGGAGATCATAATACCTCTTTTTGTATGTCACACCCTTGGCAACAGTCCCATTTGAAGAATTATTTCGTCTTCAGAATAGTTCCCCAAAGGAAATATCCTCTTCAAGGGAATCTGTACCATTAGATTCCTCTTCTGGTGAGGGGTAACCCAAAGGGGAATAAATCTGGGTTGAATAAGCCAGGGATTCATCTCCTGATGATTCCTCATCACCTGAGGAAATATCCTCAGAGGTCCCCTTTAAGGGGATGGAGAGAGGAAAGGCAGGAGAAGAGAAAGAAGGAGCCCCAGTCTGACATAGAGCCATAAAGGCATTGAATAGACTTTGGTAGAAGGCCTGCCAATCCAATGCTTGACCCTGGGAAACCGGAGAAACATGTTTAGTATTTACTTTTTTTCTTTTTAGGGGCTTCCATGTGATGGAATGTGGATGGGTCAGACATCGGCCTGCACTTCATGATGTCCGAAAGCATATCCTCCCACACAATGACTTAGGTGACGCCACATGGGCCTTCAGTAATTACAAGCCATGGTTCCCCCATACACCCGACTTGGATGCCTGCACACCTGGAAGTGAGTGAGCATCAGGAAGATCAAGCTGTGACTTCTTAACCTTTTTAGGTTGTGGCTCATCTGAAGGCACTAACGCCATCTCCACATCGCACACTAAGCGCTTAAGGCAATGATTCTCAAGATGATGGCCTTTTTAGGTTATGGCTCGTCTGAAGACACTGACGCCATCTCCACATCACACACTCAGCTTCTCAAACATCTGTCCACCAAATGGAAATGCACCTGTCTTCACCCTACATAAAAACTATACAAGAACACACCGATATCCTACCTAGAGTGTGAAAAGTTGAGGCAGTGCACATAGTCTACCCCACCTCAAACTATCCAAGAACACATTGGTATCCTACCTAGAGTGTACCCTAGCACTCAAAATGTCATACAGCTATTTATCCTTGAACCCCTTTGTGTAAATATTGTAAATAGATTCACACTTTAAAACGAATGCATGCAAAAAGTCTTCACATTGATATCCTACCTAAAGTGTACCGTACCTAGAGTGTACCCTAGCACTCAAAATGTCCTACAGCTATTTATCCTTGAACCCCTTTGTGCATATATTGTAAATAGATTCACACTTTAAAACAAATGCATGCAAAAAGTCTTAACTCTCTTCTCAATGTGCATATATAATGCATTTTCTCAAATTACTCTATAAGAATAGCTTTATAATTGTATAACCTTTTTTAGAAAAACCTTAGTGAAATTGTTTTTGACTATTTGTAATAATGAATGTTCCTATTGTACAAACTGGTCTCCTCAATGTATCACTTACATTTTTCATGTTTTTGTAATTTGTATTTTTGGAGCTTTTCTCCCTGGGCCTCCACTGAAAACGGGTCCTCAGGGCCCAGTGGACCTCCCCGATAATCAAACTGGAAATAACTAAATAAATAAATGTAATTTTAGGGAAGCTAGATGGCTGTGACGTGTTCTGGGTACAAAAAAAGGGTCTGTTGCCATGGATGTGAACTTTCCTACTGTCTCTGTTACCAGCTTAGTGGATATGGGCATCCTGAGGCAATGTAGAAATTGCCTCATGTTTACCGACAACCAGTTAAATCTCAAACAAACGGATAAGGTATGTGAGAGATGTATATACAGAACGTCACTGGAGGCAAAGTTCTCACATAAAAGTACTCCTAATGTCAATAAGATTGTCAATAGTACACACGCTGCACTCATCACCCACAATTCAAAGCAAACATATAGACCCACATATGCTGAGGCACTTACATGTAACCTTCCTAAACCAAAAAGACCTCCTTGATGAAGTACACATAACAAATACCCTCAGCAGCCCCAAATGCGTTCTTTCAAAACAACACCCACATCAAAACACATAGAGCTACATCTCATGGAGACTCTATCTCTAAGCCCATAAGGCAAGTCACTACACAATCTACATTCTAGTCATTGGAGACTCCATCGTGAGACACACTGCACATTGATGTCCATCTCACCAGGCTGAGTAAGGAGAAAGTTATGGTCAGTTGCTTATCAGGGGCTAGGGTCTGCCACATTACACATGCACTCAGGTCACTGGATCACAATTACCAATATGATTCAGTCTTAGTCCCTGTGGGAATAAATGACCTGAGACGTACATCCCTAGTCTATATGAAGAGAGACATCATGGAGCTCTCAGAATGTGTGACTCAGGCTGGTATGAGCTTAGCATTGAATAGCATTTTACCTTCTCCAAGATGATGCCACAATACGAACAAAAGAGGATTGACTTTAATAATTGGCTTAGTTTCTGGTGTCATTCTAAGGGGGTGCAATATTTGTCAGCATGGAAGGAGATGGTCAACAGACCATGCTGCTTTGCCGGGGATGGCCTACACCTCTCCCCTCTAGGCTTTTGAATATTAGCTAAAACAATGTCTTCTCCCATACTGACTTTTTTTAGGCAATGCCAAACTGAAAGTACTTCCAACATAGCAAATCAAAACCTAGAAAATCTAAAGGTATTACTGCTCAATGCTAGGAGTCTGCAGATGCATCCTTGAAGGACATCTCCACTCCCTAGAAGCTTTCTTTACCCTAGAGAATGCCGATGTCTGTGCTGTCACTGAGACATTGTTTACAGCCGCAGAGAGCACACCAACAGTGCAAGGTTACAATGCTTTCCACACATTTAGGCCAGCTACTTCACAGGCAGGGACTAAAGGTGGAGGTGTCTCTATTTACATCAAAAATAAACATACTTCAAGGATGATCACACAGGACAATGCACTTGAGCTGCTCCATATTCAAATCACCATAGCTAAAATCCAATACCACTTCCTTATAAGCTCTAGGTCCCCCTCTATGAGCCAGGAAACCCATACCATGTATTTAAACTCATTAGAAACACTAACCATCCAACCCAACACCATATTCATGGGTGAGTTTAATTACCCCACTATTAACTGGGAATCCTATACGACACCAAATGTACATTCCTGGAACTCCCTGGACCAGATGGTCAATACACCAACCAGGGGTACAACCATACTGGAACTGGTCCTCACTAATATGGGAGACTGCTGCACATCCCATACTGTAATGCCTTTCCTGGTAAGGTCATACCACAAAATGGTCACCTTTGAATTAAGAATAAAACCTGGAACCCCAGCTAAACCTGGAGTATTCAAGAACTATTCTAAGGCTAAAGTACAGTTTTGTACCTACCATAAATGTAGATGTTCGAGTGTTCACACTGCTGCAGTCATCACACTTGGGTTATCCTGCCGTCAGGCGGTCCCGCAGTCGGCCAGAGTTCCAAAGTCTTGGTCTGGCGTTGGTTGCTGTCGCTTCTTCCCTGACGTCAGTGCGCCAGGGGTATATAATATGCATCCAATGCCATTTTCTTCAGTTTTTCTTGCCCCAGATGTCAGGTGCCCCCAAGTGGGTAGGCAATACATATTGCTAATCAAAAATATACATATAAAATAAAAAACAATACCTTCAGTTACCAGCAAATACACCCCAAAGGTTGTATAGGATAGAAGGGTATAGACAAGTCCAGCTAGTTCAGAGGGGATGGAGGGAGGGTAACCTGGACTGCAGCAGTGTGAACACTCGAACATCTACATTTATGGTAGGTAAAAAACTGTACTATGTTCATCGTGTTACACTGCTGCAGTCATCACACTTGGGTTGAATCCCAAAGCTAAGTTTGGGTGGATGGTCTATAAAGAGTTAGGATTGGCTAAGAGGCCCTGCAGAACAGAAGTGGCAAATCCTACTCTAGATTTAGAGTAAAGAGGCAGGTGGTAATGCTTGGTGAAGGTGTGCACTGAACTCCAAGTTGCAGCCTCCAAAATTTCCTTGGTAGGTACTCCTCTGAGAAAGGCTGTTGAAGTGGCTGTTGCCCTGGTGGAATGAGGCCTCTAATGTTATTAGGGACTGATTTTCCATGCTGTGTGTAGCAGCACCGAATACAGTGTCCTATCCATTTGAATATAGTCTGCTTTGAGATAGCCTTGCCTTGTGATCCTGCAGCATATGCTACAAACAGTTGATCAGTTTTCCTGAAAGCTTTTGTTTTGTCCAAGTAGAAGCATAGCTGCCCGTGTATGTCCAAAGAATGCAGAGGTTTCTACCATTTATTTTGGGGGTTTGGATAAAAAGTAGGCAAATGGATGGTTTGGTTAAAAGCCACACTAGATACCACCTTTGGCATGAAGGTAGGGTTTGTCCTTAAAGACACCCTGTCCTGATGAAAAATTATAAAAGGTTCCACTGCCATTAATGCCTGTAGCTCTGAGACTCTTCGTGCTGAAGTTACTGCCAGGAGCAGAGCTGTTTTCCATGATAAAAATTTTAGATCGGCTGTATTGGCTGGCTCAAAAGGTGGTAGGGTCAGATTTTCCAAAACGAAATTGAGGTCCCAAGTTGGTGTTGGTGCTCTCTGGGGCGGTCTTATGTTTTTAGCCCCTCTGAGGTACTGCTTTAGCAAGGAATGAGAGAATAAAAGAGGATCCGTGTTGTAATGTGCAGAAATGGCAGAGGCGTGGATCGTAATTGATGAAAAGGATAGGCCTCTGTCCAGCATCTCAGTTAAGTATTGTAAAATCTGAGGAATGTTTGGAACAAGAGGGTCAAGGCTGTGAGCCTGGTTCCAGGCGCAGAATCTCTTCCATTTTTCTGAGTAAGCTTTCCTGGTGCTAGGCCTCCTGGCCTCCAAAATGACATCCATAACAGCTTTAGAGAGAGGTGTTGCCTGTTTCACTAAAGTATCTGCCATGCAGCCAGGTTTAGGGCTTTGAGCTGACCATGCAGGATCTGATTGTTTTGTTGAGTCAGAAGGTGTGGAATTTGGGGCAAAATCCATGGTGGGCCCTGAGCCAAGTTCCTTAAGATATGGTACCAGTGCTGGCGTGGCCAGTCTGGAGCAATCAGGATCATCTGTGGTTTTTCTTGTCTGGCTTTTAGGAGTACCTTTGAAAGGAGAGGCAGTGGTGGGAAGGCATAGACTTTTAGGTTTTTCCAGCTGAACAGAAGAGCATCCACTTTCCATGCTTGTTTGTGATACGTCCTTGTGCAGAATTTTTGTAGTTGGCAATTCAGAGGGGAGGCAAAAAGATCTATGTCAGAGCATCCCCATTTTTGTGTTATCATGCTGAAGATTTGTGGGTTCAATTTCCATTCATGAGGGTCCATGATATTTCTGCTTAGGTCGTCTGCCAGAGTATTTTTCTTTCCTGGCAGGAATTGTGCTTGCAGGTGAACTTGGTACGTTAGAGCTGTGTTCCACAAGGTCGTGGCTTGCCTGCATAGGGGATAAGAATGAGTGCCCCCTTGTTTGTTTATGTATCACATTATTGTGGTGTTGTCTGTCTTTAGTAATAGTTGTCCTGGATGTAGAAGGTCCTTGAAAGCTGTTAGGGCAGTTTGAACAGCCAACATCTCTTTTTGATTGATGTGAAGATGCATCTGGTCTGTGGTCCACTTGCCCTGAATGCATTTTCCTGCCATGTGTGCTCCCCAGGCGTAATCCGAAGCATCTGTTGTTTGCCTGGCTGTGGGTTGGGTAAAAGGCTGACCCTTGTTTAGGTGACATGCCTGTGCCCACCATCGAAACTCCTGTTGTAGGCAGGAAATCATTGGAATTACTGCTTCTAGACTGTGAGAATGTTGAGTCCAAACACATTTTAGGTACCATTGTAATTTCCTCATATGCAGTCTGGCATATATGGTATTAGTAGTATGCAGGATGCCATGAATCCCAGGGCCTGCAGGATTTTTCTTGCAGGGAGATGGGACGTTTTTGCCAGTAGCTGAAAATATTGAGTTAGTTGCACTTGTTTGTCTGGTGTGAGGTAAGCCATCTGGGCCGTTGTATTTAAGCTGGCACCCAGGAATGTAATCTGTTGTGAGGGCACTAGTTTTGACTTCTTTTCGTTTACTGTGTACCCTAGAGAAATTAGCAACTTTTTCACAAACGTCAGATGCTGTAGAAGAATGTTCTTTGTCTCTGCTTGAATGAGGCAGTCGTCCAAGTATGGATATATTTGAATTCCTTTTTGTCTGCAAAATGCAATTACTGGTACCAGGCACTTTGTGAAGACCCTGGGCGCAGTAGATAAGCCAAAGGGCAGTGCAGAGAATTGGTAGTGCATTGTAGCAGCTTTGAATCTGAGGTATCTTCTGCAATTTTGTTTGATAGGGACATGCAGGTATGCCTCTTTGAGGTCCGGAGTAACAAGCCAAGCTTTCTTGTCCAGCATGGGTAGAAGCTGCTGTAATGTCAACATTTTGAATTTCGGAATATCCAGGTAAGTATTCAGAATTAAAAGGTCCAGTATAGGCCTCCAGGCTTTGTCCTTTCTGGGGACCAGGAAGAGTCTTGAGTAAAATCCTTGTCCTTGTTCCTGTTGTGGTACTTTTTGTATAGCTCTCATGTCCATGAGGGCTGAAATTTGTTTTTGTGCCTCTGCCCATTAATTTTGTGTCAGGTCTGGCTTTTAGCTTTGGTAAAGTATGGAAGTGGAATCTGTAACCTTGAGACACAATATTCAGGACCCATTTGTCTTGGGTGATTGTTTGCCAGTTTTGAAAAAAAGTGCTAGTTTTCCCCCTAAGGGGGCTTCCAAAAGGGACGTGCTTGGCGTACGCAAAGGAAAGTCATTGTGACTGTTTCCTGTAAGGTTGGGACTTGCCTCACCTCCTTTTGGGGTTGAGGTGCCCCACTGTCGTTGTCTGTTTGAGCCTTGGGGTTGAGATCTGCCTCTTGGGCGTCTGTATCTGCCTCTCTGTGGCCTGTCTGACACTGGAAAGGACCAATTTTTTGTTGGCCAATTTCTGCTAAACCGAGGTGGCTGTACCTGTAAGAAATCCTTGACTGTTTGCATAGATTTAGCTTTATCCTCCATTTTCTTTAACACCTCTTCTGCCTTAACACCAAACAAGGTATCATGTTGTAAAGGAGCATCCAATAACTTTGCCTTAACATGATCAGGTAAACTCTGTTTCTTTAACAAAGCATGTCTTCGAATAACAGAACCTGTAACTGCGGCTCTACAAGAGGCCTCTAAAGAATCAAAACCACATTGCAGAGTATGTTTTCCCACCTGTTCAACTGCATGCAATAAATCCTGTATTTCTTTACAATCAGGAGCTTCTGAGCTAGCAAGCATTTTCTGTTTTAACTGAGCCATTAAATATTGTTGGTACTTAAGCATGTGAAACTGGCAATTTAAAGCTCTTACTGTAAAGTTGCAGACGTGTATACTTTCTTCCCTCATCTATCCAAAGCTCTGGAATCTCTGTCAGAGGGTACTGGATTTTTTGCAATGGAAGCCTTAACCCCTTTTGGACCCTGGGAAATAGTTTCTGGATCAGCAGAAGGGTTTTTGTAAAGAAACTTGTGAGAGTCAGGGACTCTATAATACCTATCTGGCTTGGCTGGAGCAGGGGGCAAAGAGTCAGGAGATAAGCTGGATTCAGAGAACACATCATCCACAATGTCTAGCACAGGCAGAATAGCCAGGGGCCTGTGTTGAGGCAATAAGAGGAAATCCCTGAGCCTTTTCTTGGATTCTGAGTAATCCTGACTTTCCCAATGGAAATGTTCCCTCATGGTGTGTAAAGTTTCCCCAAAAGAATAATCATCAGGAGGAGAGGCTGAAGGGACAGATTCCTCAGCATCAGAGTCCTCATAGGGGGGTAAAGAGTATTCCTGGTCTGAAGAGGAATCAGAGGAAATGGAAACCTGATCAGAGGAGTCACAGTCTGTATCCTAGGCCTTTTGTCAGGAGGGGATGGGAACCCCTGATTAGAGTAATGAGGTCTTCGGTCATTTTAAGCATCTGTTTCTTAGGCATGGAGGACTGTCCAGGAGAATGCTGTACTTGTTTCTTTGTCTTTAATGGTGCCTTTGTCTTGGCTGTTGTTTTAATGGTAAGTTGTAAAGGTCTGAAAACACTCTCAGAAGCCAGTGCCTGCTCAGCAGCTCCGGACCCATCTGAGGGATTAGTTTCCGTAGGCCCAATACCCTGAGTTTCCAGAGGCCTAGATGTCTCCACGTGGGAGTCGGAAGCGGCCTGTGGCTCTGAGGTAGCGGGTGTCAGAGGCTGCGAAAGCGCCTCGCTGAGAACCGGCGACTGGCCTAGAATAGGTTTCATCGTTGGTTTTGGACCTCGGATGCCTGTCTTTATCCTTGTCTTTGTGTTTTTTCGGTATTGAGGTTGTTGGCTGATCCGACGGCATAGTATAATTGAACCTTTGGCCAAAGTAGTGTAAAGCAAAATCAAAACGTCTTTTTATAGTGCATTTATTGAATCTAGCACAAAACCAACAATTGGTGACGTCGTGATCAGGGCCTAGGCATGGAATACAGTAAGAGTGGAAGTCCTTATGAGGTATTTGCTTCCCATAAGAAATACAATTATTAACTTTTTCTGACATCGGTCTGAGGCAAAAAAAAGGTTTCCCCCAATGGGGTACTTAGCTTTATTGAAGACTTCGGATCTGAAATTCGACTTCGAAAATCTCAGGAGTCGGCCGACCGGCACTTGCGAACTGCTTCTGCTTCGGGCACCGCGCGGCAAGAAAGACTGAAGAAAATGGTGTTGGATGCATATTATATACCCCTGGCGCACTGACGTCAGGGAAGAAGCGACAGCAACCGACGCCGGACCAAGACTTTGGAACTCTGGCCGACTGCGGGACCGCCTGATGGCAGGATAACCCAAGTGTGATGACTGCAGCAGTGTAACACGATGAACATCCTCCTGCTATTAAATGAGAACCTGGCAAAATTTCAAGCCCCCATAACCTCTGAGAACACTTCTGCCTATGCAGAACTGTTCACAGAAACCCTGTACAAGCAAGTTAATAGCTGCACAGAGGCAACCGTACCCACCAGGAAGTACAGAACTAACTCAAAAAACAAGCCACTCTGGTGGAATCACAAAATCAATCATCTGTATAACAGAAGGAAGAAAATCATGGCAAAAAATAGGAGATGCAGCACCCAGTAGGATAAAAGTACTCTCATCAAACTAAACAAACAACTCAGAGGACAAATAAAGTCTACCAAAGCCAAATTTGAGGTAAGTTTGGCATCCCAGGCCAAGGACAACCACAAAGCACTTTAACTGTCCGCAACCTCAAAAGCAATACACAATTGTGTGCACAGCTCATTGTAAATGGAGCCAACTACAGTGAGCCAGAAGATATAGCAAATCTCCTGGCTGATAAATTCAGCTCCAACTTTACTCCCCCCCTCTCAACCTTCCCTCAGGGAATATCATCAAATAGAACTCCACCTACAATCACTAGGGAACAGGTCCTTAATGCTCTCTCTAAGACCAAGAACACTGGATCAGTGGGCCCAGGCAATATGCCAGGATGCTTTCTAAATAGCATGAAACATGACTTATCTGGGCCTCTGGAATTACTATTTAACTGTAGCCTCCTAACAGGCTTTGTGCCCCATGAATAGAGAAAGGCAACAGTCGTCTATCTGCACAAAGGTTGGCCATTTACAGACCATGGAAACTATAGACCCATAAGTCTCACTAGTCTTATATGTAAAGCCATGGAAAGAATTATCATGGAGATGATCAACAGAGATATAATAACCTCAAGAAACTAGACCCAACCCAGTTTGGTTTTGTCAAGGGCAGATCATGCCCACTCAACCTGGTGGACTTCTTTGAGAAGGTCAGCAAAGCAATGGATGAGGGCAAAATCGTTCACACTGCCTACCTTGACCTGGCCAAGGCATTTGACACAATACCCCACTTGAGCATTGGTGACAAACTCAAGAGGTTAGCTACAAACCCATATGTCACCCAGTGGATAGCCAACTGTCTCACAGACAGGACCCTCAAAATTAAGAATTTGGGAGTCCACCTCTACAAAGAGGCCAGTCATAAGTGGAGTCCTCAGAGATCAGTTCTTGGACTGCTCCTTTTTAGCATTTACTTCTCAGAAGTCAAGGCCAATGTAAGTGGTCTCTGGCTGACTAAATCTGCAGATGATTGCAAATTAGGAGCTGTCATTGAATCTCACACTGACACAAATGTTCTAGAGGAGGGGCTGACACCGAAAATCAACTGGTGTCAGAGTCATGGACTAAAATTAAATGCCAAGAAATGCATAAGAGTATCCTTTGGGAAGTCATCCATCCATGGTAACTATCATATTGACAACACACCCCTTAAAGTTGACCCAGTAGTCAAGGACTTAGGGACACACATACACAGTAATCTAGCCTTTGATCATCACAGGTCTACAGTGGTGAGGAAATCATTCTATGCGCAACTTATAAACAAAGGTATGGCATATAAGTCCAAGGAAGTCACTGCTCCATTGTATTCAGCATTCATCAGACCTATCATTGAGTACAATACCCCCTTTGGTATGTACCCAACCAGGCATATCCAACAATGGGAACATTGATGTTCCTCACTAAAAGAATACATGGCATAAGTAATATGTCATATGCAGACTGCCTCAAGACTCTATTCCTGTATTCTGTCTCCTACAGGCTTTTGAGGGGAGATCTATGCCTGGCATACAGGGCACTGTCAGACCCCACTCTGATGGACCTCCTGCATATCCACAAAACAAACAACACCAGAATTACCCATTCTAAGTCTTAAACATTGCCTGTGATATAAATAGGACCTTACAAGCTGCTGTCAGTGAGGATGGCCCAGTTCTCCTTAATAATAGCTTTAAGTGCACTGAAATCCCAGGTGTAAGTTAGAAAGCAGCTGTCCTGATTTTTCTCTTCTTTTGGGTTAAGGTGCCCTCGTTGCACAATTCTATGGAACAGGCTCCCCATCCAAGTGAAACAGAGTTCCTCCCTAACCCAATTCAAGTGCAACTTTGACAATTGGATGTGAAAATGGGAAGTCACCCCTGGTTTGGCAACTATGTCTCTAATGGACACAGGTAACCTGTAAATGGTTCATCTCCCAGGCCCACGCTTACACTTATCAAGGGTAGCAGAACTGGTCAGAAATGTGGGATGCATGACTAGGCTTAAAAAGGCCCTAGTGGTCGTTAGCCTAGTAAACATCTATGAACCTATGAACCTTACAGATAGCACAGACGATATGGTTGTGGTATGGGCTTAATCAAAACAAGCAGAGATCGTGGGAATCCTTCTATGGAATCTGCCTTCCACACTGACACTTGTCCTTCCTAGTTGACATGTAATCACAGCACAATACAGCAGCCACAATTTAAAGAAAAAACCCCAACAGGGTCCTTATCTGAACAAAAGTTACTGACTTATCTAGTGAGCAACGACTGGAGCAGGCGATCAGATAGGCAGCAGAAAAGTTCTGAGGTTGGTAAATGCTGAAGTCAGCTTTATACATGATGTCTCTTTATGGCTGACGTACACTAGCTGATGTGCGGCGTCGCACATACCTCACAGTACCATTAGACTTTTGCATACTGGCCAAACGTACGAGTCAGCCGGATGCGGACTACCCTTCATGTTATGAATCCTGCAGCATATGAATAGAAGGACATTACACCAATACTGCATGGTAATAGCGGCATGAAAAAAATGTATGTTTTGAATTTACTGTTTAAGTCTCTGGTGTGATGCAATAAATCTAATCAAAGCTGAAATTAGGTTAAAGTAACTAAGCATATATACATTTATACATATTCTATACATAATGTTTATTATTATTTAATATATTTTTAGTACTAAAATTACTTCCTCAAAAAATTCCCTAAAAAAACCTTTACAGATTTTGTGGCAGTTTACGTAAACTCAATACAGTCTTAATAGAGCAATAACAGTTAAGTCCTGGTTTTCTGAATGCATTTAATTTCAACTGCCGGCATAATTCTTTTTTATCCAAAACACCACTAACGTTCCCCTTCAAGCTCATCCATCTCCACACAGTCCAGAATGATAATTTAAAACCAGAATGTCTGGGGTGTTCTAAGAAGTGTTTGGATAAGGTGTTCCTCTGGCATTTGCATCTGATGTCAGAAAGATGACCTAAAATCCTCTTTTTCAGGTTATTCATAGTCTTATCCACATAAAATGCAGGGGAGTAATTACACATGGCCCTATACACAACTTTTTCAGTATTACAGTTACCACCTGCTGAAGATCTCACCATCTTTTTAAGATATGGGCACTCAAATGAGTTGCACTCCATCACATATTCACAGAAAGTGCAGTTAGGTGGCCCACAGATTTTAGTGCTCATGTCACCCTGGTGTTCCTTGTTCTTCTTTTCTACACAGCCACATATGCTTCTGCTTTTATATATACAAGTAGGGTGAACTCCTAAAACCCTTACAAGCTGCTGACTGTCAGTGAGGATGGCCCAGTTCTCCTTAATAATAGCTTTAAGTGCACTGAAATCCCAGGTGTAAGTTAGAAAGCAGCTGTCCTGACTTTTCTCTTCTTTTGGGTTAAGGTGCCCTCGTTGCACAATTCTACCAAAAGCCCTATTCCACATAGGATAATTGTTAGTTTTAGAATCTCTAATGGGATTCAGGATCATATGTAATATGTTTGCCTCATATACTCTGGTTAAGAAATCATTTTCAAGATCATTCATACTTTTGAGAAAAGGGGCCATATCTGTGCTAATGCACGCAAATCTGTAGCCTTGTGATTTTATTACATTGTGCTTAGTAAGCAGTTCACTCTTGTTGGTTTTCTGTATAAGTTACTAATTAATTTCCCTCGGTCTTTATTAGTACTGACTGTCATATCAAGGAACTGCACTGATTTCAAGATAATGGAAGTGGTAAATTTCAGGAAGGAGTTGGAGCTGTTGATGTAACGGATAAACTCTGAGTTTAGATTTCTCACCTTGCCAGTCTATGAATACATCATCAATAAAGTGAAGGTAGCTGGTCATAAAACACTGGTATTCACTTTCTAGTACAAATTCCCCCTCCCAATTGCCTAAGGCTATATTGGCCAAGCTAGGGGCCACAGCTGTACCCATGGCTATCCCCTTTGTATATTTGCCTGGCCACTGAAACTAAAAAAATTGTAACTCAACACCAAATTTCTTAGCTTTCCCAAGTGTTCAGTTTGCCCTTGTGTAACAGTGTTATTTCTGCTTTAAGCCTCTGTAGCTGCTTCAATACAGTACATATGTGGTAACACAGTGTAAAGGGCTTCAACATCAATAGTTACCAAATGTGTACAGACAGACACATTCATTTTGCTCAGTACTGCAGGCCTTGCTTCAACATCTTGCCTGTTGACCATTAGAAACACATGGTCAAAAATTCCTACACAGTCATGGATGATAGCCTATAAGCTGCACCTCCAAATGTCCAACTGAACAAAAAAGAAGACTCTATTTACTGGAAAGCTGGGATCCAACATGAGGTAATGTGGAGGGCCAAGGCCTGCAAAGACAAGGGAAAGGAATGACAATCGGGAAGTGTAAGGGCCAAATCAGATATAAAAGTTAAAGTACTGCCTTTATACCTCAAAACACATGTAAACAAAGGGTGGAGATTAGCTGCTAACCCCATGTCTACCCCTCCTGGCCAGCACCTGAGAGACACAATCCTCACCTAGACCACTGCCACCAGAGTAGAAATCCTTCCCATAATATTTTGGGGAAGAATGGAAACTTGGGAGACACTGTGAAGGTATGTACAAATATGGAAAGGAGGAATACATTAGAGGGGTTACTTAAAATATTCCACCTGGAGCAGAAAAGTAAGAAGGTTGTGGGGAGATGAACACAACATCAAGAATAAAGAATGAACAAACTCCTGCAAGCCAGGCCTGTATGAAGGTGTATAAGCATAAACCAAAGATAATACTTTTAAAAGGCTATCACAGCTTGTACCCCAGGTCTTATGAATCTTTTTTCCCCAAAGGAAAAAGAACAAGACCCACACCCCATCTACTTCACTGTTGCCACATCCGCAGTACTATGCTTATGTTATAAGACTAGGTGGATATCAGCTCACTAAATACCTTTCTGTTGAATAAACAAATATAAAAAATACAAATAAGAATTAAAATAATACATTCTCAAATGTAGATACAACAGCACAGGTATCAAAAGCTGTTTAAGAAAATGGAAAACAAGTTAAAAAAAACTACTAGAAAAAAATCAAAAAAGGGGGTAAAGAAATGGTGACAACTTGAGCTCTAAATATCACTAATCAAGCAGCATAAAATACCAAAATTAGTAAAGCAGCAGCACGGGATGTCTCCTTCCACTGCATGTGGTTTTGTGGCTGGAGAGAACTAGAAAGGGGAATAAGAAAGCAGAACGGGATAGGGGGATGCATTGCCTTTGTCTACTTGCTGAGTGTACACTGCCAGGGGCATCCATCTAGACAGTTTATGCCAGACAGCCTTCTTATCTGAAAATATTTACAATAAAGCAAAATATTGAGTCAATATAACTTATTTCACTCTCAAATGCCAACTCAAACTCAACACACAACCATCATACAGACAGCATGTGATTTATTACGCCAATTTTATTTATTTATTGTATTTCTTAATCGGGAAAGTCTACTGGGCCAAGGTGAGCCCATTTTCAGTAGAGGCCTGGGGAGAAAAACTCCACATAACATTAATAGTACATACAAGAAAAAGCACAATATACACAGTCTCAGTGCACGGAAATAAATATTAAACAGAATGTTACAAATTATTTATAAACATTACACATCAACATTTTGTACAATTTGATCACTAAGGAGGAAGTCAGGTAGGGTAGCAGTTTTGATTGTTACTTGCTGGAGTTTTGTAAGCATAAGCAGTTGAATTCAGCAAGTCAGAGAGAGCTTCTAAGTAGTGACATTGTAGAGGGATATAGAAGTGGATCAGGTGTTAGGTGGTACTATTTTGACACAAGTACATTGCCAGAGAGAAGAGAGGTGTGATCTGAGAGACTTCTTAAAGACAGCAGGATTACTGATTGTTCTGATAGAGGGTGGGAGGGCATTTCATAGTTTTGAGACAGTAAAAGAGTGCAGCATTTGACCAGCTGCAAGGTAAGTTTTTTCAACTTTCAGCATCATTGTGTTTTTGGATCTTAGTGGCCTGTTACAGTGGTATGTAGTCACTAAGGAGGACAGGGAGGGGAAAGTTGAAGGCCTGTATATGAGTTTATGTGCAGTGGTTAATTGTTAATAAGTGAGGTAGTGTGGGAGTTCAAGCCAATTTAACTGTTGTAGAGATAAGCAGTGGTGTGCTGAGTTTTTTGAATTTGTTACAACCTTGGCTATCTTGCTGTAACATGAGTCCAGTTTAGTTTTCAGGGAGGGGTAGATAATGGTGAGGATTGGGGCACCGTATAGTAGAGATGGTAGCAGGAAGGATGATGCTAGAGCTTTTCTAGCAGTAATATTAAGGTAGTATTTGTGTCTATACAGGGTACCTAATTTTTGATGCTTTTTTTTTTTTTTTTTGATGTTGTTATGGATATGGAGGTCGAATGTTAGATTTTCATCAATAATAACTCCTAGCAGTTTGGTACTTGGAAAGACTTCAATGAGAGTATTATTATGGGATTGGACAGAAAAATCATTCTTGCTCGGAGTGGTAGTTTTTTTGGGGAGGACTATTAGAAGTTTGGTTTTATTGGGATTTAGAGCGAGATGGTTGTTTAACATCCAGGTTTCGGGTGAATTAAAAGCATTTTGGATAAGACGTAATTCAGATATAGATTTGACAGTACAGATGATTGTAGAATCATCTGCATATTGGATAACAGTCCCATGGGTGAGGTTGGTGTGGAAGTTGTTAATGAATATAATGAAAAGGAGGGGACTTAGTATAGATCCTTGAGGTACACCTGTCGCTGTGTTGAGAAAAGGTGAAAAGGAGTGTTGCCATTTGTTGGATTGTTGCCTATTGGTGAGATAGTCTGAGAACCAGTTTAAAGTATGGGGTGAGAAACCTAAGCTGGTGAGTTTTGTGAGCATTGTTGCCTATTGGTGAGATAGTCTGAGAACCAGTTTAAAGTATGGGGTGAGAAAACTAAGCTGGTGAGTTTTGTGAGCAGAAGGGGATGTGAAATCATGTCAAAGGCCTTACAGAGATCTAGGAACAGTGAGGAGATTATGTAACCGCCACTGCGAGCCCTGTTTACTTTGTCCATAAGGGATATGAGAGAAGTGCAGATACTACGACCTGACCTGAAGCCGTGCTGTGTGGGGGAAAGTATCTGGTTTAGGACAAGATAGTTAAGAAGTTGAGTGTGAACACATTTTTCTAATATTTTAGAGACTGGAGAGAAGATAGCAATGGGTCAGAAATTAGAGATATCAGAGTTGTTGCCACCTTTATGGAGTGGAAAAACAAATGCTTTCTTCCATATGTTTGCTATACATGATTCCTGAATGGATCTACTTAGGAATATGTTGATAGGATAAGCAATGGAGTTTGCAGATAGTTGTAGAAATTCAGCAGGTAAACTATCTGGTGTGTTAGTACAAGGTTTGAGTTTCTGAAGTAGTTTTATTATAGTGGAAGTTGGTACAGGTGAGAATGAGAATGAGAATACAGGAGTAGTATAGGAGTGTGAAGTTGGTGGTTCGGGTGGGCAGGGGTCTATAGGTGGGAAGGTAGTGGTGAGTTTAGCCATGGTGTAGATAAAATATGAATTGAAGAGTGAGGCTATCTCAGTGGGACTTTTAACTGGATTAAGACAATGATTGTTATTTTTACCTAAATGGAGTATGGAACTGATTGTGCTCCAAAATTTATTTGGGTTTAGTTTGTGTTGGTATTGAAGGTTTAGGAAGTGTTCTTTTTTACTTTTAATCACTAGTCATTTTGCTTGGTTGTGTAATTGTTTATACTGAATGAGGTTGTTAGAATTTTTATTTTTTTACCACGTTTTCCAAGCTTTATCCCTAGCAGACATAATTTGCTTTGTGTGTTTGGTAAGCCAGGTTGCCTATTTAGCTTTTACTCTTTTAGTCGGGGTGGGGCTAAACTATTTAAAATTCTAATAAGTATTGAATTGAAGAATTCGACAGTCTCATGGAGAGGGAGATATCTGAGTGGGGTCCAGTTGATCCTTTGTAAGATTTCATTAAAGGTGTTGGGGGAGAAGTGAGATAAATCTCTGGTTTACTTAACTTGGTATGCGCTTAGGAATGAGGTGGTCTTACGAGTTATAAAGGCTGGTAAGTGATCACTAACACTGTTAGGTAATGTGCCAGAGGAGAATTTGTTAGGATCGGAGACGAGTATCCAATCCAGAATTGAGCCACTGCCTGTTTTACTGTTGGGCCTGGTTATATTCGTTATTAGTTACATATAGTTAAATAGGTTTATGCTAGTGAAAGGGTCCTGATTAGAAATATCAAGCCAGTTAATGTTCCCTACGATGATGGTTTAGTTTGAAATGTTATTAGCTGACCAAGCAAAAATTTCTTCAAGTATAGGAATGTTCTTGCCTGGGGGGATGTATATAACTACAATACAAAGGTTTTTACTGTTATTCATTTTTAGAAAGCATACTAATATCTCTGCTGTTGAGAACTGTGGGACAGGTTTTGTGTATTGAACTACAGTGAAGGTGTTTGGATATATCAAAGAGATACCTCCCCCTTTTTTATGTCGTCTATCTATTCTGAGGCAGTTGTAATTAGCGGGTAGGAATTCGGCATCTTTGTTAAAAGGTTTTAACCATGTCTCAGTAATGGCAGTGAAGTCTGGATTGTTTTTGTCTAAGCAGGCATGTAGGTGTGGTATTTTATTTCGAATGCTTTGGAGATTGATGGTGGTGAAGTTTAGGGACTTAAAGGAGGATGGAAGGGGACCAGGGTTTGGATGTATATTGCCACATTGACTTAGGTTGTGGTGGGTGGAGAGATTTACAGGTTGCAGTTTTTTTTTAATATTGAGGAGATTGTTTAAAATTGAGTTTTTGTTGTGGTGCTTTTGATGGGAGAGGATTTTTAGTTTGAGTTGTAAGATTAAGTCTGTGGCATATAAAGTAGGACCTACTGAGGAATAGCTGGAGAGAGATTGTATAAGTATGGTTGTTGTAGAAGTAGGTTTGTAAGGTATGTGGGTTGTGTGATGACATGTTAGTTGTAGAAGGAGATACAACTGTAGAGAGAGCAGAAATAGGGAGGGGAGAGATTTTATAGTTTCATAGTATAGTACTAGGCTATCTGCCCTAGGGCATTTATAAGCCTAGCCAAAGTGTATGTGGCTTTCGCCACCCCATGTAATGATACAAAAGTGTACAATTTAAATTAAATTTAGTTTACTGTGCCTCTATCTAGCAATGACACAGAGATGACCCCCGGGGTAAACCTACGATCACCCATCCATTCATCCAGATTTCTCTTGAAGAGAGTCAGTGAGGGGCTCTGCCTAACATGAGCAGGTATACTGTTCCAGAGTGCGGGAAGCCTCTGGGTTATGAATCTGTCCCTCCAGCATGTCCTATTCATATTTGTGCTAAGGTTTAGATCTTTAGCTCTCATGGCTCTGATGGATTTGGATTTTTTGAGGTGGAGCATGTCCATTAATTCTGAATTGGACATGGCCTTGTACGTAAGGCACAGATCACCTCTGAGCAGGCGGTATGCTACTGAATAGAGTTGGAGCTTTTTCAGTCTGGCAGCATACGACATATTCTGGAGACCCTTGATCCTCTTGGTAAGGTACTTTTGGGGTCTCTCCAGCTGCTGCAGGTGCTAGGTGAGGTACATACCAAATGGGGCATTGTACTCAATCATAGGCCTGATAAGGGAGGAATATAAGGGTACAATGACATTTTTTGATGTGGATGTGAATCCCTTCATGATAAGGTGGGCAAGGTAGAAAGTCTTTCTAACCACTTTGGCGACGTGGGTGTCAAATGAGAGGTCACTGTCAACTTGGGTCCCCAGGTCTCTGATTACTTTTTCCGTACTTAATGGATTACCACCCATGTGGTAATTTGTGGGCACTTTGTTTTTTCCAAAGGGGATGACTATACATTTTTTGGCATTTAGTTTAAGGCCATGACTCTGGCACCAGTCGTTTGTTTCTGTGAGGCCCTTCTGGAGGATGCAAGTGTCAGCTGGTGTGTTGACTATGGCGCCTAGTTTGCAGTCGTCTGCGAACTTTGTTAGCCACAACCCCCCTATGTTTGCCTGCACATCTGAGAAATAAATGCCGAACAAGAGGGGTCCCAAGACAGAGCCCTGTGGGATTCCATTTGTGACTGGCTTAGAGTCTGACATAGCTCCAGCTATTCTGACTTTGTGGGTTCTGTCCTTTAGCCAGTTTATCTTGTGACAAACAGGTTTACATTTAAGCTGTTGAGCTTGTCTATGATGCCTGAGTGGGGTATTGTGTTGAAGGCTTTTGCCAGATCCACGTAGGCTGTATGAACTGCTTTGCCTTCATCGATGGCTCTAGTGACTGTTTCAAAAAAGTCCACCAGGTTTAAAAGACAGGATCTGCCTTTTACAAAGCCGAACTGGGTAGGGTCAATTGTCTGTAGGTCCCCGATGTCTTAGTTCCATAATGATCCTTTCCATAGCTTTATAGACCAGGGTGGTCAAGCTTATGGGGCGGTAGTTTCCAGGGTCTGTAGAGGTGCCACCTTTGTGGAGTGGGACCACTGTAGCTGTACGCCAGTGTTCAGGGAAGTATCCTGTAGCAAGGCTAAGATTAAACAACGTTCTTATGTGCGGGTTTAGCTCCTCTAGGAGTTCACGTAGCACGCAACCCGGGACACCGTCAGGTCCCATGGATGCTGTACTTTTAGCTTTGCTGAGGGCAGCTCTCACCTGGACATCTGAGATTTCAGGGAGGTTGCATTCAGCTGAGATATTTATTTCGTCTTTTGGGGGAGAGAGAGGGGAGAAATTTGCACTGAACCTGTCTGCCAGTATGTTGGCAATATCTGTGGGTTCAGTGTATTTTTTGCCGTTATGAACTAACTGCGCATATCTGATGGTTTCCGCCCAGGTTTCTAACATAACTGAAGAAGGCCTTGTGATTATCTTTAGTGTCCTTAGCGATTTCTTTCTCGAAGTTGGCCTTTGATGTTTTTATTAGCGAACATAGTTTTTTGCTAGTGCTGATCAGGGATGCCTTCCCTTTATGGGATTTTGCTCTGTCTTGCAGTAGCTTCCTTCTCTTGTTATAAAGTTTGTTTATGGCTGGGGTCCACCAGATAGGATGCCTGCCTTTGGTGGAAAGGGTCTTGATTTTATTTGGGATTGCATGATCCATGCATTCTTGGAGATGCCCGTAGAAAGCATTTGTGAAGGATTCAGCAGTGTGGGATGTGGTTTCCGCTGGCTCAGGGGGCTTGAAGGATACCATTTCAGTCCTAAGGAGTGTAAAGTCGGCTTTTGAGAAGTTTCTCACTGTGATCTTTTGTGCTGGGGGTGGAGGTGGAATATGAATAGCTAGGGTTATTAGTTTATGGTCTGATCTCACTAGTGAGGGGTATACTTCCGGTGTTGAGCATTTTGTCCCCATGTTTGTGATGATCAGGTCAAGTATATTATTTCCCCTTGTGGGGGAGGTGACTAGTTGTTCCATCGCATTTGAGTTGATGAATTCCAGGAACCTTTGGGCTAAGGTGCTGGGGCTTGAGTAATGCACCCAGTCTATGTTTGGGTAGTTGAAGTCTCCCAATATGATGGTATTTGGTGAGACATTCATATCCTCCAGTGTCTTCAGGAAGGCTGAATGGAGTTCCTGAGATTGCGAGGGTGGTCTGTAGCATGCTACAAGTTGTATAGCAGTTTTGCCTATGGTTAGTTGCACATGGATGGTCTCTGATGCTTCGTGCGTTGCCACTAACCTGGAAGTGTGGGTGTCTTTAATGAATATAGACACTCCCCCTCCTTTTGTGGTTCGGCCCAGGTTTTGTGGCCGAAATGCATGATACGAGGTATAACCTGGTAGGGCTGGGGTGCTCTCAGAAGCCTTGAACCAGGTTTCAGTTACTGCACAGACATCGATGCTTTCCATACTAAGGAGTGCTTCGAGAGCCTGCATCCTGAGATTTAGACTTCTGGCGTTGAGCAGCATTACCCTTAGTTTTTTTCCTTTATTGTTTTCTAAGGTGGTGGGTTTGTCTTTTGAGCCTTGCCTAAAAAAGGCACTATGGGGGTGGCAAGAGCCTTAGCCAATATCTGGAAGCCCAGTGGTGACAGGTGCAAGCCGTCCCTTGTGAAGCAGCGTGGCTTGTCCAGCATGTCATCCCAAGCAGACAGACATTGGATCCTCCTAGAATGACACCAGTAATTGAGCCAATTATTAAAGCTGATCATCTTGTCTTTGTACTGTGGCATCATTCTTGGCGAGGGCAAGATGCTGCTCAGGGTCAGGGTCATACCAGCCTGGGCTACATAATCAGAGAGCTCCTCTATGTCTCTTTTCATGTAGTCCATGGAGGTACGTCTCAGGTCATTCACACCGGCATGGACAATGACGGAGTCCTATTTGTACTTGCTTTGGAGTGACCTGAGTGCTTGTGTTATGTGGTGGATCCTAGCTCCCGACAGGCAGCTCACAGTTACTCTCTCTTTGTTCAGCCTGGTAAGCGGGACGTCAGTGTGTCTGACTATAGAGTCATCTATTACTAGTGTATCAGGCATGGGGCTGTGCGTTCTTATGTGTGTGAGTATGACATTGCTTGTAGGACTAATAAGTTGAATGGCAGTGATATAGGTAGCTGTGGGTAGGACAGGTAGAGTACTGAGCAGAGTTAGAGATGGGATAATAACAGCAAGTAAAAAGGAATTATGTCAGATGGGAAGAAGTAATATGAGAGCAGGGTAGATATAGAATAGTAGTATTTGGAGGTGTAGATGATACAGTAGTGGAATAAGTGAGAGGCGCACAGACTATAGATGAGGTAGGCGGGGTAGGAGGTGGTGGCTGGAGTAATGTAGGTTAGGAGGATGTAGTATAGGGATGAGGTTGGATAGCAAAGTAAACTGAGTTAAACGAGCGTTGAGAATTTAAAGTACAGGTAGGAGATAGTTGTTGTGGGTTGAGCCTATGTTCAATTAAAGTAAGGTAGTACAATATGGAAAGTAAGTATAGGAAGAGTGCAGAGAGAGACACTGGTTGGTTGAAAGGTAAAGGAGAGGAGAGTAGTGAAAAAAAAGTGTAGATGACTGTATTGCTATAATGGGAAATAGGGAAGTGAATCAGTGTAGGGTGGAGCAACTGGTTAACTATAAAGGAAATTATGTCAGGGGTGGGTGGGAACAGGGGATTAGGGTGGGGAGCGTAGTGAGCCCGAGCATAGCGAGGGCAAATGGAACGGGCTGAGCCATGGAACTCAATTCAGAGCAGACAACACTGTTAATGGGAATGAGTCAGCAGAGACCCAAGAGTACCTAAGTACAAATAAAAATTTAAAGTCCTGCAAGGAAATGTGTGTGGGGGGTTGCAGGTCCTAGAGTGCGAGTCTCAGCTAGTATTAAACAAAATTATAGGAACACAAAGATATTTAAATGTAAACCTACACCGGGTGCTTGTAAGATACCAGAAAGCTGAAACTTTTAAAGAGTCCTGGTAAACTGTGTCAGCTTGCAGATAGGTCCGATGAAAAGGTATAAGCACACTGTTACAGTTAAATACTAGTGTAAGTAACCACTAGGTAGACTGAATTTAGAGGCATGCACACATTTAGGACACCACAGTAGTTTGCTTGATAAGGATAAATGCGGGAACTCAATTGCTAGGACCAGTCAGACCCATGACTAACACACAATCCACAAAAAATGAATAGGGAATTTTAACCATTTTTTCTGACATCTGTGCTGGTCACAAAATACATCTCTGTTGCTATATGTAAAACTAGGTTCACAGAAAAGAAAAATATTTAATTAGCAATGATGGTGCCAAGGAATGACATTATTATAAGCTCGATGTCTGTGTACTAGGAGTTGTTTGCAAACTTACAAGGAATGCTGTGCAGGACTGCAGTCAGGATTCTTGCAATACTGCATCTCTTTGTATGTCGATTTTCAGAATGTAACACTCTCCTTCAAACGTAACCCTAAATATCTCCATCTTCATCTCGATATACAAAACATTTTTATGAGGTGTACAGTGTAACGTTCATGGCCTACACCTGCCTAGGGTACCTCTGGTGCCATGTACTGAGCCTTCTAAAAGCTTTCACTAAAGTCACTGTCTCTGTGTGTGTCTCTCCTTCTGTCAGAAACAAGGAAGATAGCAAATGTTTTGTGATGTTACCATGCAGGTAAGGTCTGGTAGAGCAGGTGTACACTTAAGCTGCCACAGATGTCACACCTGTTGAGCTGGAATACAGAACAGGCGCCACAATGGCTCTGCATCAATACTAGCTCCAAAGGTAGTGTCAAGAGTTCTGCGCAGAGACTTTCAGGTTGGAAACTACTGTTCAGTCAGGGGTTTACAGTTTAGCGAGTACCTGAAACTCTGACAAGGGCAAAAGAAAAAGATGTCAGGATCAAATCTATTTTTAATACTGCAGCAAGACATGAAGGGAGTTGAGGGAACGCCTGCCAGTATCAATAACCAAATGCACACTTCTGTTTAAGGTAAGTACTCACTTGGCACAAAAAGATACAATAACTATACCGATTACACACCTTATGGCGGGCATCCACATTTTACTGCATTATCAGAATAAAGTGTTACAGAGTCATGCACAGTGCTTCTAACCACAGTAAATGATCATGTGTGAAAGTGTCCTGTGTGCTCAGTGTTTGCATAGGTAGTAGATATGTGCTCATCAGTAAACAAGTCAGCAGTCATAAAACACAAATCTCTAAAAGTATTAAACATTTTAAATAGATCTGCTGTATCTAAAATTACTGTCCAAAGTGACAGTGCATTATTCTTTAACAAACTGTTAGGATACTACATAGAGATTTTAACTCTATGAATATTTTTCATCCACTGCATTTGATAAGATTACCATCCCTTGAAATGAGTGTCAGTGTGATGTTGTAATTAAAACAAAGTAGCATTCTCTGATTGAATCACAATGGTCACTCAGCAACAGAATGGCAGTGACAATTCAAATGAGAGAAAGGATGACAGGTGAATGGAATACTGCTGAGAAAGAGAAAAAGTGATGGAACCCACCATGTATGAGGTACGACCAAAGTATCCGAGATGGCTACATAAATGAAAGCATACATATGAGAAACAGGATACACATTACAAAAAACAACTTGAGAACTACAAGCAATCTAAAGACAGCTGCAGATGAATTAATGACTACTTTCAAAATGTTGCATCCTGTTTTGTCAGAGGACTTTAATGTCGCTACACAACCCTGCCACAAGCACCCATGGGCTGCCCCACAACTTTTTAACTTTTAGTTTAACAGCTATGACTTTTTTTTTTTTTTATTTCGCAAGGCATTATAAGAAGTGCTTATTAAACAGAAAGGAATGGAAATCCATGCTGCACAGTACAAAATAAAAGGTTATTACAGACTTCACGCAAAGCAACATGGCTCTAACTTTTGCTTCAAGTACTACACACCTCATAACACTTAAAAAGTTTTACTAATATTGAACTGTCCAGTATGCAAGTTGTTATACTTTCAACTGTAACAATTTAGAATGATGTCTTTATTACATAAACCATATGTATGTCAATCCTGTACATCTCTTTCAAAATGTTTTTTTTCTAGCTTTCTTTCTTGGGTCTCTGATGAAAAGGGGCTTCTTGTCTAGCTGGACATTCCCCGTAAACAGATCCAAAACAAATGAATACAATAAAATAAATAAATAAATTTCCCGTTCATCCATGTGAGGACTTTAATGGACGGCACAGCTAAAAACGTGCCACTCTTGTTCACTCAATTAGAAAAGCAACAGAGTTCCTTACTGTCCACTATGTGGGAACCACAGTAATTACAATTACATTTAGCGACTTCAAAAGAAAAATAGGACCGCCATGCTTGTGTCACTTCCTGCTGTAGTCTACTGAATGCCTGACTTCATGTAAACATTGTTTCAGATGAAGAGAGGTCCACTCCAACATATACATTTCTGTCACTGTACAGCATCCCATTCACATCTCAATACCGAAGTATAAATACCGATAATAGCAAGTTACATCATCTCAAAAATTAAGCTGAAACGCCTTCTCACCAACTAACATCTCCACGGGTGACTTCAAGGGTCAAGTCAAGGAGCTTGGATTTCCCATCCTGCTAAGGGACAAACTAAAAGTCCAAGGCAGGTGTATCTGACATATTTGTACTGCCACTGTGAGAAGTAGTGAGTGGTAGTGAAAGAAATCTTACCACGGTAGTAGCCTGGCTCAACAACGGAGATGACATGAGAAACTGCATCAAGGTCAACATCACTGGCATTGAATACACTGGGGCGAAATAGCTCAGAACCACCACCAACAACAATGAAAAATACTGGTGCCAACACTGGCCTCAAGAATCAAATGTTTAGTACAAGTACTGAGACAAGTACTGATGACAGCTGGGGTAACATCACGTGGAATCCTGATGTCAGAGAAATCAGCCTTGTGAAATACTGCATCAAGACAGGTCTTACATGTACAGGACTGCATCAAGGGCGATCAAGCTGGTGATCTGGTGGATGACGCAGGTCAAAATACTGTGGCACCAGTGACAGCAACATGGGAGAAGGCAGTGTAGGGAGAGGTGACTATAAGCATACCTATGCATAGGTGCATGAAATGAGTTTTCTGTTCTGAACCCTCTGTATGGCCTCTGCAAACTTGTTATAATTGGTGAAAGGAATGGCAAAAAGAGTGCACATCTGGGTGAGCTGGCCTGCATATTTTGATAAGACAGGGGAAGCACCACTGTTAGCAGACTGTGGTCTAATGGTCCAGGGTCTGGCACCCCCAGTTTCCACTGCCTAACTGTATATCCCTGAACAAGTCACTTAACTAGATACTGCTCCCATACTTGAGTCTGAAAGAGATCTAATGAGATCAGTGCTCTATCCTGGTTAGCAAAGGCAAATAAAATAAATAAAATAAAACTCTACTGTGAGCACTTCCAGGGCCAGCTGTATACATAGACCAGCAAGGTGGCCGCCCAGTGCAGAGTGCATTTAGGGGCATAGTTTCCATGTTCATTCATTTATTTTTACAGCAATGAAATAGTTTATTTGCTATAATAGATAAATAAATCACCACTGCTAAGAGGAAAATGCACCCAAGGCACAGCTGGCACACCAGGCTGGAGGTGATCCAGTGGACTTGAATGTCTCATTAGACTTGAACGTTGCAAAGTCACTGAGCAGAGGCTTTGTAATGAACAGGTTAAAAATGTGAGGCAAAATCAGGAACATTCTACAAAATTCTCGAGGGCTGAGAGGAATGGTGTGCAATGAATGATAGAAGCAGTCCGTTAAGTCAGTGAAACAAGCACACCGATTAGGTGCTTTAGGGATGTTCAGTAGTAATCTGTACCAGCATTTGTTTAGGTGTACACTTCGCAACTTACTTGCTCAGGAATTCTTCACAAAGCCAAAAATAATGGACGGACAAAGGGCCAAAATAATGGAAAATGTTTAAATACTACTCTAATTCACTTAAAAGGTTAATAGAGCTATATTTGTTTGTATTAACATTTGTTTTACGAACCACAAGTATAAAGCTGAATGGGGAATGGAGTTGGCTGGATGAAAGTAACAGACTCTTGTCATTTGCTCAGTTTAAACAGTCACTACTTGGCTTTGCAGGACTAGTGTGTATTTGTAAGAAAATGGACTAAACTGGACATCTTATATGCACAATAAAGTAGTTAAGCCTGCTGAGGCCGTCTGTGGAAGAAAAAGAATAGCTGTCCACTGTTTGCTTATTATTCTAGCTTTGCAGGACTAATGTGATTTGTCTGAAGCAACTTGGAATATTTCAGTGTACAGCAAATGTCTGTAACAGAACTGAAATACGTTGCAGGGTCACCCTCTTTTTTTCATAATCTGATGTTTGAATTGTGCACAGAAATGGCTATAATTGCTTGGTGGAGGATGTGTGGATGAAAGCAAATGATACTTGTCACTAGCTCATTTAAACAGTCACCTCTCAAAATATAAGGGATAAAATGAATTGCAGAATATGCGGACCTTCAGAGTTTCTGGGGTCTGGTGGCCCCCACACACCAAAGCTGTATTTGTACAAGTGGATTTTGAGACAAACTTAGTAGTCACCATTGTTTGCCCTGAACTCTGCCTAGTCTAAAAACCAGATTGGCTCAGACGCGTACAGAGAATGTTGCTGTAGCTTGTATGCAGGAGTTGAGGATGATGTCATTATTTCTTTAACCCTCCTCCCAAACTTCAGATGTCTCTATATCTTGTGTTGGGCTGAGGACAGTGTAGTCATTACTTCTTTAACTTTCCACACTAACTTCTGAGGGGTACACAAGGGGTTAGTACAGCTTGTATAGGAACAGTGACATGTATAAAAGTAACATGTTAGAAACATTACTGTAATCATGTTTTGTTTTCACTTTCTTTACAATCAAACCAGCTGAATACAAAATTGCCTATCTTTTAGGGGAGAATAAAGAAAAGTGCAGTTGTGTACACTTACTATAAATGTAGATGTTTAAATGTATTCACTGTTGCAGTCCTGACTTATTGGATTTCCTGCCGTGGAAGCCCTTGGCCGACCCGACTACCAGAGTAAAATTCTTTCCCCCTTCTAAGACCGGTGGATGCACTTGACTGACATCAGGCTGGGGTATAAGTGAAGTTCGCCTACATCATAACCTCAGTTCTTTCTTGCTGTTGGAGCCCGAAGCAGATGAAGTAGTAAGTGCATCGGTCAGTCCGCACCAGAGTGGAAACTTCTAAAGCTAAGTACCCCATTGAAGAACTCTTTCCTTTTCTAAACTAATGTCAGACAAAGTTAACAACTGCCTCCTCTGTGGTAAACAAATTCCACACCACGATTTTCATACCCTCTGCATTACTTGTTTAGTCCCGTCCCACAATGTCCCCAGTTGTCACTTCTGAGCCTGATTCAACTCCAGAACTATTCGGCATATGGCGGACACTTTAGCTAGATTTGTTAGCCAGTCTCCTAAATCTCCGCGTGGGATGGCGTCCTTTCCACATCCCAATGTCAATTTGACTAAACACAAACAGCCTAAGCTCAGGCCTTCTGAACACAACTATTCCCCATCAGACAGCCCACCAGGACTGGTTATCCCAGAAGTCAGTGAGGTGCTTTTGCATCCCCCTCCTGCAATCAAGGTTGTGGAGAAGGCTTCTACCGAGACCCTTTCAATGGGGAAAGCAGCATAGGATGGTGGTCTGCAGAATGACGTTGGCGATCAAGATGAAGAGGAGACTGACGGCAGTGCTAAAGATCAAATGGTGGAAGATGAAAAAGGATAACTGTAAGGTGGAGTTCAGGGAAGAGTTAAGACAGGCACTGGGTGGCAGTGAAGAGCTACCAGATAGCTGGGCAGCTACAGCTGAGGTGGTAAGGGAGACAGCTAGACAGGTGGTTGGTGTAACATGTGGGCAGAGGAAGGAGGACAAGGAGACCTGGTGGTGGAATGAGGAAGTACAGAAAAATTTACAGAGGAAAAGGATGGCGAAGAAGAAGTGGGATTGTCAGACAGATGAAGAAAGTAGACAGGAGTATAAGGAGATGAGACGTACGGTGAAGAGAGCGGTGCAAAAGGTAAGGATAAAGCGTATGGCGAGTTGTATGAAAGGTTGGACACTAAGCAAGGAGAAAAGGACCTGTACTGACTGGACAGACAGAGGGACTGAGCTGGGAAAGATGTGCAGCAGGTTAGAGTGATAAAAGATAATGAGGGAAACATACTCACAAGCAAGGACAGTGTGTTCAGCAGATGGAAAGAACATTTTGAGGGGCTGATGAATGAATGAAGAGAATGAGAGAGAGAGAGAGACGGTTGGATGATGTGGGGATAGTGAATCAGGAAGTGCAATGGATTAGCAAGGAGGAAGTAAGGGCAGCTATGAAGAGGATAAAGAATGGAAAGGCTGTTCGTCCAAATTACATACCTGTGGTAGCATGGAGGTGTTTAGGAGAGATGGCAGTGTTTTTTTTAACAAAATTGTTTAATGGAATCTTGGAAAGTGAAAGAATGCCTGAGAAATGGAGATAAAGTGTATTGGTACCAATTTTTAAGAATAAGGGTGATGTGTAGAACTGCAGTAATTACAGAGGGTTAAAACTGATCAGCCACAGCATGAAGCTAGGTTACGAAGGGAGGTGGTGATTAGTGAGCAGCAGTACGGTTTGATGCCAGGAAAGAGCATTACAGACACGATGTTTGCTCTGAGAGTGTTGATGGAGAAGTTTAGAGAAGGTCAGAAGGAGTTACACTGTGTCTCTTCCCTCATTAGGCCAGTCATCGAGTAGCTAGCTTTAGAGGATTTGATGAGGGATCTCAACCTTTTGTTGAGGCTGATAAGAGAATTTTTCCAGTCCTGGAACTTCACTTTATTTCGCATCAGTTTCCTCCATCTGTTGTACAGTTTGTTTATGGAAGGGGACCACCAGACTGGCTTCCTTTTTTTTGAGGAGAGCATCTTAGTTCTATTGGGTATGGCGAGATCCATGCATTTGTGTATGTGTTCATACAGTGCATTGGTGTATGATTTGGCAGTCGTGCAACTATTCTCCATTTGCATGGGTGCCGTGAAGTTGGCCACCTCTGTTTTTAGGAGCACAAAGTTAGCTTTGGAGAAGGTTTTCATGGTGGTTGCCTTTGTTGGGGGGTAGGAGGGATGTGGATTTCAATGGTGATTAGCTTGTGATCAGATCTAACCAGAGTGGAGTTGACTATTAGTGTAGTGCAACGGTCACCCATGTTAGCAATGACCACGTCAAGGATGTTGCTACCTTTAGTGGAGGTAAGAACGAGCTGGTCCAGGGCATTGGAATTAATGAATTCCAGAAAGCATTGAGCAAGTGTATTGGTACATGAGTAGTTTTCCCAGTTAATGGAAGGGTAGTTGAAGTCACCCAGTATGAGTGTGTTGGGTTGGACATTAAATATTCTCCAGCGTGCTTAGGAATGTGGAGTGTGAATCTTGGGACATGGCTGGGGACCTATAGCAGGCTACAACCTGAATCGCTGTCTTACCCAATGTTAGCTGCACCTGAAGTATCTCAGATGTATTATGTTGGGCTACCAGTCTGAAGGTGTGCGCATCCTTTATGAATATGGAAACACCACCACTTTTGAGCTTCGGTCCAAGTTCTGGGGCCGAAAGGTGTGGAATATGTTGTAGCCTGGTAGTGCAGGGGTGTTTCCTACTGCCTTGAACCAGGTCTCTGTTACAGCACAAATTTCGATGTTCTCCATTTTAAGGAGTACTTTGAGTGAGTGAGTGTACTTTGATATTTAGACTTCTAACGCTGAGCAGTATGACCCTCAAATTGCATTTGTTTGTAGCTGTTACAGTGGTCTTTGGAACACTGCGTAAAAAAGCCACTATAGGGGTAGCAAGCGCCTTGGCCAGTATCCGGAAGCCCAGGGGTGACAGATGCAGGCCAACTCTGGCAAAGCATCGAGGTCTGTCAATCATGTCATCCCAGGCAGACAAGATACTGGATCCCCTCAGAATGACACCAGACACTGTCATTGTCCATGTTGGTGTAAATGACCTGAGATGTACCTCCCTGGACTGCATGAAGAGAGACATGGAGGAGCTCTCTGATCTTGTATCCCAGGCAGGTATGACCCTAACCCTGAGTAGCATCCTGTCATCACCCAGAATGATACCACAGTACAAGGACAAAATGATTGACTTCAACAATTGGCTAAGCTTCTGGTGTCATTCTAAGGGGATCCAGTATTTGTCTGCCTGGGACGACATGATCGACAGTCCACGATGCTTTGCCAGAGATGGCCTGCACATGTCGCCCTTAGGATTCCGGATACTGGCTAAGACTCTTGCCACCCCTATAGAGCCTTTTTTAGGCAAGGTTCAAATGACAAATTCACCACCGTAACAGGTACAAGCAAGCAAAATCTGAGGGTAATGCTACTCAATGCTAGAAGTCTAAACCTCAAAATGCACTCACTCGAGGCACTCCTTAAAATGGAGAACATTGACATCTGCGCAGTGACAGAGACCTGGTTCAAAGCTCCAGAGAGCACCCCTGCATTACCAGGCTTCAATTCATACCACACCTTTCAGCCACCTAACCCAGAAAGAAGCACTAAAGGCGGAGGCGTGTCCATATTCATTAAGGATATCCACACCTCCAGGCTAGTTGCACAGCATAATGCATCCGAGATTATCCAAGTGCAACTAACTCTGGGCAAAACCGCAATCCAAACTGTAGCTTGCTACAGACCCCCCACCATGCCCCAGGATTCACACTCCTCATTTCTTGATACACTGGAAAGTATTAGGGTACAATCCAACACCCTAATAATGGGCGATTTCAACTACCCCACCATTAACTGGGAAAACCTACTCATGTACCAACTCTTTTGCTCAACGTTTTCTAGAATTCATAAATTCCAATGCCTTGGATCAACTTATTCACACCCCCACCAGGGGCAGCAATATCCTAGACCTGGTCATTACCAACATGGGAAAAGTACAGTTTTGTACCTACCATAAATGTAGATGTCCGATAGATATGCAACTGCAGTCCTTACATATGGGTTGTCCTGCCTCAGGCAGCCCTTCGGTCGGCCGGATTCCAAAGTCTGGGTCCGGCGTCGGCTGATGTCGCCTCTTCCCCGACGTCAGAGCAGCTGGGGTATAAAAGCATCAGTCGACGCCATCTTCTTCAGTGTTTCTTGCCCCAGATGCCAGGTGCCCTCCAAGGAAGGCTAAATTTAGAGACTGGATAAATAATTCCAGACATGCACAACAGTAATAAACAGATACACCATAACAGATTTCCCCAGCTAATTTGAAGAGGGAAGTGGACCCAAAAAGGATAATTTACAGAGGGGTAGGAGGGAGGGAAAACCTGACTGCAGTTGCATATCTATCGGACATCTACATTTATGGTAGGTACAAAACTGTACTATGTCCTTCAAGAATGCAACTGCAGTCCTTACATATGGGTTGAATACCATAGCCAAGCTGGGGGTGGTAGGATCTAAGATAAAGATGGTGTAGCTAAAATGCCCTGCAGGACTGCCGAAGCAAAGCCTGCTCGGGATCTGGAATATAAAGGCAGGTTGTAGTGTTTGGAAAATGTATGCAAGGAGCTCCATGTAGCAGCTTCTAGAATGTCCTTTGTAGCCACCCCTCTTAGAAAGGCTGTGGAGGTGGCTATAGCTCTGGTGGAGTGTGGCCTGATATTGGCTGGCACACCTTTTCCATGGAAAGAGTAACAGAATCTGATGCAGTGTCCAATCCATTTTGAAATTGTTTGTTTGGAAATTGCCTTTCCTTGTACTCCAGCAGCGTAAGCTACAAATAGTTGGTCAGACTTTCTGTTGGCTTTTGTTCTGTCCAAGTAGTAGTGCAATTGTCTGTGTATGCCCAAAGTGTGCAGCAGCTTTTCTCCTTTATTTTGAGGATTGGGAAAGAAGGTAGGCAGGTGAATTGCTTGATTTAGAGACACCCTGGATATCACTTTTGGCATGAATGAAGGATTGGTTCTTAAAGAAACTCTGTCCTGATGAAAATGAGAAATGGAGGTACTGCCATGAGGGCCTGTATCTCCGAGACTCTTCTTGCTGAGGTAATTGCCAACAGGAAAACTGTTTTCCAGGAGAGAAATTGCAATTCTGAATATGCTGCTGGCTCAAAAGGAGGAAGAGTTAATTTTTCCAACACGAAGTTGAGGTCCCATGCAGGCACTGGTGGTTTTCTGGGAGGTTTGATATTCTTTATCCCTCTTAGAAACTGTCTTAGCAAAGTATGTGAAAACACAGGTGGATCACTGTTGTATTTTGCTGAAATTGCTGAAGCGTGTATTTTTATGGAAGAATATGAAAGGCCATTATGTAGCATTTCTGCCAAGTATTCTAGTATCTGTGGGATGCTCATGACTGATGCATCCTGACCCTTGTTGGCATTCCAGATGTTGAATCTCTTCCATTTGGCTGAGTAAGTTTTTCTGGTGGAAGGTCTGCGTGCTTCCAGTAAGACCTCTTGAACTTTCTTGGAGAGAGAGATATGGGGAGAAGTCATGGAACCCTCCAAGCTGTCAGCTGCAAAGTTTGCAGGTTGGGATGAACCGTCCTGTAATTGTGCTGAGTCAGAAGCAGAGGCCATTGAGGCAGGGGCCACGGCTTGGTGCGAGTTATGCTCCTTAGTAATGGATACCAGTGCTGTCTTGGCCAGTCTGGAGCTATCAAAATGCCTTTCGGTTGTTCTGCTTTGATCTTCAGTAACACCTTGGTCATTAATGGTAGAGGTGGGAATGCATAGATTGTTAGAGAGTTCCAGCTGAAGGAGAGAGCATCCATTCTCCAGGCTTGAGGATGGTGTGTCCTCGAGCAGAACTTCTTCAGATGATGATTGAGGTGTGAGGCAAAGAGATCTATGCCCGGCCTCCCCCATGCATGAGTTATTTGTGAAAAAATGTCTGGATGCAACATCCATTCGTGCGGGTCCAAGATGTTTCTGCTTAGACTGTCCGCCAGAACATTGTCCTTGCCTGGAACAAACTGGGATTGCAACTGTATGTTCAGTTTCAGGGACTTTTCCTAAAGAGTCATTGTTAGCCTGCAGAGGGGGTAAGAATGAGTGCCTCCCTGTTTGTTTATGTACCACATAACCGTGGTGTTGTCTGTCTTTATTAGCAGTTGACCTTGTTGAAGAAATTTTCCGAAGGCCTCGATTGCATGAATCACTGCCAACATCTCTTTTTGATTGATGTGTAGATGCACTTCCCGGGGTGCCCATTGTCCTTGAATGCATCTGCCCTCCATGTGCGCCCCCCATCCATGATCTGAGGCGTCTGTTGTAATGGTTTGGCTTGTTTGAGGTTTGTTGAAAGACATGCCTTTGTTTAGCTGGCTTGCTTGTGCCCACCACAAAAATTCCTTTTGTAGATATGGAATGAGTGGAATAATTGCTTCTAAGTTGTGGCTGTGTTGAGACCATAAACTTTTTAGGTACCATTGTAGTTTTCTCATGTGTAGTCTTGCCAGTGGAATCAGAAGAATGCAAGATGCCATGAAACCCAGGGCCTGCAGGATTTTCCTTGCAGTCATCTGGGTGTGCTTTGCTAGGCTTTTGAAGTAATCTGGTAATTGTTCTTGTTTTTCTTCTGTGAGGAAAGCCATTTGTGAGTTTGTGTCCAGTTTGGCTCCTAGAAAAATTATTTGTTGGGATGGCAGTAGTCTTGATTTTTGAATGTTGACTGTGTATCCCAAAGCCTGTAGTAAGTGAATGACATAGTTCAAGTTTCTTATCAAGGCTTGCTTGCTGTCCGCTTGTATAAGGCAGTCATCCAGGTAAGGGTATATTTGTACACCTGGAGTCTTCAGTGTGCAATTACTGATGCCAGGCATTTCGTGAATACTCTGGGCGCAGTAGATAAGCCAAAAGGCAATGCTGAGAATTGATAATGCTCTGACCCTGCAAGAAATCTGAGGTATCTTCTGCAACTGTGTCTGATTGGGACATGCAGGTATGCCTCCTTGAGGTCCAGAGTAACCAGCCAAGACCCCTTGCCCAGCATGGGAAGAAGTTGCTGTAACGTCAGCATTTTGAATTTTGGCACAATGAGAAAAGTGTTCAGAGCGGACAAGTCCAGTATAGGTCTCCATTGCTTTTCTTTTCTTGGAACAAGGAAAAGTCTTGAGCAGAATCCCTGGCCTTGTTCCTGAGGAGGAACCTTTTCTATTGCTTTGATTTGCAGCAGCTTTGAAACCTGTATGAGTGCCTCTGCCCTTTGATTTTGTGGCAGGTTTGGCATGCCTTGTCTTGTTGGTAAGGTATGGAAGTGGAACCTGTAACCTTTGTCTATTATGTCCAGAATCCATTTGTCCTTTGTTAAAACGTGCCAATTTTTTTTGAAAATAAGGATAATTTTCCGCCTAAAGGTGCTTCTCTTTGAGCCTTGGTCGGCGGTGTCAAAGTCAAGTCATTGTGATTGTCCCTGTGGAGCAGTAGAAGTTCCTACGCCACTTCTCTGATTAGACGGTTGCCATTGGCGGCCCCTGTAGGAGCCTCGGTATTGCCCTCTACCTCGAGCACGCCTGTTTTTTCCCCTTTGGAACTTGTCAGTGTCTGGAAAGGACCAATTCTTCGAAGGCCAATTCCTGCTGAACCTTGGTGGCTGAACCTGGAGGAAATCTTTGACTGTTTGTACTGATTTAGCCTTTTCCTCAATTGATTTCAACACATCCTGAGCATTAGCACCAAATAGCTTGTGTTTTTCCAGAGGTGCATCAAGGAGCTTTACTTTAACATGATCTGGCAATGCCTGTTCTTTCAACCAAGCATGTCTACGTATGACAGCCCCTGTCATAGCTGCCCTACATGAAGCTTCCAATGCATTATAACCACACTGAAAAAAATGATTGCTAACCTGCTGAGTGTTATGTACCAAATCCTGCAAGGCCTTTCTATCTAAAGGCTCAGGAGAGGCAAACTTTTTCTGCAAATCATCCATCAAGAAATCCTGATACTGAAACATGTGAAAAAGACAGTTAAGTGCCCTCATGGCAAGGGTGGTTGAGGTATAAACTTTTTTGCCCCACCTCTCCAGGGACCTAGATTCCCTGTCTGCGGGCAAAGGATTTTTGGCCGTGGAAGTGGCCACTCCTTTGGGCCCCTGGGAAATAGTTTCTAGATCAACAGAATGGGCCTTAAAGAGATGTTTATGAGTTTCAGGAACCCTGTAATATCTGTCTGGCTTGACAGGAGCAGGAGGGAGAGAATCAGGAGAAGCACTGGAGTCTGAGTACACATCATCCAATACATCTAACACTGGTGGAATAGCTAAAGGCCTGTGCTGGGGTAACTTAAGGAAAGTACGAAGCCTTTTCCTGGAGTCGGAGAAATCCTGGCCTTGCCACTGAAAATGCTCTCTCATGGAGTGGAGAATTTCCCCAAAAGAAATATCCTCAGGAGGAGAGGCAGAGGGAATAGATTCATCAGCATCAGAATCCTTGTAGGCCTGGAAGGATTCTTCCTGGGAATCTGAAAGACCTGAGTCACCAGAGGCTTCATCTGAGGAAAAGGTATCTGTCTGCTCAACCCTAGGCCTTTTGTCTGCAGGCGGCTGAGAACCTCTGTCTGGATAAGCCTGAGAGCCTCTGATTAAAGAAATTAGATCTGCAGCTAAAGTCATGATCCATTTATCAGAAGTGGGACCCTGAGAAAAAGATTTAGGAGGGTGAGACTTAGCCTGGCTGGCAGCCTTAGCACGTGTGTAGGCCTTGATGGACATAGACACCGGAGGCCTAGCTGCCCCACGTGCAGGAGTAACTTTGTCCACCAGAATGGTGTCAGGCAAATCTTGAGCTTCGGTTTCAGGAGGAAAAAAGTACAGTTTTGGACCTACCATAAATGTAGATGTCCGATAGGTATGCATCTGCAGTCCTTACATATGGGTTGTCCTGCCTCAGGCAGCCCTTCGGTCGGCCGGATTCCAAAGTCTGGGTCCGGTGTCGGCTGATGTCGCCCTTTCCCCGACGTCAGAGCGCCTGGGGTATAAAAGAGTCAGCCGACGCCATCTTCCTCAGTTTTTCTTGCCCCAGATGCCCTCTAAGGAAGGCTAAATTTGGAGAAATGCAAAATATTCCAAACATGCACAGTAATAAAAAACAAATACACCATAATAGATAACCCCAGTTAGCTATAAGAGGGATAAGTACCCAAGAAATACCACAGAGGGGAAGGAGGGAGGGAAAACCTGACTGCAGATGCATACCTATCGGACATCTACATTTATGGTAGGTACAAAACTGTACTATGTCCTTCAAGGATGCATCTGCAGTCCTTACATATGGGTAGAATACCATAGCCAAGCTGGGGGTGGTAGGATCTAAGAAAATGATGGTGTAGCTAAAATGCCCTGCAGGACTGCCGTAGCAAAGCCTGCTCTGGATCTGGAATATAAGGGCAAATTGTAATACTTGGAAAATGTATGCACGGAGCTCCATGTAGCAGCTTCTAAAATGTCCTTGGTAGCCACCCCTCTTAAAAAGGCTGTGGAGGTGGCTGTGGCTTTGGTGGAATGAGGCGTGATGTTAGCTGGCACAGTTTTTCCATGATAAGAGTAGCAGAATCGAATGCAATTTCCTATCCATTTTGAAATTGTCTGTTTGGAAATTGCTTTGCCTTGGATGCCTGCAGCATATGCTACCAACAGCTGGTCAGTTTTTCTGAAAGTCTTAGTTCTGTCCAAGTAGTAGCGTAACTGTCTGTGAATGTCCAGGGTATGCAGAAGTTTTTCTCCTTGTTTTATGGATCTGGAAAGAAGGTAGGCAGGTGAATAGCTTGGTTCAATGAGACCCTGGATACCACCTTTGGCATGAATGAAGGATTGGTTCTCAAGGAGACTCTGTCCTGATGAAAAATAAGAAATGGTTGTACTGCCATGAGTGCCTGCAATTCAGATACTCTTCTTGCTGAGGTTATGGCCAGAAGGAAGGCAGTCTTCCAAGACAGGAACTGTAACTCTGAAGATGCTGCTGGTTCAAAGGGAGGTAGAGTCAACTTTTCCAACATGAATTTAAGGTCCCATGTAGGCACTGGTGGTTTTCTTGGAGGATTGATGTTTTTAATTCCTCTTAGAAACTGCCTTAGGAGAGGATGAGAGAAGACAGGTGGATCAGTATTGTACTCTGCTGAAATTGCTGAAGCATGAATTTTTATGGAAGAGTAAGAAAGGCCATTGTGGAGCATTTCTGCCAAGTATTCCAGGATATGTGCCATGCTCATCACTGTGGCATCTAGGCCCTTTGCAGCGCTCCAAGTGTGGAATCTTTTCCATTTTGCTGAATATGCCTTTCTCGTGGAAGGTCTGCGAGCTTCCATGATGATATCCTTCACTCTCTTGGATAGCTTTTCCTGGTGAGGAGTCAAGGTATTCTCCAGGCTGTCAGCTGCAGGGTTTTCAGGCTGGAGTGCAGAGATTTGTAATTGTGCTGTGTCAGAAGAAGTGACCATTGTGGTAGAGGCCATGGTTTCGTGTGTGACAGGCATCGTAACAGTGGGTACCAGTGCTGCCTTGGCCAGTCCGGGGCTATTAGAATAACTTTTGGCTGCTCTGTCCTGATTTTCAGTAAGACCCTGGTCATTAGTGGAAGAGGTGGAAATGCATACACTGTTAGAGTATTCCAGCTGAAAGAGAGGGCGTCCACTTTCCATGCTTGTGGGTGGTATGTCCTTGAACAGAATTTCTTCAGCTGATGATTGTGGTGGGAGTCAAAAAGATCTATGTCCGGCCTTCCCCAAAATTGTGTTATCTAAAGGAAGATGTCTGGGTGTAGCATCCATTCGTGTGGATCCATGGTATTTCTGCTTAGGCTGTCCGCCAGTATATTGTCTTTTCCTGGCACAAACTGGGATTGCAGCTCTATATTGAGTTTTAGGGAAAGTTCCCAAAGATTCATTGCTAGTCTGCAAAGAGGGTAGGAATGGGTACCTCCTTGCTTGTTTATGTACCACATAACTGTGGTACTGTCTGTCCTTATTAGCAGGTGGCCTTGATGTAGAAAGTGCTTGAAGGCCTCGATTGCATGTATCACTGCCAGCATTTCCTTTTGGTTTATGTGCATGCGCAATTCTTTCTGAGACCATAGTCCTTGGATGCATCTGTCCTCCATGTGTGCTCCCCATCCATGGTCTGAAGCGTCCAAGGTAATGGTTTGGCTGGTTACTGGTTTGCTGAAAGGCAGACCCCTGTTTGACTGGCTTGCTTGGGCCCACCACAGGAATTCCTTTTGTAGGCATGGAATGAGTGGTATCAAAGTTTCTAGGCTGTGATTGTGCTGAGACCATAAACTCATTAGGTACCATTGTAGTTTTCTCATATGCAGCCTTGCTTGTGGAATCAGAAGAATGCACGATGCCATGTAAAGTACAGTTTTGTACCTACCATAAATGTAGATGTCCGATAGGTATGCATCTGCAGTCATAACATATGGGTTGTCCTGCCTCAGGCAGCCCTTTGGTCGGCCGGATTCCAAAGTCTGGGTCTGGCCTCGGCTGATGTCGCACTTTCCCCAACGTCAGAGCGTCTGGGGTATAAAAGCATCAGCCGACGCCATTTTCCTCAGTGTTTCTTGCTCCAGATGCCAGGTGCCCTCTAGGAAGGCCAAATTTGGAGGAATGCAATAAATTCCAAACTTTTTCCAAAATATATACATATATATACAAACAAATACACCATAACAGATCCCCCAGCTAACTAATGGAGGGGTAAGTACCCTAGGAATACCACAGAGGGGAAGGAGGGAGGGTAAACCTGACTGCAGATGCATACCTACCGGACATCTACATTTATGGTAGGTACAAAACTTTTAGTTATGTACTTACCATAACTTTAGATGTTTGGGATCCATCTCGCCTACATTCTGTACTGATGGGCTCGGAGCCGATCCTCGGCTCCGACTCGGCACGCTATGCTATAGAGCGAAGCCTCTTATTGGCTGAGCTATTCTCTGTCCCAGGATGCACCACCACTAATCCCCCAGATCTTGTTTGTCCGCATTCATGCACACACACATAACTGTTTATATAACATTGCCAGATGTTTCAAGATGAAACAATAGAATTCGGACCGTCCGATCTCTTCTGATCTCCAAGGCAGGGGGAAGGAGGGTGGGTTATTAGGAATGTAGGCGAGATGGATCCCAAACATCTAAAGTTATGGTAAGTACATAACTAAAAGATGTTATGTGATCCTATCTCGCCTACATTCTGTACTGATGGGACAGCGTCCCTAGCACCTAATTCCTGGGTGGCTCACTGGAAAACACTCCTGAGCACTGTGGAACCAAATGAAGCTCGCCCCCAAAATGCCACATCCAATTTGTAGTGGGAAATGAAAGTGTGCGGGGAAGACCACGTAGCCGCAGCACAAATGTCACTAATGGCAAGCTTAGAATGGAATGCTATTGAAGTAGTCATAGCTCTTGTAGAGTGAGCTTTGATAGAGGTTGTAAGCTCTTTATTAGAAGAGGAATAAGCCTGACTAATACAGTCCCTGATCCATTTGGCAATAGTGGCCTTTGTGACGGCTTTGCCCAATTTATTATCCGAAAAGGACACAAACAATTGATCTGTTTTCCGTGTTTGTTGGGTCCTGTCTAAATAAAAACGCAATTGCCTATGAACATCCAATGTGTGGAAGATGTATTCCGCTTTGTTTGAGTACTTTGGAAAGAAAACTGGAAGTTCTAATGACTGTTGCAGGCAAAAACTGGAACAAACTTTAGGGACAAAAGATGGATCAGATCTGAGGGATACTCTATCTTTGTGAAAAAACAGATACGGTGGTTTTACAGATAGAGCTTGAAGCTCTGAAACTCTTCTGGCAGAAGTAATCGCGACCAGAAAGGCAGTTTTCCAAGAAAGAAATTTCAAATCACATGTTGATGCCGGTTCGAAGGGGGAGGAGGTTAAGGCACGTAACATCACATCGAGATCCCACGGAGGAGCAGGATGAGAAATCGGAGGTCGTAAAAGCACAGCACCTTTCATGAAGGTTTTACACAATCTGTTGCTCATTAAAGGTGGGTTTATAGATTCATGGAAATTGGAAATAGCTGCCAATTGGACCTTGATGGTAGAGACTGAAGAACCTTGATTGAATAGGGAAGTCAGAAATTTCAGGACTTCCGATACCGGTACAGTGATGGGATCCAGACCCCGGAGTTGAGCCCAAATAGCAAATCTCTTCCATTTGCTAGTATACAATTTCTTAGTGGCAGACTTGTGGGCCGAGGATAAGATATGTATGACTTCCGGGTCTAAGGTATGATTCCTGACTATAGTCGGAAGAGGAGGAGCCAAGCTGTTAACTTCAAAGTGTGAAGAGACTGATGGAGTTGTCCCGACTGATGAATTAATAGGTCTGGGATCTGGTCCAGGAACCATGGACCGTCCAGTGCATATTTCCGAAGATAGGGGAACCATACCTGACGAGGCCAGTAAGGGGCAACTAAAATCATTTTGCTCCCCAAGTGAGACGCCTTTTGGATCACTCTGGGAAGGAGGGGAACTGGAGGGAAGGCGTATAGCAAGCCGGTGGGCCAAGGGTGGGCTAATGCGTCCATAGGACTCTCCCCCGGAGCTGGAGTGAGAGAGAAGAACTTTCTGCACTTCGCGTTCAGTGGGGTTGCGAAAAGGTCGCAACAAGGAGTTCCCCATCTGCTGAAGATCTGAGTTGTCACTGCACTGTTCAGAGACCACTCGTGAGGAGAGAGGATAGTTCTGCTTAGTCTGTCGGCTATCACGTTGGAGTTGCCAGGGATATGAATTGCTACCAGAAAATGTCTGGTCGCCACTGCCCATTCCCAAACTCTCATGGCCTCTCTGCAAAGAGGGTAGGATCTGGTCCCTCCCTGCTTGTTCAGATAGCAGACTACTGACATGTTGTCGGAATGAACTGCAATTACGCCCTGAGGGAGGTAATCGTGGAGGGCTTGTAGAGACAGAAACACCGCCCTCATTTCTAAAATGTTGATATGAAGGAGACTCTCTTCTGAATGCCATTTGCCTTGGACTGACCTGCCCAGGGAATGCCCCCCCCCCCACCCCATCTGGGAGGCGTCCGTTGTCAATGTGGCCATAGGAGGAGGTGGAACAAAGAGTCGTCCCTGATCCAGATTGGAGGGCACCAGCCACCAGCGAAGGTCCCGTTTGCAGGTTTCCGTGATCCGTATGAGGTGACTGAGAGGGAGATCCTGAAAGGACCACTGTGTCGAAAGGAGCCACTGGAGAATTCTCATATGCAATCTTGCTAGGGGGACTAGAAGAACAGTGGCCGACATAGAGCCCAATAGCTGCAGGACCATCCTGGCTGGAGCTTTGGATCTGAGAAGCAAGGCTCGGACTTGAGCCTGTATAGTTTGTATCCTTTCTGTAGGAAGACAGACCCGCATTCGGTTTGAGTCTATCTCTACTCCGATGAACTTTATGTGCTGAGATGGCAGCAACACAGACTTTGGCCAATTGAAGGTGATTCCAAGGGAAGTGCCTAGTGATATTGTGGCTTGTACGTTCTGCAATAGTAGACGCCTGGAGGTGGCAGCTAGGAGCCAGTCGTCCAGATACGGAAACACCTGGAATCCTAGACTCCTCAGGTGAGCAGTCACGACCGCCAAACACTTGGTGAACACCCTGGGGGCTGTGGTGAGACCAAAGGGTAGTGCGCAGAACTGAAAATGACTGTCTCCCAGGCTGAAGCTCAAATGTCTCCTGGACGCCTGATCTACCAGGATGTGGTAATAGGCATCCTTGAGATCTATGGAGCACATCCAAACACCTTTCTCCAGCAGTGGGAGAATGGATTGTAAGGTGACCATTCGGAACTTGGACTTTTTGACTGATCGATTTAGGATACTGAGATCCAAAATGGGCCTCAAGTCCCCGGTCTTTTTTGGCACCAAAAAGAATCTTGAGTAAGTCCCTAATCTGATCTGGTCTGCGGGGACCGGTTGGATGACTCCTTTTTGAAGCAGCTTTGAGACTTCTAAGGCTGCGATTTCCCATTGACTGGGTGGCGGGTCCGGGATTTTCTTGGACGGCGGTGGGGAGTGAAGAAAGGGGATGGCGTAACCTCCGGCGATGATTCGAAGCACCCATCGATCCTGAGTGATACCTTCCCAGGCTTTTAGGTGCCTCGAAAAACGACCCCTGACTGGCTCCGGAGCTGCACAGTCGGGCAATCCTTCAGGGATTGTGGAAGGCTGAAGAGCCACGAAAGGACTCACGGTCTCCAGTGTTGCGGGGGCCTATGCCGCCTCTGGGACGGCGTCTTCCAGAAAAATTTCCCCCTCCTCTGCCTCTAGAAGGGGGATCGTCCTGCTGCGAGGGATAAGACTTCTGGGATTTACGGAACCACATTTTACCTCCTCTTTTAGCCTTGGGATAAGGCCGAAAGGGAGTGGAAAATCGTGCCCCTACGGCAGTCAAAGTCTTACCTTCTTGCTCGCAGCGGGTCAATGTGTCCTTTACCTTGGGTCCAAACAAAGAGGACCCATCAAAGGGAGCGTCGGCAAAGGAAGACTTAAAGGCTTCCAAAATGACACAGGCGGAGCCAGGCTTGCCTCCGAGAGCAACACCCACTGCCGCTCTACCGCCCCTTGGCTGCATATGAAATGAGCCTCATGGACGAGTTTGATATCGATGACAACGTAGCCAACTGAGAGCCAACCGTCTGGGCCAGCTGCTCAGGTAGGTTACCCAAGAGGGTATCTGAAAGCTCCTTGATCAGATCCCTCTGAAACCTAGTGAAGTGCGTTAAATAGTTCAGGGACCTTAAGGTAAAGGCCGCTGAACTGAGGGTGCACTTCCCGTACCGATCCATGCTCCTAGACTCCTTATTAGGAGGATGGACGGACGTCGAAGCCTCTGCTACATCTTGTTGGGTAGCAGATGCCACCACCAAGGCATCTACAGCCACACCTTTGGTCAAAAACTCTTTCTCTGGGGGTGCTGATAAGAACTTATTTGGGCGAGCAGGCACCGGTTCCACAGAGTCTGGATGTTCCCACGCCCTTCGACAGATCAAATCTAGGAGCTCGTCGAAGGGCGGAGACACCCAGGAGGCGGAGGGCTGAGCCCCAAAGGCCTTGAGGAACACCGACTCGTCAGCGGAAGGGGGTTTGGAATGCCAGCCGCCTCGTTGTTTGAGGGCTTCCAAGATGTCTGCAAAGGAGACATCATCTGAGGACGACTTAGGGGACCCTTCCGCATCATCAAGATCGGTGTCCGACGTGAGAGACTCATCGGGGGAGTCGACGTGCTTCCTCTTGCACAGTCTTTTCCTTGGGGGTTCCTCTGAAGAAGCTTCAGAGGGACCTCCAGGAGGGGGGGAACCCCCACTGGGGGTGACCTCAGGCCCCGGGGCTCCGCTGTCTAGGGACAGGGGGACTACCAAAGACCCAGTCTCCGTGTGTAGGGAAGGTGCTGGTGAGACCGTGGAGGTAGCCAAACAGGATTTGGCCAACGCATTCCTCATGGCCCTGAAGGCCGGACCGCCAGAGTCCTGGGAAGGTCCAACCCCCGTGGCCACAACAGTAGACGGTACCCCCGCAGCTGACGCACCGAGGAAGGCTCGAACCGAAAACATCGGTCCGGCGCCCCAGGGGCGACGGAGGAGGTCCGTGTCGAACTCCGACTCGAGAGCCGGGGTTGGAGTAAGGGTCGGGGCCGACCCGAAAACCTCCATCGGCTCCACCAGCACCGGCTCCAACGGTGCCAAGGCTGTTGGAGGAGGAACCAGAACTACAGGGTGGGCCATCGGCTCCGAAGCCGAATGGGCTGGAGCCGAAACTAATTTCTGGAATACAGGAGACTGAAACAGTCTTAGGAGCACCCTGTCGATGTCCGAATCCAACATCTTTCAAGATCGGGAGGAGACCGACCGGGTCCGAACTGACTTCTCCATCGGCTCCGAAGGACTGGGGGACCGGCTCCGAATAGACTCGACCAGTATCGGTGCCGAGGGAGATTCCAAAACAATTTCCCTCGGTGCCGAGGAGGGCTTTGGCGCCGAAGGGGAAGAGTCTGAGCCGGCAACCCTCTTCGGCTCCAGAATCAGTGGGGCTGATGAAGGTGACCCGCCTCTCGAAGCCCCAGCCATCGGCTCCGAAACCAGAGGAGTCGAGACTGGAGGCATCGAGGCAGACCGTTCCGCCCTCGGCTCCGAAGTCCGTGGAGCCGATGGAGAAGCCTGCCTAGATTTCTTACTGGTCGGTTCCGACAGACTGGTCGGAGCCGACTATTTCTTTTTCTTGGCTGGAGAGGAAGAGGAAGATAAGGCCTCCTCGAAGGAGGGTTTAATCAGCCCTTTCAAGATCAATTTATTCTTCCTCTCTTGGAGGACTCTAGAGGAAAAAGCGTGACACACGCTGCAAGACTCCTGTAGGTGTTTGGCGCCTAAACAGTACACGCATAAGGAGTGATCATCGGTGATGGACATTTTATAGTTGCATCTCGTGCACTTCTTAAATCCTGAGGGTCTATGCTCTTTGGACATAATGCCTGTAAACCACTCACTATATCAGTAGAAAAAACACTATATATGTCACTGAGTAAAGATTTTAACAACAATAAAACCTTTTTTTTTTTTTTTTTTTTTTTTTAAACGAAAGTTAACCAGTACAAGTACAGGTACAACCACACAAAAAACACCAAAAAGGAGGGCCAAGAACCCTCTAACTTAAACAGGTACTTGACCTCTCTAAAAAAAAAAGCAGACTCACTAAAGAATAGGGGAAGGCCCCTCTAACTTAAACGGAAACCTTTCCCTGTTCAATCACACAAATTCACCACAAAAAATATCCAAAAACACACTGATACACAACGCTAGCTGTTAAAACAGCTTTTGGGTAAAGAATAAAGAATTTCCTGACAGGAAAACTTTAAGAAAAAACAGCACTTAGCTCAGCCAAGTTCGAGACCACGTGCTAGCTTGTAAGCGGCAAACAAGATCTGGGGGATTAGTGGTGGTGCATCCTGGGATAGAGAATAGCTCAGCCAATAAGAGGCTTCGCTCTATAGCATAGCGTGCCGAGTCGGAGCCGAGGATCAGCTCCGAGCCCATCAGTACAGAATGTAGGCGAGATAGGATCACATAACATCTGTACTATGTCCTTCAAGGATGCATCTGCAGTCATAACATATGGGTAGAATACCATAGCCAATCTGGGGGAGGAGGTACTAAGAAAAGGATGGTGTAGTTAAGATACCCTGCAGGACTGCTGTAGCAAAACCTGCTCTGGATCTGGAGTATAAAGGTAAATTGTAATGTTTGGCAAATGTATGCACGGAGCTCCATGTAGCAGCTTCTAAAATGTCCTTGGTAGCCACCCCTCTTAGGAAGGCTGTAGTGGTGGCTGTGGCCCTCGTGGAATGAGGCCTAATGTTTGCAGGAACCGTCTTTCCATGAAAGGAGTAACAAAATCGAATGCAATTTCCTATCCACTTTGAAATTGTCTGTTTGGAAATTGCTTTTCCTTGTACCCCAGCAGCATATGCTACAAGGAGTTGGTCAGTCTTTCTATAACTTTTAGTTCTGTCCAAGTAGTAGCGTAGTTGTCTGTGTATATCCAGAGTGTGTAAAAGTTTTTCCCCTTTATTTTGTGGATTTGGGAAGAATGTAGGCAAGTGAATAGCTTGGTTCAGGGATACCCTAGATACCACCTTTGGCATAAAAGTAGGATTGGTTCTCAATGAAACTCTGTCCTGATGGAAGATAAGAAATGGCTGTACTGCCATTAAAGCTTGTAACTCAGATACTCTTCTTGCTGAAGTTATGGCCAGAAGGAATGCAGTTTTCCAAGACAGAAACTGTAGATCCGCCGATGCTGCTGGTTCAAAGGGAGGAAGTGTTAGTTTCTCCAGCACAAAGTTGAGATCCCAAGTAGGTAAAGGGGGTTTCCTTGGAGGATTGATGTTTTTGATTCCTCTCAGAAATTGCCTGAGGAGAGGGTGCGAGAAGATAGGTGGATCAACATTGTATTCTGCTGAAATTGCTGAGGCATGAATCTGAATGGAAGAATAGGACAGGTCATTGTGGAACAATTCTGCTAAGTATTCCAGAATATGTGCCATGCTCGCCACTGTCACATCTAAGCCTTTTGTTGTGTTCCAAATGAGAAATCTTTTCCATTTTGCTGAGTATGTCTTCCTTGTGGAAGGCCGGCGAGCTTCCATAATAATGTCCTTTACTCTCTGTGATAAGTTATTTTGAGGGGGGTTTATGGAATTTTCCAGGCAGTTAGCTGCAATGTTTTCAAGTTGGGATGCATGATCTTGAAATTGTTCTGTGTCAGAAGAAGCCAGTCTGGAGCTATCAGAATCACTCTTGGCTGTTCTGCCCTGATCTTCAGTAAAACCTTGGACATTAATGGGAGAGGTGGGAAGGCATATACTTTTAGAGCTTTCCAGCTGAAAGAGAGAGAGTCCACCCTCTAAGCTTGTGGGTGGTATGTCCTTGAGCAGAATGTCTTCAGTTGATGATTGCGGGGCGAGGCGAACAGATCTATCTCCGGCTTTCCCCATGCTTTTGTTATGAGTAGAAAGATGTCTGGGTGCAGCATCCATTCATGTGCATCCATGGTAGTTCTGCTTAAGCTGTCTGCCAGTGCATTTTCTTTCCCTGACACGAACTGGGACTGTAGTTGGATATTGAGTTTCAAGCATAGTTCCCATAGATTCATGGCCTGCTACGTCGTGGTCTGGGCCTAAACAAGGTAAGCAGTAAGAGTGGAAATCTTTATGAGGTATTTGTTTCCCACAAGTTAAACAGTTATTCACTTTTTCTGACATCGGCTGAGGCAAGAAAGAGTCCCCAACGGGGTACTTAGCTTTTTAGTAGTCTTCGGTAGTAGTAGAAGTATTCGGTAGTAGTAATCTCTGGTTCTGACCGACCGGCACTTGCGAACAGCTTCTGCTTCGGGCGCCACGCGGCAAGAAAGACTGAGGAAAATGGCGTCGGCTGATGCCTTTATACCCGAAGAACTGCAGCTATGACGTCGGGTGAAGTGCGACACCAGCCGAGGCCAGACCCAGACTTTGGAATCCGGCCGACCGAAGGGCTGCCTGATGACAGGACAACCCATTTGTAAGGACTGCAGATGCATCCTTGAAGGACATCTGGGACTGTAGTTGGATATTGAGTTTCAAGCATAGTTCCCATAGATTCATGGCCAGCCTACATAGAGGGTAGGAATGCGTGCTTCCCTGCTTGTTTATGTACCACATGACTGTGGTGTTGTCTGTCCTTATTAACAGGTGGCCTTGATGGAGGAAAGGTTTGAAGGCCTCAATTGCGTGTTGAAAGGCAACCCTCTGTTGGACTGGCAGGCTTGAGCCCACCACAGGAATTCCTTTTGAAGGCAAGGAATTATTGGTATCAAAGTTTCCAAACTGTGACTGTGCTGAGACCATACACTCCTTAGGTACCATTGTAATTTTCTCATATGCAGCCTGGCTTGTGGAATCAGAATTATGCAGGATGCCATGTAACCCAGGGCCTGCAGGATTTTCCGTGCAGTTAGCTGAGTTTGTCTTGTCAGATTCATGAAGTAATCCGGAAGTTGTTTTTGTTTTTCTTCTGTGAGAAAGGCCATTTGGGTGGTTGTGTCTAGATCTGCACCCAAAAGGTTATCCTTTGGGATGGAACAAGTCTTGATTTTTGGATGTTGACTGTGTATCCCAAGGCCTGTAGTAGGTGGATGGCATAGGCCAAGTCCTTTATCAAATTTTTCTTGTTGTCCGCTTGTATAAGGCAGTCGTCCAGATATGGGTAGATTTGAATCCCCTGAAGTCTGCAGTGTGCAATTACTGATGCCAGGCATTTCGTGAATACTCTGGGCGCAGTAGATAAGCCAAAGGGCAATGCTGAGAATTGATAATGCGCTGATCGTGCAAGAAATCTGAGGTGTCTTCTGCAACTTTGTCGAATAGGGACATGCAGGTATGCCTCCTTGAGATCTAGAGTCACCAGCCAAGACTCCTTGCCCAGCATGGGAAGAAGTTGCTGTAGGGTCAGCATCTTGAATTTTGGCACAATGAGGTAAGTATTCAGTGCGGACAGGTCGAGAATAGGCCTCCATTGATTTTCTTTTCTTGGAACAAGGAATAATCTGGAGTAAAATCCTTGGCCTTGTTCTGAAAGAGGTACCTTTTCTATGGCTTTCATTTGAATTAAGCTGTTGATCTGCTTTAAAGCCTCTGCCCTCTGATTTGGTGGCAGGTTTGACATTCCATTTCTTCTTGGCAAAGTGTGGAAGTGGAACCTGTATCCTTTGTCTATTATTTGCAGTGTCCATGTGTCCCTTGTAATATAATGCCAGTTTTTTGAGAATAAAGAAAGCTTTCCGCCCAAGGGTGCTTCCAATTGAGCCCTGGTAGGCGGAATCAAAGGAAAGTCATTGAGTCTGTCCAGGTGTAGTAGTTGTTGTTGCTGTTCCTGCACTACCTCTCTGGTTGGTAGGCTGCCACTGACGGCCTCTGTAGGAGCCTCTAGCTTGCCCTCTACCTCTGGGACGCCTGTTCCTACCCCTCTGGGATCTGTCCGAGTCTGGAAAGGACCAATTCTTAGTTGGCCAGTTCCTGCTGAATCTCGGTGGTTGTACTTGCAGAAAGTCCTTAACTGTTTGCACAGATTTTGCCTTTTCTTCAAACTTCTTTAAGACCTCCTGAGCAGAGGAACCAAATAATTTTTGTTTTTCCATTGGAGCATCCAGGAGTTTAGCTTTAACATGGTCTGGTAAAGATTGTTCCTTCAGCCAGGCATGCCTACGAATAACTGCCCCAGTCATAGCTGACCTACATGAAGCTTCCAGTGCATCATAACCACACTGCAAAAAAATGATTACTAACCTGCTGTGAGTTATGTACCAGATCCTGAAGGGATTTACGGTCAAGGGGTTCAGAAGAAGAAAGCTTCTTATGCAATTCATCTAACAAATACTCTTGGTACTGTATCATATGAAATTGACAATTTAATGCCCTCATGGAAAGAGTTGCAGAAGTATATACCTTCTTTCCCCATCTCTCTAAAGCTCTAGACTCCCTTTCAGAAGGTAGAGGATTTTTGGCAGTGGTAGCTGCAACCCCTTTAGGGCCCTGAGAAATAGTATCTGGGTCTGCAGAATGGGCCTTGTACAGATGTAAATGAGAATCCGGGACCCTGTAGTATCTATCAGGTTTGGCAGGTGCCGGAGGGAGAGAATCAGGGGCTGTACTAACATCATTATACACATCATCAATAACATTCAAAACAGGAGGTATAGCTAAGGGCCTATGCTGAGGTAAATGCAAAAAGGTCCTTAATCTCTTTCTAGAATCAGAAAATTCCTGACCCTGCCATTGAAAATGTTCTCTCATAGAGTGTAGTGTCTCACCAAAGGAAAACTCTTCAGGAGGGGAGGCCGAAGGGATAGATTCTTCAGCATCAGAATCCTCGTAGGCCGAATAAGCCTCCTCCTGGTGATCTGACAACTCAGATCCATCCGTAGACTCATCTGAAGAGTGTTGGTCAGAGGGCTCAGTCCTGGGCCTTTTGTTTGGTGGTGGGTGAGAGCCCCTGTCCGGGTGAGGCTGAGAACCTCTAATTAAAGAAATAAGATCCTCTGCAAGGCTGAGGATCTGAGAACTAGAAGAAGGTCTCTGAGAGGTAGTCTTGGGAGGCAAAGCTTTAGGAAGTTTAGCAGCTTTAGCCCTGGAAAAAGCCTTAATGGACATGGAAGCAGGGGGTCTAGCTGCACCACGTGCAGGAGTAGACTTGTCCAAAGGAATGGTGTCGGACATTTCCTGGACACTGGTTTCGGTAGGTAGCTCAGTAGCCGACTCAGCCAGGGCCTCCAGGGCCGCGGTGGTCAGTTGAGTGGATTTGGTTAAAGGATGTTCCGAGGACTCGGTTTCGGCCGAAACCGAGACACTCGCGGTAGGCCTTACCGTGGTTTCAGCCGAAACCGCGGGCCGCGAGTGTCGGTCCTTGTCCTTCCGTTTTTTCACCAAATGCGATGTCGGAGTCTTCGACGGCATCTTATATGCAAAATTAGCCCCAAAGAATTCCTCTGCAAACTCCGACCGACGTCTAAGAGTTCGTCGGTTGAAGGAAGCACAGGCTGAACAGTCCGAGACGTCGTGGTCTGGGCCTAAGCAAGGGAGGCAGTAAGAGTGGAAATCCTTATGAGGTATTTGTTTCCCACAAGTTAAACAATTATTTACTTTATCTGACATCGGCTGAGGCAAGAAAGAGTCCCCAACGGGGTACTTAGCTTTTTCGAAGTCTTCGGTAGCTGAATCACAGGATCTGACCGACTGGCACTTGCGAACTGCTTCTGCTTCGGGCACCGCGCGGCAAGAAAGACTGAGGAAAATGGTGTCGGCTGATGCTTTTATACCCCAGACGCTCTGACGTCGGGGAAAGTGCGACATCAGCCGAGGCCAGACCCAGACTTTGGAATCCGGCCGATCGAAGGGTTGCCTGAGGCAGGACAACCCATATGTTATGACTGCAGATGCATCCTTGAAGGACATCCCAGGGCCTGCAGGATTTTCCTTGCAGTCATCTGAGTTTGTTTTGTCAGATTTTTGAAGTAATCCGGTAGTTGTCTTTGTTTTTCTTCTGTGAGAAAAGCCATTTGGGTGGTTGTATCTAGTTCCGCACCCAGAAAAGTTATTCTTTGGGATGGCACAAGTCTTGACTTGTGAATGTTGACTGTGTATCCCAAGGCCTGCAGAAGGCGGATGCCATAATTCAAATGTTTTTCCAAAGGTTGTTGGCTGTCCGCTTGTATAAGGCAGTCGTCCAGATACGGGTATATTTGAATCCCCTGAAGTCTGCAGTGTGCAATTACTGATGCCAGGCATTTCGTGAATACTCTGGGCGCAGTAGATAAGCCAAAGGGCAATGCTGAGAATTGATAATGCTCTGAACCTGCAAGAAATCTGTGGTGTCTTCTGCAACTTTGTCTGATAGGGACATGCAGGCATGCCTCCTTGAGGTCTAGAGTTACCAGCCAAGACCCCTTGCCCAGCATGGGAAGGAGTTGCTGTAGGGTAAGCATTTTGAATTTTGGCACAATGAGATAAGTATTAAGTGCGGACAAATCGAGAATAGGCCTCCATTGTTTTTCTTTTCTTGGGACAAGGAATAGTCTGGAATAAAATCCTTGGCCTTGTTCTGCGAGAGGAACCTTTTCTAAAGCTTTCATTTGCAATAGGTTGGCAATTTGTTTTAAAGCCTCTGCCCTTTGATTTGGTGGCAGGTTTGGCATTCCTTTTCTTTTTGGTAATGTATGGAAATGGAACCTGTATCCTTTGCCTATTATTTGCAGTGTCCATTTGTCCCTTGTAATACTGTGCCAATTTCTTGAGAATAAAGACAATTTTCCGCCCAAAGGTGCTTCTAATTGAGCCCTGGTTGGCGGGATCAAGGTGAAGTCATTGAGTCTGTCCTTGTGCAACAGTTGTTGGTCCTGCACTACCTCGCTGGTTAGGAGGCTGCCATTGACGTCCTCTGTAGGAGCCTCTAGCTTGCCCTCTACCTCTGGCACGCCTGTTCTTGCCTCTTTGATATCTCTCTTCTGGAAAGGACCAATTCTTAGAAGGCCAATTTCTGCTGAATCTTGGTGGTTGTACCTGGAGGAAATCTTTGACTGTTTGTACAGATTTAGCCTTTTCCTCAAATTTCTTTAAGACCTCCTGAGCAGTGGAGCCAAATAACTTTTGCTTTTCTAGTGGAGCATTTAGAAGCTTAGCCTTAACATGATCTGGCAGAGATTGTTCCTTCAGCCAAGCATGTCTACGTATGACTGCACCTGTCATTGCTGACCTACATGAAGCTTCCAATGCATCATAACCACACTGCAAGAAATGGTTGCTAACCTGTTGTGAATTATGTACCAGATTCTGAAGTGACTTACGGTCTAGGGGTTCAGGAGAAGACAGCTTTTTCTGCAATTCATCCAACAAATACTCTTGGTACTGTATCATATGAAATTGACAATTTAAAGCCCTCATAGACAAAGTGGAAGAAGTATACACTTTTTTACCCCATCTCTCTAAAGCCCTGGACTCCCTTTCAGAGGGGAGTGGATTTTTAGTAGTGGCAGCTGCAACCCCTTTAGGACCCTGGGAAATAGTTTCAGGGTCAGCAGAGTGGGCCTTATAAAGGAAATGATGTGAGTCCGGGACCCTGTAGTACCTATCGGGTTTAACAGGAGCCGGAGGAAGGGTGTCAGGGGTAGTGCTAGACTCAGAATACACATCATCAATGACACTTAAAACAGGAGGAATAGCCAAAGGTCTATGCTGAGGTAAATGAAGAAAAGTCCTTAATCTCTTCCTGGAATCGGAGAATTCCTGGCCCTGCCATTGGAAATGCTCTCTCATGGAGTGAAGGGTCTCCCCAAAGGACAGCTCTTCAGGAGGGGAGGCAGAGGGAATGGATTCCTCTGCATCAGAATCCTCGTAGGCCGTGAAGGCCTCCTCCTGGTAATCTGATAGAGCAGAGCCATCAGAGGCCTCATCAGAGGACTGAGGATCAGCGGACTCAGCCCTGGGCCTTTTGTCTAGAGGGGGTTGAGAGCCCCTGTCCGGATGAGGCTGGGATCCCCTGATTAAGGAAATAAGATCCTCAGCCAAACTTAGTATCTGTGAACCTGTAGTGGATCCCTGAGAAATAGTCTTGGGAGGCAGAGTTTTTTGTTGCTTAGCAGCTTTAGCCCTAGTGAATGCTTTAATGGACATGGATGCAGGGAGCCTGGCTGCTCCACGTGCTGGGGTAGTCTTGTCTAAGGGAATGGTGTCGGTAGTTTCCTGAACACCGGTTTCCGAGGGTAAATCCATAACCGACTCAGAAGAAGCCTCCGGGGCCAAGGCTGTCGGTTGTACTGTTTCCACGGTCGGAAGTACCAAGGACTCGGTTTCAGTCGAGACCGAGACACTCGCGGTAGGCCTAGGCGTGGTTTCAGCCGAAACCACGGTCCGCATGTGTCGGTCCTTGTCCTTCCGTTTCTTGGTTAAATGAGAAGTCGGAGTCTCCGACGGCATTTTATAAGAAAAACTAGCCCCAAAAAATTCCTCTGCAAACTCCGACCGACGCCTAAGACGTCGTGGTCTGGGCCTAGGCTAGGGAGGCAGTAGGAATAGAAATCCTTATGAGGTATTTGTTTCCCACAAGTCAAGCAATTATTAACTTTAAGCGTTTGATCTGACATCGGCTGAGGCAAGAAAGAATCCCCAAAGGGGTACTTAGCTTTTTGAAGTCTTCGGTAGCTGAATTTACAGGAACTGGCCGACCGGCACTTGCGAACTGCTTCTGCTTCGGGCACCACGCGGCAAGAAAGACTGAGGAAGATGGCGTCGGTTGACTCTTTTATACCCCAGGCGCTCTGACGTCGGGGAAAGGGTGACATCAGCTGACGCCGGACCCAGACTTTGGAATCCGGCCGACCGAAGGGCTGCCTGAGGCAGGACAACCCATATGTAAGGACTGCAGATGCATCCTTGAAGGACATCAACAACCGGCACCGGGGTAGCCTCCGGGACCGAAGTGTGCGGTAAAGCGGTGTCATCGGTCTGAAGCAGTTGAATTACCGCCTCCGAAGAGACCGATGCACTCGCGGTAGGTTTTGGCGTGGTGTCGATGGAAGTCGTGGGCCGAGAAAGTCGGTCCCGGTCATTCCGTTTTTTGGAAATATGTGTTGTCGGTTGTTCCGACGGCATGATATAGGAGTAATTTTCCCCAAAAAAGTCTTCAGCAAATTCTGCCCGGCGCCTGAGTGTGCGCTTATTGAAGCAAGCACAGGCAGCACAGGCCGAGACGACGTGGTCTGGGCCAAGGCAGGGAAGGCAGTAAGAATGGAAGTCCTTATGAGGTATTTGTTTACTACAAGACAGTTATTAACATTTGCAGTTTTATCTGACATCGGCTGAGGCAAGAAAAGGTTCCCCAACGGGGTACTTAGCTTTTTGATGACTTCGGTAACTGAAAACACAGGAGCTGACTGACCGGCACTTGCGAACTGCTTCTGCTTCGGGCACCGTGCGGCAAGAAAGACTGAAGAAGATGGTGTCGACTGATGCTTTTATACCCCAGCCGCTCTGACGTCGGGGAAGAGGCGACATCAGCCGACGCCGGACCCAGACTTTGGAATCCGGCCGACCGAAGGGCTGCCTGAGGCAGGACAACCCATATGTAAGGACTGCAGTTGCATTCTTGAAGGACATCCGGTGTTCCACACCAGAGGTCAATTCCTCATTGGTCAGATCCGACCACAAGCTTATCAGCCTAGACATCCACATCCCACCCCCAGTCCCAATTAGGGATACCATCGTAAAAAACTTCTCAAAAGCCAACTTCACACTTCTTAAGACAGAAGTGGCAAACTTCATGACACCCATGCAGACGGACAATAGAGGTATGACTGCCAAATCCTACACAAATGCACTTTATAAGCACTTACACAAGTGCATGGATCATGCTATCCCTAATAGAACCAAGGTGTTATCCTCCAAAAAAAGGAAGCCAATCTGGTGGTCCTCTGCCATAAACAAACTCTACAACAGAAGAAAGAAACTGTTGCAAAAAAGAGTAAAATCCCATGACTGGAGGAACTCCCTGGTCAACCTCAGTAAGAAGCTGAGATCCCTCATAAAATCCTCCAAAGCTAGTTACGAAAACAAAATTACCACTGACTCTAAAGACAACCACAAAGCATTCTATAGCTATGTCAAGAATCTAAATGGGAACACTCAGATCTGCTCTGAGTTACAGCATAATGGCACTAAACATATAGAACCAACTGATATTGCCAACATCCTAGCAGATAGGTTCAGTGCTAACTTTACCCCCCTCTCACCCCCTAGAGGGCCCATCTCTATACTGGAAGAATGTAAAGTTCCTATAATCACGGCTGCACAGGTAAAAAACACACTCTCCAAAGCCAAGAACACAGCATCCATGGGACCAGACAATATCCCAGGCTGCGTTCTACACGAACTATAGAATGAACTGGCACCCTACCTAAGCACCATGGTCAATCACAGCCTCACCTCAGGCTTTGTACCCACTGAATGGCGCACCACGACAGTTATCCCACTCCACAAAGGGGAGCCACGACGGACCCCAGGAACTACAGCCCCATTAGCCTGACGAGCCTGGTCTGCAAGGCCATGGAACGTATCATCATGGAACTCATAAACAAAGACATTGGTAATCTCCAAACTCTGGACCCTACTCAGTTTGGATTTGTAAAAGGCAGATCATGTCTCCTAAACCTGAGTGACTTCTTTGAAGCAGTCACCAAAGCCATAGATGAGGGTAAAATGGTTCACACAGCTTATCTAGATCTCGCCAAGGCTTTCGACACCATCTCCCACTCTGGAATTATAGATAAGCTCACTAAACTAGGTATAAATCCCTATGTCACAAGATGGGTTGCCAACTGGCTCATGGACAGAACCCACACTGTGAAAGTAGCGGATTCCAAATCCGACATCAGACCAGTGACAAGTGGAGTACCACAGGGTTCAGTCCTGGGTCCTCTCCTGTTTGGTATCTACTTCTCTGAAGTGCAGGCCAACACAGAAGGTCTTTGGCTAACAAAGTTTGCAGATGACTGCAAACTAGGAGCCATAATCGAAACTCCTAACGATGTGGACAAACTACAAAGGGCCTCACTGAGACAGATACCTGGTGTCAAAGCCATGGCCTGAAGCTCAATGCCAAAAAGTGTATTGTCATCCCCTTTGGTAAAAACTCTGTACCCATGAACTACCACATAGCTGGTAGTCTACTTAATGCCGAAAATGTGATAAGAGACCATGGGACACAGGTGGACAGTAGTCTCTCCTTTGATAATCACATCGCCACAGTGGTCAGGAAATCCTTCTACGTGGCTCATCTCATCACAAAAGGATTCTCATCCAGAAAAAAAGAGGTCATTGTTCCCCTCTATTCATTACTCATTAGACCCATTATAGAGTACAACGCCCCTTTTGGTATGTACCTCACAAGACATCTACAACAACTGGAAAGACCACAGAAATACCTCAGAAAGACGATTAATGACCTCAAACAGATGCCCTATGCAGACCGTCTCAAAAAGCTACAGCTTTACTCCATCGCATATCGCCTACTCAGGGGCGATCTCTGCCTAACATACAAAGCTATGTCAAACCCAGAGCTGTTGGACATGCTCCACTTAAAGAAATCCCAATCCCTCCGAGCTACACGCTCTAGGGACCTTAACCTTGTCACCACAATAAACAGAACATGGAGGGATAGATTCCTGTCCCAGAGACTTCCCATACTCTGGAACAGACTACCTATCTATGCCAAACAGAGCTCCTCATTAGCACTCTTCAAGAAAAATCTTGATGATTGGATGGGAAATGGAAAATTCACCCCGGGATCACTTCTGTGGCTCTGCTCGACAGGGGCATAGGAAAATAATTTTCTTGGGTGGCGAAAGCCAGGGTACATTTTTTGGTTAGGCTTGTACGGGCCCTAGGGCCGATAGCCTAGTACCTACCTATGAAGCTATGAACCCTAAGAAACTTAGCCAATTGTTGAAATCAATCATTTTCTCCTTGTACTGTGGTATCATTCTGGGTAATGGTAGGATGCTGTTCAGGGCTAGGGTCACACTCACCTGGGCTACATAATCTGAGCGCTTCTCCATGTCTTTTTTCATGTAGTCCAGGGAGGTACATCTCAGGTCATTCACATCAACATTAACAATGACAGAGTCATATTTGTACCTGTTGTTGAGGGACCTGAGTGCGTGCATTATGTGGTGGATCCTGGCACCTGACAGGCAGCTGACTGTTACTTTCTCTTTATTCAACCTATTGAGTAGGACATCAATGTGTCTCACTATCGAGCCACCTATGAGTAGGGTGTTAGGCATGCTGTTTTGCCTCAGGGGCTTTGGTTGAGTGGCACACTGTTTAGGAGAGTTATGTGTCTCGTGATTAGTGTTGTGGTGGTCGAGTGCATTTCTGCCTTGGAGGTCTCTGCTGTTTGGACAGATTTTTATTGAGAGCCTCTGCGCAGGTGGGTGTGTGGTTTGTGTTTTATGTGAAGGCAATGCTGGTGTGTGTTCTGGAGGCCTATGTGTTCCATGTGGTGTGGTGCAAGTGCTGACCTTCTCCTCTTGAGCAGCTATTCCAGTCTTGGCTGGAGAGTGCGTGGATTCCAATTTGGATATATAAGTGCATCTCTCATAAGTCTGAGTGTTGGGGGTAAGAGGAGAGGGTTGTCAGTGTACATGACACAGTTGCTACATTGCCTCCGGATGCCCAAGTTCACCAGGTTAATAGGAGAAAGCACAGGGAACTGACCATTAGACATGCCTGGAGGAGTGGGCATTAATAAGTACTGGGGCTGTTTCCTTGTAGAACGTTTAGTGCTGGTAGCACTTTTGTGTACTACAATAATTGCTACAAGAAGTCTGGTAAAGTGCTAAACTAACAAGCTAGTAAAAGTGCAGGAGAGGAGCAGATCTAAGAGAAAATTTGAAGAGCAGACTTTGGCACTGCTCAGAAGCTTACCAACGGTCCTGGATACAGCAAATTTGTATCTAGACTAGATTAGTTACAGGAAAGGTGGGAAACAAGCGCAAATGCGGGCTTTTAAACCAGAAAGTTGAAACAGAGATGGAAAAAACTGCCCAAACAGCCAATAAGCTACAATTTCTAGGCCAGGGACCACTCCTCTTGTGGTAGATAGGCTGCCTAGTACTTACCACTCCCACTGACAAGTTAGAAGGCTTCCCTCCAAAACAGAAAGGCTTGGGGGCTCAGAAGCTTACACACAGTCCTAGATACAGCAGATCTGTACCTGGACTATACTAGTTACAGGAAAGGCAGGAAAAGTACAGTTGTGTACACTTGCCATAAATGTACATGTTCGAGTGTATTCACTTTTGCAGTCATCACATTTGGGTTATCTGCCTGCGGGTAGCCCTCAGTTGGACCGAATACCAGAGTCTTGGGAGTTCTACGTTGGATGCTGTCGCTTCTTCCATGACATCAGGTCATCAGGGGTATAAAACAGGCAGCCGACGTCACTGCATCATTATAGCACTGATAAGCTAGAAGGCTTCCCTCCAACACAGAAAGGCTTTGGGGGCTCAGAAGCTTACAGAGTCCTGGATACAGCAAATCTGTACCTGGACTAGGCTATGACCAGCTATGTTATATGGGTTGGAGATGGTGGCACTGACAAAAAGGAGTCAGAGCTGGAGGTGGCAGTGTTAAAAATATTAAGATTTGTATTGGGTGTGGTAAGGATGGACAGGATTAGAAATGAGTATATTAGAGGGTTAGCTCAGGTTGGAAGGTTTGGAGACAGAGCCAGAGAGGTGAGACTGCTTTGGTATGGACATGTGCTGAAGAGGGATGCTGGGTATATTGGGAGAAGGGTGCTAAGAATGGAGCTGCCAGGTAAGAGGAAAAGAGGAAGGCCTAAGATAAGGTTTATGGATGTGGTGAGAGATAAAATGCAGATGGCTGGTGTGACACAGCAAGATGCAGAGGACAGGAAGAAATGGAAACAGATGATCCGCTGTGGTAACTCCTAATGGGAGCAGCTGAAAGAAAAAGAAGCAAGTAAAAGTACAGCTGGCGATGAACATCTGACAAATGTAAAACATATTCACCTTTGTCCGAGAAATTTGGGAAGAAGACTGGCAAATTTACAGACTTGACTGATGGAAAATTCAGAAGCAATTTTTGGTAAAAGGGACAAATTTGTCCTCAAATATGATCTATCTTAGTGAAAACCCAGACAACGAGGTTTTGTGGAAAGTACATGTAATTCCAAAATTCTAGCACACGTAACAGCTACCAATATTAAGGTCTTCTAGGACAGAAGCTTCAAATCAGATTTAGCAGCAAGTTCAAATGTGGAGTCTGTCAAGGACTGCAGAACAACAGTGATATCCCATGGAAGAAATGGGTCACTGAGCAGGGGATTTAAAAGAAAGGTTAGCTAGGGCTTTCCTCTGAGGAGCCTGAGAGAGGCTAAAGAAGAATGATTTTCACCAATGTGAACGGAAGAAATGGTAGCTAATTGTACTTTGACAGTACAATAACTAACATCAATTTGAAAAGATGGAGCAAGGAAATATAACACTGCAGAAAGAGAGGCTGAAAAGGGTTCAAGGTTTTTCTCTGAGACCCAAACAGAACATCTTTTCCATTTGTTCTTGTATATCTTCCTAGTTGAGGGTTTATGTGAGGGAAAATAAAATGTGCTTGCATGTCCGGATGAGGCTCACTCGACAAGGGATAGCAAATATGGCTCTGAGTCCATGTCTCAAGGAGGATGAACTAGATGAGGCTAGAGAAAGGGAAAACACACCTGTCAAGGTCAATGAGAGGCTTTAAGGATAACCGAGACCTTCAATGCCAATGCTTTCTGAAGAAACTATGGAAACAAAAGGAGTGGGGGGAGAAAGGCATAATGAAGTCCTGGTATGTCAGAGTCCCTGGATGACTCCTCCTCACGGGGAATCAGAGTGAAGACCTCATTGCATTTGGTGTTCAGGGAAGAGGTGAAAAGATTGCAAATAGGAGGCCACAGAGGCTGAAAATCTGCTCTGCTACTGGCAGGTTGAGGGACTACTCATGAGGGAGCAGGAAGGATCTGCTCAACCTGTCTGCAAGAATGTTTGACCTCCCTAGGACATTCGGTTCTACTACAAAACAGCAAGAGGATATAACCAATTGCCAAACCCTCATGGCCTCTCAACAGAAGGGCCAAGATCTGGTTCCTTCCTGGTGGCTGATGTACCAAACCACAGATATTTGTCTGTTTGAATCAAAATCACATCCAAGGGAAGAGAGTTCTGAAAGGCCTGCAACGCTACAAAGACTGTTCTCATCTCCGAGATATTGATGTGAAGACTGGCCTCTAGATGAGACCATGTGACTTGGACTGTCCTTCCCAAATAATTCCCCCAACGTAGTAGGGAGGCATCTGTGGTCACTATAGCCTGAAGGAACAAAAGAGTAGAAGGATGTCCCTGTGGAAGGAGAGGGGAAGTTATCCACTAATGAATGTGCGTCTTGCAGATGTTCATAAGAATAATTGGGCAGGACATTGGTTGCTGCCTGATCGACCACTGTACTGCTAATATCCACTGAAGCATTCTAATGTGAATCCTAGTGAGTGGGACCAAAGTTATAGAGGCAGCCATGGAACCCAGAAGTTGGAGAACCAGTTTAGCTTCTTGTGTGGGAAAATGTGCTGGCCTGGGCTTCGGAATCATGGGATGATATTCTTGAATGGGAAAGCCTTGCAATGAGATTTTTCTTATCTAACAGAGCTCCGATAAACTCCAAAGACTGGGAAAGCTGCAGATGAGTCTTTTGAAGGTTTACTGTAATCCCAAGGAGTCCCTGGCAAGGAAAAGTAGATTCCTGGAGGGGGCAGTTATGAGTCAGTTATCCTGATAAGCAAACACCCAGAATCCCTGCAGTCACAGATGAGCTGCTACTACTGCCATGCATTTGGTAAACAACTGGGGGTCTGTGATGAGTCCAAAGGGCAGAGCTCTGAACTGGTAGTGACTGATTCCCAGCTGGAATTGGAGAGTCTTCCTGGAGAGACTGTCCATGTTAACATGATAGTACATGTCTTGAAAAATTTATTGTGCACATCAAGTCATTTCTCTTCAACAATGGGAAAATCGACTGAACCATGATCTTCTGGAATTTGGTATGAAAAACTAACTTGTTTAATTGACTTAGACCTAAAATTGGTCTTAGGTCTGCAATTTCTTTGGTACTAAAAAGAACCATCAGTAAATTCTGGACCCTCTCTGGTCTGGTGGCGCCTCTTGGATTACTCGACTTCTTTGAAGTTTTTCTATTTCGGAAGCAGCAAATTCCCTTGGTGAGGGTGGAACATCAATAATTCTCCTTTGAGGCATGGGAATAAAGTGAAAGGGAATGAAATTGAGTCTTTCGGCTTTTCCCGGTTAGGGGTCGCCACAGCGGAACTCCGGTCCGCTAATGATTGGTAGTTGATTTTTACATGCCGAGTTACCAGCCCTGATGCACAACCTTCAACGAAGGTATGCCCATTCACGCATGTCTCCACGCAGAAGACGCTCTAGCTGAGAATCAAACCGGACAGCATCTTACTGTGAGGCGACAAAGCTACCGCAGCACCACCACCGCAGGTGAAAGGGAATGAAGTAACCTCTGGTAATTGTTCTCTGAAGCCATTTGTCTTGAGTGATGGTTGTCCAGGTCGCAGGGTGCAGAGACAAGCATCCACTGACTGTCTCCAGTGTAGGCAGTCAGGTGGCAGTTAACTGCCTCCGGAGTAGAAGAGTTGGGCAACATTTCAGAAGCTCTTAAAGGACTTCTCAGAGAACAGATCCCTGAAGCCCCGACACTGAGGACCACCTCTGTCTCTTGGGTGACATTAGTTGTCAGAGTTTCCCCCTCTGCCACAGGGAGCTTCCTCTCCAGAAGTGTCGGTTAGAAATTCCTAAGATTTTCAGAACCATATTCTCTTCCCTTTCTTCATATTTCTGGAGAAGGTCCTCTGGAGAGTTGAGAATTTGATCCCCAAAGCAGATAGGGATTTGCCATCCTGTTCAGTCCTGGCAATGGTCTCTAAATTTTGGCTCAAATAAGGTTGATCTGTTGTATGTGACACTGACAAAGGACATATTGAAATGCTCAACGAAATCGCAAAGCGGCATCCCAGTATGCCTTCTGATGGAAATACCTGTGCTGGCTGCTCTAGATGCCCCCTCTGTGGCACTAGGGCTGAGGCACACAGATGCGTTAGATAGGGATTGCAGAGTAGCCACCTGAGAATCAAGAGTTTTTTCTGATCCACAGAAAAGGTCCCTGGAAGAGAATTGAACATCTCCTTGACTGAATCTCTTTGAAAACAGGTGAAGTGTGCCAGATAGCTAAGTGCCTTCACTGAAAGAACAGGCATAGACTCGCTTCCCAAATCTGTCCAGAGTGTAAGATTCTTTACTGTGCAGGCAGGCAGAGAAGCTCTCCACAGCAAGCTCCTTTTTACTGGCAGCACCACGGAATCAATTGCTGGAACCTTGCTCCAGTGTGAATGGTCTTTCAGCGCCACTAACAATTTGTCTAGCTTCTTGGGGAAAGGTTCAACTGTGTCAAATTCCTTCCATGCCCAGGATGAGATAAGGTCTTAATCTTATCCTCTGGGGGGGGTACCACCTATGAAGTAGATGGGTCAGAGCTGAAAGCCTTGAGGGAAAACCAATTAAACTGAGTCCTAAGAAGAAGGAAGATGGTTAAGATGATCAACCCCCTTTCTGTCTAAGAAGTTCAAGAATCTCTCCAAATGAGATGTCCTCAACAGGGAATCTGGGAAAACGTTCTCCCTCATTAAAATCAATATCTGTGGTAGAGGATTCCTCAGGGGAATTTAAGTGTCTCCTCTTATACTTGAGTTCTCTGGGAACCTCTACTGTGGGTTTCCCAAGACAGGACTCAGAAACATATAATGTATCATGAGGAAGAACTGGCTGCCCTGACAGATCCTATGGGAATGGATTAGATCCAAAGGAAAGAGAAGATCTATCCCTCCTCTGAGATAGTACTTTCTTGAATGCCTTGGATGCAGAACCTTCAATGGCTCTGGGGAGCTTGTCCTTTGGGTCAGAAACTCTAGGTGGAAGCTTGACCCTGGAGGCTGTCCAGCTAGAATCTGGGGAAGTTGCCAGAACCGATCTATCAAGCACTGAGGCCCCTAAAGGAAGAAAATGATCCAAGGATATTGGATCAGATACCAAACTATCGGAGTTGAAGCTGATGTTACGGCTCCTGGAGTCAGACAGACAGACCGGGGTTGAGGAAACATGAAGTCTTGGCTCCAGTGCAGATCTATCCAGTAAGAGTTGGATCCAAGACCTCTGATTGGGGGGGGGGGGACTGGATCAGAGAAGGAGCCATAACTGGGAGATGAAGAGAGATATGTCTACTGGATCCAGTAGTGGCTGGAGCCGGTGGCACCCCCAAATAAATATGGGTTCATAGGAAAAGCCTCATCATTCTGTCCACATCTGCATTGGTGAGACTCTTGGAAGGATCTAACTGACTTGAGAGATGAAGCTGAAGGAGGAGGTCTACAGGAGTAAGGAAGTATTTCTTGTAGAATGGGATCTAAACCTTGCAGACACAGGATTTGGGGAGAACTGAGGAGCAATCAGGGGGCCTATAATGATAGAATGAGAAGGAGAAGTTGGATCTGAAGATTCACCCACTTTAGGACCCAGAGCCCAGAGTCGGAGAATGTTTCCTTGAAGATTTAGACTTGTCTGAATTTTTAGACCTGTCCTAATTTTTGGATGAGGAAGAGGCACAGGAAGAATATGAAGCCCTTGTCTTCCCAGCTGTCGATGGAGTCATCATGCCAGGTGAAGGTTGGATGAGACCTTTAACATGAGCTTGTTTCATCTCTCTACAACTGCTCTCTGGCCAAAAACCTCACAAACTGAACAAGCTACATTCAGGTGTGAGGGGCTAAGACAATACACACACTTACTGTGGGCGTCGGACTTTGATGACTTATGTGTGCATGACACACACTTTGTAAACTCAGAGGGTTTGTCAGACATATTAAAGGACAACAACAGGATTCTATTCTTAAATGCTCAACTTCTCTGTCCTTTTTTTCCCTATTTATAGTTCCTGCTATGAATAAACAACAGTACAGCATTTAAAATATATCAAATTGACTGTTTCTCTCCACTAGAATAGTACCTTACTGCACTGTGGTGGTTTCACATTCAAAAAAACTTTATCCCACCCAGGAAAAGCTTACTGCAGTCTCTAGTTTACTGATGTCATCAAGGTCAATAAATACAGGTAGTTTTCTAGCCAATTTCCTCCCCAAACTGACATCTATATTACCATCCCAAAAAAACAGCCATGCTGTGATGTCACAGCTCCCTGGTCCTTCCCCTACCCATACAGAAAGTAAAGGCTAGAACAAGGAAATGGTACATAAGTCAGGTCTCCTGCAATTACAGCAGGTAACAGCTCAAATTACCCTTATCACTTTGACTGCTAGGGAAGTTAGGTGTGAAGGGGGATGGGAGATGAGTCGAACTAGTACAATTCAGGCTTCACGAAATACTGCAATTTAGCCATTCTAAAAAGAAGCAGCAGTAAAAAGCACTCTGATGGCATTTGCACCGTTTGTGTTTTAAGTAGTCATTGAATGACATAAAATGTTACTTAAAGCTAACTGACTGAAAGACAGCATTGCATGCTTGTAAAATCAGTGTAGTCACAGGAGCATTAGGAAGAAAGAGGCCTGCGTGATGTAATATTTTACAGACAAGCACTGCATTGTGGGATACCTAGAGGCACAAAAAACAATCAGGAGGGAATTAGCCTCATAAGTAAGGATATCTCATCCAGGGACAAGGAGGTCAGAACATGTCTGTATTCTTCCTTATAAGGCCCATTACTGAGTACAACGCCCATTTCGGCATGTACCTCACAAAGCAGATGCAGCAACTGGAGAGACCACAGAGGTTCCTCACCAGGAGAATCCAGGGCCTCAAATATCTACCATACACAGATAGGGCTTTGGCGATCATGGACCCCACCTTGATGGGACTGCTCATATTCTCAAGTCAAGCTCCACTCCAGTAACCCACATGCACAGCCTCAACCTGGTCTGTGACATCAACAAGACTTTTTGGCGGGACAGATTTGTATCCCAGAGACTCCCCCATCTATGGAATAGACTACCTCTCCACATCAAGCAGAGTACCTGTTTACCCCTTTTTAAGCGCAACCTGGATAACTGGATGGGAAACAGAAAATATACCCCTGGGACACCACCCATGTCCCTGATGGACAGAGGCATCTGGTGCTGATTTGTCTAAACATGGGCTAAACTCTTGGCTAGGCTTATAAGGACCCTTATGGCTTTATTGGCCTGAAATTGTCCATTAAAATGACGAAACAAGTCATGGGCATTCAGAATTGGAAGCTCTAGCTTTGCTGTACTTTTCATTTTATTTTTACTGATTGTATTTTCAGTGACCTTCTCACTTATTGTTTTAGTTTGTTGTTTGGAATATTTTTGCAGTGACCCTAATGATAATGGATATCAGCTGGGTATAACAGCCCTGTGTTTTTTATGCTTAGTCAAACACTGTGCTTGTGCTGTGCTGATGAGGTCAAAACAAAGCCGAAATATGCATATCCACAGCTATTGGGGTTTGGCTTTCTTGGCCTGAAATTGTCCATTAAAATGATGAAACAAGTCATGGGCATTCAGAATTGCCAATTAGCTGAAACACCTGATGTTCATAAGGGTTATCTGCATATATCCCATGTTCCTCTGATACAAGAGGTTTGGAAGGTCACTCAGTGGAAGTTCTAGCTTTGCTGGAGTTTTCATTTTGTTTTTACTGATTGTTTTTTCAGTGACCTTCTCACTTATTGTTTTAGTTTGTTGTTTGGGATATAAAAATATTTAAAAACGTGAATTTTCACAGAGTGGTGTTAAATGTAGGAAACACCAAACTATGATGAAATAAACATGTTTTCTGAGTCTATGGGTACAGTTCTCCTTTAACAAAGACCACACAGTGAAGAAAAAACTTACACCGTTAAGAACAACTATACTAAGGCTTCTAGGAACTATATAATCCCAGATTACAAGCAAGTAAAACTACTGAAAACAGCTTAAAATTAATGGTAAGAATCCAACAGTAACACTAAACTGCTATCTAAATTAAACTGTCATATATAAACTTTTTTTAAACTGTAAAAAAAAATAAGGGGGAGGAGAAAAGAAGAATATATCGGAGCAAAATTTTGCAAGTAAAGAGAAGGTAATAGCCAATAAAGACTTAACCCTTATCTAATTAGTGAAGAAAAACTTCACCCTCTCCTGAGCATCACAGAACTTCTTAGCACTTGAAAGGGGGAAGAAATAGAAGGGTACAGCGTTATGTTGACCAAACTCAAAATCAAATATAAATAACGCTACTGAGCATCCAATCATTGGTTAAAAAATTACATTTTATTAAAATAATAAATAATAAATAATAAACTTAAATATGGCAAATGAGATCTAGCTCCCTCTATACATGGGATTATGGCTAGGGGGAGGAGCCTGAGCAATGGATCCTAAACTTTGAAATGGCAGAGCACACATCTGACATCGGATCTGAGACCCACACATAGAGGAATGGATGGAAAAAAACAGCATCAGATTTATTGTCACACACTTCAAAAAGTATAACTCCCTAGAAAAAAAATGTTTTATTACAGCTTACTAGCTTATTCTTAAGGCCGCATGACAGTTTGTGTACATGTATATAACTATATATATATATATATATATCTATATATATATATATATATATATATATATCTATATATATATATATATATATCTATATCTATATATATCTATATATATATATATATATATATATATATATATATTTATATATATATACTATCTATATATATATATATATATATATATATATATTTATACACACACACACATACACACACAAATATTATGAATAGTCAATTTCCGGAAGTGCTGACATACTTAAGGTCAACACATGTCAACAAAATGCATCATCTTCCAAGGCTAATCCTCAAAACATGCTGTGACACCCGGACAATACCCACACTGGACTGTCAACAATTAATGTGATTCCCCTACTATCCTGGGTCACTAACAGGTCTAGATCACCAAATGCTTAGGTAAGCGAACAGTGATTAATCGACCCCATGTAAGCGAAAGCTTACAAAACCGAACTGTCAGAACAGCGATTTTTTTCCAAGGGAAAAAAATCGCTGTTCCAACAAAAAAAAAAAAAAAAGCACATTAAACACATTAAAACATGAGATTAAGTGGGGGGATGTGCCCCCCCCTACTTAAATATACCAACTCCGAGACCGCACTACAGTGCCGAAAACAGCAAAGTACCGAAGCGGCCAAGCAAATTCTTTCCCAGGGAAAGAATTTGCTTACATGCCGCTTCGATATTTTGTAGTTTTGGTTTTGTCAGTTTGACAAAGATGCATTTGAAAAAGTACAGTTTTGTACCTACCATAAATGTAGATGTTCGAGTGCTAATACAGTTGCAGTCATAACAGATGGGTTCTCCTGCCGTCAGGCGGGTCCTCGGTTGGCCGAATTCCAAAGAAAAGGTCCGGCATCGGTTGTCGTCGCTTCTTCCCTGACGTCAGTGTGACAGGGGTATAAAGGAACCAGCCGACGCCATTTTCTTCAGTTTTTCTTGCCCCAGATGTCAGGTGCCCCCAGAAGGAAGGCAATACATAAATTTGTGTAATAGAGCAATGCAATATAATCAAAATACAGTAGTTGCAAGCAAATACACCATAAATGAATACCCCAATCAGGTTGTATGAGGAGGTGTTAGCCAATAGGCCTGTCCCAAGAGGGGAAGGAGGGAGGGAAACCTGGACTGCAGCTGTATTAGCACTTGAACATCTACATTTATGGTAGGTACAAAACTGTACTATGTTCATCGTGCATACAGCTGCAGTCATAACAGATGGGTAGAATCCCAAAGCTAAGAAAGGGGTGGTAGGCACTAGGTGGAACTAGGAGGAGCCAGGATGCCCTGCAAGACTGCAGTGGCAAAGTCTGCTCTAGTTTTGGAGTATAATGGTAGGTGGTAGTGCTTGGAGAAGGTATGCACAGAACTCCAAGTGGCTGCTTCCAAAATATCTTTGGTAGGAACTCCTCTGAGGAAAGCTGCAGAGGTAGTTGTGGCCCTTGTGGAGTGAGATCTGATGCCTGTAGGTACAGTTTTGCCATGAAAAGAATAGCAAAAGCGTATGCAGTGGGCTATCCATTTTGAGATTGTCTGTTTGGAAATTGGCTTTCCTTGAGCTCCTATAGCATAGGACACAAAGAGCTGTTCTGATTTTCTGAAAGGCTTTGTTCTGTCCAAATAATAACGCAGTTGTCTGTGGATGTCCAAGGAATGTAGTAATCTCTCCCCTTTGTTTTGAGGATTTGGATAAAAGGTAGGTAAGTGTATGGCCTGATTCAAAGCTACCCTGGATACCACTTTTGGCATAAAGGACGGGTTGGTTCATAAGGAAACTCTGTCCTGATGGAAGATGATAAAAGGCTGCACAGCCATGAGAGCTTGTAGTTCTGAAACTCTACGAGCTGAGGTAATAGACAGAAGGAAAGCTGATTTCCAGGAAAAATATTGCAAATCTGATGAGGCCGCTGGCTCAAAAGGAGGCAAGGTCAGTTTTTCCAGAATGAAATTGAGATCCCAAGCAGGTATTGGTTGTTTCCTTGGGGGTTTTAGATTCTTAGCCCCTCTGAGGAACTGTCTTAGAGAGGGTGAGAGAATAAGGGTGGATCAGTGTTGTATTCTGCAGAAATGGCTGAGGCATGGATTTTGATGGAGAATGAAAGTCCACTGCTTAGCAGCTCAGCTAGATACTGTAGTATTTGAGGTAAATTCAGTTTTCCAGGATCCTGGCCCTTTTTCTCATTCCAGACACAAAACCGTTTCCATTTTGTGGAGTAAGCTTTTCTAGTTGATGGCCTTCTGGCCTCCAAAATGACATCCTGCACCTCCTTGGAGAGTAGGGTCTGTTGTGATGCTAAGGAATCTTCCATGCGGCTAGATTGAGTGTTTTAGCTGGCTGTGAAGAGTTTTGAAGCTGTGCTGAGTCAGGAGAAGAGGCATTAGAGGCAGGGTCCATGGTGGGGAATGCGTCAGGCTCCTCAGGAGTGGGTACCAGTGTTGTCTTGGCCAGTCTGGAGCAATGAGAATCATCTTTGGTCTGTCTGCTCTGGTTTTCAATAGAACTTTGGGCAGCAGAGGAAGAGGTAGGAAGGCATAAACTGTCATTGATGTCCAACTGAAAGAGAGAGCGTCCACTCTCCAGGCCTTTGGATGGAAAATCCTTGAGCAGAATTTTGTCAATTGGTGATTTTTGTGGGAGGCAAAGAGATCTATGTCTGGCCTTCCCCATGCTTGGATTATCTCTGTAAAAACTTTTGGATGCAACTTCCGTTCGTGTGGATCTGTCATATTTCTGCTTAGGTTGTCTGCCAGCGTGTTTTCCTTGCCTGGCAAGTACTGTGCTTGTAGTTCGATTTGCAAGTCCATGGCCATGTTCCAAAGTGACATGGCCAGTCTGCATAGGGGGTATGAATGTGTTCCTCCCTGTTTGTTTATGTACCACATAACTGTGGTGTTGTCCATTCTTATCAATAGTTGACCTGGTTGCAGAAGGTCTTTGAAAGCTATAATAGCATTTATTACTGCTAGCATTTCCTTTTGATTGATGTGAAGGTGCTTTTCTTTTGGGACCATTTGCCCTGAATGCACCGATCTGTCATGTGCGCCCCCCAGGCGTAGTCCGAGGCATCTGTTGTGATGAGTTGATTTGCTTGAGGCTTGCTGAATGGAAGACCTGTGTTTGTTTGGCATGCTTGAGCCCACCACAGAAATTCCTTTTGAAGACATGGAATTAGTGGTATTATTGTTTCCAAACTGTGGCTGTGTTGAGACCATAGGTTTTTCAGGTACCATTGAAGTTTCCTCATATGCAGCTTTGCACATGGGATTAGTAAGATGCAAGATGCCATGAATCCCAGAGCCTGCAGGATTTTCCTTGCAGTCAGCCTGGTGCAATTTGCTAGTGCTCTGAAGTATTGAGTTAGTTGCCCCTGCTTCTCTGGCGTGAGGTAGGCCATCTGGGTGTTTGTGTCCAAGTTGGCACCCAGGAAAATTATTTTCCGAGAGGGTATTAGCCTTGATTTCTTTTTGTTGACTGTGTATCCCAGAGAGTTCAACAACATTATTACATAAGCCAGATGTTTCAGAAGAATGTGCTTGCTGTCCGCTTGGATCAGGCAGTCGTCCAAATAGGGGTATATTTGTATCCCTTGAAGTCTGCAGTAGGCAATTACTGATGCCAGGCATTTCGTGAATACTCTGGGTGCAGCAGATAAGCCAAAGGGCAATGCAGAGAATTGATAATGGGTTGAACCTGCAAGAAATCTGAGGTATCTTCTGCAATTTTGTCCGACTGGGACATGCAGGTATGCCTCCTTGAGGTCCAATGTTACCAGCCAAGACTCCTTGCCCAGCATGGGAAGAAGCTGCTGTAGAGTGAGCATCTTGAATTTTGGTGCAGTAGAAATGTGTTTAGGATGGATAGGTCCAAAATAGGTCTCCAATCTTTTCCCTTCCTTGGTACCAGGAATAGTCTGGAATAAAAACCTTGACCTTGTTCGTGCGTAGGTACCTCTTGAATAGCTTTCATGTCTATGAGATCTGTAATCTGCCTTTGTGCCTCTACCCTTTGATTGTGTGGCAGGTTTGGCATGCCTCTCATTTTTGGAAGGGTGTGAAAATGGAATTTGTAGCCTCTGTTTATAATGTCCAGGATCCATTTGTCTTTTGTGACAATATGCCAATTGTTTGAAAATAAGGCCAGTTTTCCTCCTAAGGGTGCTGCCATTTGAGTCTTGCTTGGCATGCAAAGGGGAAAGTCATTGGGCTTGCTTTCTGAATGGTTGTGAGTTATCCTCACCACCTCTTTGTGTAGGAGCGTGCCATTGTCTGCCTATAAACGATCCTTGGGATTGTCCTCTGCCCCTCGGGCGCCTATATCTACCTCTTTGGGGTCTGTCCGTGGCTGGAAAGGACCAATTTTTGGAAGGCCAATTTCTACTGAAACGTGGGGGTTGTACCTGTAGAAAATCTTTCACAGTTTTTGCATTGATTTAGCCTTTTCCTCCATTTTCCTTAATACCTCCTCAGCATTAGCACCAAATAATACATCCTTTTGTAGAGGGGCATCTAGTAATTTAGCTTTGACATGATCTGACAAGGTTTGTTCCTTGAGCCAGGCATGTCTACGTATGACTGATCCTGTAACAGCAGCTCTACATGAGGCCTCTAGAGCATCAAAACCACATTGTAAGGTATGCTTACCCACTTGTTCTGCACTATGCATCAAATCCTGCAACTCCTTCAAGTCTGGTTGTTCAGGTTGTGACATTTTACTTTTCAATTGTGATAACAAAAACTGTTGGTATTTTAGCGTATGGAACTGACAGTTTAATGCCCTCATGGTTAAGGAAGCCGAGGTATATACCTTTTTTCCCCACCTTTCTAAGGATCTGGAATCTCTCTCGGAAGGTAATGGGTTTTTAGCAGTGGAGGCCTTAATTCCCTTGGGGCCCTGTGAGATGGTTTCTGGGTCAGCAGCATGGCTTTTGTATAGAAATTGGTGTGAGTCAGGAACCCTGTAGTACCTGTCAGGCTTGACTGGGGCTGGAGGTAGAGAATCCCGGTTAAGGCAGGCCTCCGAGTAAACATCATCTAGTATGTCCAAGACAGGAGGTATAGCCAGAGGCCTGTGCTGAGGTAGCAAGAGAAATTCCCTAAGCCTTTTCTTGGAATCTGAATAATCTTGGCCTTCCCAGTGGAAGTGTTCCCTTAAGGTATGCAAAGTTTCCCCAAATGAGTAATCCTCTGGGGGGGATACAGAGGGAATGGACTCCTCTGCATCAGAGTCTTCAAAAGGGGAGTAAGAATGTTCCTGATCATCAGAGTGCTCTGAAATAATGGAGCCCTGAACAGAGGAGGGGGATTCTTCCTCCACTCTGGGCCTTTTGTCTGGGGGGGGGGGTTGAGAACCCCTGATAAGAGTAATTAAATCCTCAGCCATTTTAAGCATCTGTTTTTTAGGCATGGGGCCTGAAGATGGGCCCTGTGTAGCTTGTCTCTTAGAATGCATGGCTGCTTTAGACTTAGTGAAAGCCTTGATGGAAAAAGAAGAGGAAGGTCTGAAGACACCTTGAGAGGAGGTAGAGAGCAGAGAGCACTCCAGCACTACTGGGCTACAACTCATACCACACATTTCGGCCACAGAACATGGACCAAAACACAAAAGGAGGGGGTGTATCCATATTCATCAATGATACCCACACCTCCAGGTTAGTGGTGCAGCATGATACCTCTGAGATCATCCATGTACAACTAACATCGGGTAAATCTGCAATGCAAATTGTGGCCTGCTACAGATCACCCTCCATGACCCAGGACCACCACTCCGCCTTTCTGTAGACACTGGAAATCATGAAGGTCCTACCGAACACCCTAATCTTGGGAGATTTCAATTACCCTACCATTAACTGGGAAAACTACTTGAATACAAACTCCCAGGCTCAGCGCTTCCGGGAATTTATCAACTCAAATGCCCTGGATCAGCTGGTAAACTCCCCTACCAGAGGCCACAACCTATTGGACCTGGTCATCACCAACATGGGCGACAGGTGCTCCGTACTGTAGGTCAACGCGTCACTGGTTAGATCAGATCATAAACTAATCACCCTGGATGTCCACACCCCACCACCACCCCCAACCAAGGAAACCACAGTGAAAAACTTTTCTAAAGCAAACCTTAATTAAGGCAGAGGTGTTAAGTTTCACAGCCCCCACGCTAAAGGATAACACTGCCCAAGATGCAGAATCCTTTACCCTTGCACTCTATGAGCAACTACAAGGATGCATGGATCATGCCATCCCTAGCAAAACCAAGACTCACTCCCCTAAGACAAGGAAACCAGTCTGGTGGACCCCTGCCATAAACAGGTTATACAAGAAAAGGAGGAAACTAGTTCAGAAAAAAAGCAAATCCCGAGAAGGAAAGATATCCCTGATCAGTATCAGTAAGAAACTAAGGTCCCTCATAAAATCATCCAAGGCTAACTTTGAAAGAAAAATAGCCAAGGATTCGAAAGATAACCACAAAGCCTTCTTTAGCTATGTCCAGAATCTAAGTGGCAACTCACAGATATGCTCTGAGATAGTGCAAAATAGCACAAAATATACTGAACCTACTGATATTGCCAACATACTGGCAGATAGATTTAGTGCAAACTTCACCTCCTTCTCACCTTCAAAAGGGCCCACAACAATACAGGAAAAGTGTAGTGTCCCGGAAATCACAGAAGCACAGGTGAAAACAGCCCTTTCCAAAGCCAAAAACATAGCATCAGTGGGGCCAGATGGTGTCCCAGGCTGCGACTTGCACGAACTACAGAACAAACTAACCCCCCACCTAAACACACTGCTGAACCTCAGCCTCTCCACAGGCTACATGCCCATAGAATGGCACACAGCAATGGTTATTCCGCTCCACAAAGGAAGGGCCACAACTGACCCTGGTAACTATCGCCCCATAAGCCTGACTAGCCTGGTCTGCAAGGCTATGGAGTGCATCATCATGGAACTCATTAACAAAGACATTGGGAACCTCAAAACACTTGACCCGACCCAGTTTGGCTTTGTTAAGGGCAGCTCATGCCTACTAAACCTGGTTGACGTCTTCAAGACAGTTACCAAGGCCATAGACGAGGGAAAGGTGGTTCACACAGCCTACCTTGATCTCGCCAAGGTGTTCGACACAATTCCTCACTCGGGTATTATAGAAAAACTCACCAGCCTGAACATAAACCCCTACATCACAAGATGGGTTGCCAAATAGCTTACAGATAAAACTCACACAGTAAGAATAGCGGGCTCCAGGTCTGACAATAAACCAGTCACAAGTGGTGTCCTGCAAGGCTCAGTTCTGGGACCCCTACTGTTCGGCATATATTTCTCAGAAGTACAGGCAAACACAGGAGGGCTATGGCTAACCAAGTTTGCCGATGACTGCAAACTGGGAGCCATAATTGACTCTCTGGCTGACACGGACATCCTCCAAAAAGGCCTTACTGAGACAGACACCTGGTGTCAAAGTCATGGCCTCAAGCTAAATGCCAAAAAATGCATAGTCATCCCGTTTGGGAAAAACAAAACATCTACGAATTACCACATAGGCGGTAGCCCCCTTAATACAGAAGAGGTAATAAGAGATCTGGGGACCCAGGTAGATAGTAATCTCTCCTTTGACAATCATATTGCCAAAGTAGTTAGGAAATCCTTCAATGTGGCCCATATAATTACTAAGGGGTTCGCATCTAGAAATAAAGAGGTTATAGTGCCCCTCTACTGGTCACTCATCAGAACCATCGTAGAGTACAATGCCCCACTAGGGATGTACCTCACAAGACATTTCCAACAGCTTGAAAGACCACAAAAGCACCTCACCAAGAGGATTACTGGCCTCAAACATATGTCCTATGCAGCCCGACTGAAAAAACTCCGGCAGTACTCAGTGGCATATCGCTTACTCAGAGGTGATCTCTGCCTGACTTACAAAGCCATGTCCAACTCAGAATTGATGGACATGCTCCACCTAAAGAAATCCAAGTCACTGCGAGCCACGCGCTCTAGTGAGCTAAACCTCGCCACAACAATAAACAGAACATGCTGGAGGGATAAATTCCTGTCACAGAGACTCCCCATGCTTTGGAACAAAATTACTAACTACATTAGGCAGAGCCCCTCACTAACACTCCAAGAGAAGCCTTGACGAGTGGATGGGTAACAGAAAGTACACCCCTGGGATCACTTCATTGGCTCTGCTTGACAGAGGCTCAGTTAATTAATCAATGGGGTGGCGAAAGCCGACACACTCTGGCTAGGCTTATAAATGCCCTAGGGCAGATAGCTTAGTACCTACCTATGAACCTATAAGAATGGGTATGCCCCTGCTTGTTTATGTACCACATAACAGTGGTGGTGTCCTTCTTTACCATTAATTGTCCTGGAAGAATGTGGTCCTTGAAGGCTGTCAGAGCATTCTGTACAGCTAACATTTTTTTTGATTGATATGCAGGTGCATTTGACTTGGGTTCCATTTGCCCTGAATGCAATTCCCTGCCAGGTGAGCCCCCCATGCATAGTCTGATGCATCTGTTGTTAGGGTTTGGGGGGCAGGGGGTAGAGTGAATGGTAGTCCCTTGTTTTGGTGGCAGGCCTCTGCCCACCAAATGAATTCTAGGCGTAGGCAAGGTATGATAGGAATCATTGCTTCTAGATCCTGAGAATGTTGACACCATAGGCTACCATTGTAGTTTCTGCATATGCAGTCTTGCATATGGAATTAGAAGAATCCAAGAGGCTATGAACCCCAACGCTTGCAGTATTTGCCTTGCAGATAGCAGTTTTTTGTGGCCACTAGTTTGAAGTAGGTTGTCAAATGGATTTGTTTCTCTGGTGTGAGGAAAGCCATCTGGGAAGTTGTATTCAAGCTTGCTCCCAGGAATATTATTTGTTGACAGGGTACCAGGTGTGATTTCTTTTAGTTTATGGTGTACCCCAGACAAGTCAGCACCCTTTGTACAAAGGACAGATGATTAAAAAGTATGTCCTGGCTTTCTGCCTGAATTAGACAATCGTCCAGGTATGGGTATATTTGAATATTTTTTGCCTGCAAAATGCAATGACTGGAACTAGGCATTTTGTGAATACCCTGGGTGCAGTAGATAAGCCAAAGGGCAGTGCAGAGAACTGATAATGCGTGTAGCCTGCTTTGAAGTGTAGGTATCTTCTGCAAGATTCCCTGATTGGGATGTGCAGGTATGCTTCCTTTAAATCGAGTGTTGCCAACCAGGCATCTTTGCCTAGCATAGGAAGCAACTGAAGAGTCAGCATCTTGAATTTTGGAATCACCAAAAAGGTGTTTAGAGTACACAGGTCCAGGATAGGACGCCATGAATTGTCTTTTCTGGGTACCAGGAAAAGTCTTGAGTAGAAACCTTGTCCCTTTTCCACTTCTGGTACAGTCTGAATAGCCTTTAGGCTTAAGAGACAGAGTACTTTCTTTTGAGCCTCTGCCCACTGATTTGGGGGAAGATCTGGCCAACCGTTTGGGGTTGGTAATGTATGGAAGTGAAATCTGTATCCTTGGGACACTATATTTAAAACCCATTTGTCCTGGATGATGAGTTTCCAGTTTTTTGCACGTAGAGCAATCTTTCCCCCCAAAGGGGCAGTCAGTTGAGAAGTGCTTGGAAGTTTTAAAGTGAAGTTATTGAGACAGTTTACCATAGGGGGGAGTTTTACTACTCCCAGATTTGGAAGTGGGGGCCCCCTACTGCTTAGTCCTGTGCGTACCTTGGGACTGAAGCCTGGGTGTTCTGCTGGATCTGGGTTTGGGCTGAGAAGGCCTGGAAGAGGCAGGAAAGGACCAATTCTTAGAAGGTCAATGCCTACTAAATCTTGGAGGTTGTACTTGTAAGAAATCTTTAACAGTTTGCATAGATTTAGCTTTTTCCTCCATCTTTTTCAGAACTTCTTCTGCCTTATTGCCAAACAGGCGGTCCTGCTTTAAGGGAGCATCCAGTAATTTAGCTTTAACATGATCTGGCAAGGACTGCTCCTTAAGCCAAGCATGCCTTCTAAGTACAGACCCAGTGACAGCGGCCCTGCAAGATGCCTCTAGTGAATCAAAACCACATTGCAAAGTATGTTTTCCAACTTGTTCAGCAGAATGCATTAAATCCTGTAAATCCTTATTTTCAGCACAATCAGGAATCAACATCATTTTCTGTTTAAGCAATCCAATAATATGCTGCTGATACTTTAACATATGAAACTGGCAGTTTAAGGCCCTAATGGCCTAGGTTAAAGAAGTGTATACCTTCTTACCCCATCTATCCAGCGCCCTGGAGTCTCCATCAGAGGGGGTAGGATTTTTGGCAATAGTAGCTTTAATGCCCTTGGGTCCCTGTGAAATGGTATCAGGATCCACAGTAGGATTTCTGAAAAGGAACTTGTGAGAGTCAGGAACCCGTAATATCTATCAGGTTTTCTGGGAGCAGGAGGTAGAGAGTCAGGGGCCAAGCTAGATTCCAGAAAGGCATCATCAACAATGTCTAGTACAGGAGGGATAGCTAAAGGCCTGTGCTGGGGCAGGAGTAAGAAATCCCTAAGCCTCTTTTTAGAATCAGAGAAATCCTGACTTTCCCAATGAAAATGCTCCCTAAGAGTATGCAAGGTTTCACCAAAAGAGAAATCCTCCGGGGGGCAGAGGGAATAGAGTCCTCAGCATCAGAATCCTCATAGGTAAATAAGGCTAAATCCTGGTCATCAGAGGAAACAGAAATTTCAGAATCCTGGTCAGAAGTATCATAAGCAAACTCAGTCCTAGATCTCTTGGGGGGGGGGTGAAGGTTGGCTTCCCCTGATTAAAGTAATAAGGTCTTCAGCCATTCTTATCATTTGTTTTTTAGGCATAGAGGCCTGACCATGCGGTCTGGGCATCAGTTTTCTAGGCATGGTTCGAGTTTTAGGTCTTGAAGAAGAAGATGGTGTTGGTTTAATATGCAAGTCAGTAGGCCTCAATACAACCTCAGAACCGGTGCCTGCACAGCGGCTCCGGACCCATCCAAGGTAGAGACATCCACAGGTTCCACAGTTGAAGCATCTCATGGCATACTCCGAATGGGTCTCAGTAGAGGCCTGCGAATCTGAAGTAGTGGGTATCAGGGGCTGCGAAAGCACCTCACTGAGTACCAGTGAACTGACGACTGGCTTAGGAGAAGCGTCATCGGCAGCTATGGACCTAGGCGGCCTGTCTCTGTCTTTATCTTTGCATTTTTTCAGAATGTCAGTAGTTGGATGGCTTACCGAAGACATAATAATTGAACTGAGCACCAAAATATTTAGAAGAGAAAATATACCAAAGACAGATAGTTTGTGGTTTAAATAAGACACAAAACTGACAGTGAGGTATGTCGTGGCCAGAGCCTAGGCAAGGAATACAGTAAGAATGAAAATCTTTATGAGGAATTTGCTTTCCACAAGAAATGCAATTATTTACTTTTACTGACATTGGTTTAGAGCAAGAAAAGGTTTCCCCAATGGGGTACTTAGCTTTTAGTTGAAGACTTTGGTTCTGAAACTCGAAAATGAAAATTTCGAGAGTCGGCCGACCGGCACTTGCGAAATGCATCTGCTTCGGGCACCGCACGGCAAGAAAGACTGATATAAATGGCATCAGGTGCATGTTTTATACCCCTGACTACTTGACGTCACGGAAGCAGAGACAGCAACTGACGCAGGACCAAAGACTTTGCTAATCAGGCTACCTGAGAGCAACTGCAAGCAGATAACTCAAATATGATGACTACAACAGTGAAACACAAAGGACATCTGCACCACTTAGATTTGTGTCAAGGGAAGACATGTTGAAACACATTTAACTGAGGCACAACTAAAGTACAACAGTCATATTTATTAACCAAAGTGACTTACAAAACAAAAATCCAAATATTCAAAATGTGGATAGAATGAATAAACAGCTAAAACTGATGCATGCTCAGGGAAGAGAAACTAATCCTGGGCAGGATGCCAGTCAACAGTGCATGCACACATGCATGTGCTACACACACACAAATACACAAACACACACACTAACACATGCAATTTAGAAAATCACAGATGTATCTACTGCATCTCTTTGAGGTGAGGGAAGAAACCAGTGCACCCCATGAAAACCTGTTGTATGCAGACCACAGACTCCACAAAGACCTGAACTAGAGAACAAAGGCAACAATGCTAAATGCTGCATCACTTGCTGCTCTACATGTGAAGTTGAATAATTAAATTCAGATTAATTAAACCACTTCTAACCTCTTCTGATATCAAAATGAAGTAAAAAACGCTGCTTACTAAATTAACGTACTAACTAAATAATACAATAAATGTGTTTGCAACTATATACAGTCCTAGAGTAAGCACATGTACATTTAATGACTAATTATATGAACTACTGTGTAACCAAGTGGAATCTAAACTGGAATTCAATGTTAAATAAAAATAAATTATTTCTAAAAACTAATGTAAAGTAATCATAATTAAAACAAGTAAAAGTGAATTAAAGCCAACATTTTAATTAAAAGTTGTTAGCGCTGTTGCCTCACAGATCTTGGTTCTCCAGTTTACTTCCCTTTGTCCATGTGGGCTTTTGTCGGGTGTTCCAGTTTTTGGACATGCCACAAGTGAATCAGCAATCCTCTGAATGGTTTGCAGGTGTGTGTGTGTGTGTGTGTGTGTATACACAGTGTATGCATGTGTGTAATAGGGTGCACATCAGGTGATAAAGATGCATCCTATGTCTTGTGTGTCCCTGTGACCATGAAATAGAAAAGCAGGTGTGACATCACAGAACAGTCCCCTTGCTGCAGAATCCCCAAAACAAAGAAAAAACCACCGACAACGTACAAAACAGATATCTTAAGATGACGTCACTTTTTCATTTCAATTCTTCCCCAAAATGCTTTAAAAAAAGCAAAATGTCACTGAAACTGGCTTAAGTACCATTTACAAAGGTAGTCCTCGGACAGCAAGATAACAAACTCAGAAAGCAACTAGCTTTGGCTCTGGAAGATAAACAACTTATAGAACATCAAGATCAAAGCCCAGGCCTAGCTCATAAACTGGACCACACATGTTACACCACACTGCACAACTTCCACCAGCAGGTTGTGCTGAAAATATGTCCCATTACATTGGTATCATAAAGACAGTTCCATTTTCCACAAGGTAAGAAAAACAGAGTAAAATATTTCATATGTTTTAAAAGGGCAAAGAAGTAAGTGGTTAAGAGTTTTATACTGGTTCCCCAAAGTACTGATACCGAGGGGGGAAAATGTTTAATCATGAGATATGTGCTTTCTGCTGCTGTACTATTATTCATAAATGGTCTCTCTCAAAAAAGTTCCCCTGTTCACAGAACCCTGAGCTCCATGACAGTATAAAATGTGTGCAAGTCATACAATGGAATCATTTCCGAGGAAAAATGCAGAAACAAGAAAACAGGAATGTTCCCTAAACTCGCGTATCACTACAGCAGATAGCTGGCATCCATCCACTCTAAAACTTACTAGGGATACCTCACACAGCATTCATACCACAAAAAACATCTTGCAATATTTGAGTAGTATACCATTACAAAGAAGCACCAAAGAAAAACTTTTCCAACAAAGCAAAGAACAGCAGCATGTATGTTAAATAAAAATAGCTATGAAATATTTGTAGCAGCTAATCACCACCACTTTGAATCCTTCTATACACATACAATTCTACTCATTATTGCTACAGTTCGGGATTAGATTCAGCTGTAGGTGATGCAGGAACTAACAATGTACCCACTCATATAACAGACAGCATGGGAAGCTCATGTATTCAATACAAAATTTAACAGAGTTGCGCAAAAACGTCTGAACAAGTTTCAAATAAAGAAAACACAATCAGTGTGTGTCATGGGGGTGGACAGATGAATGTTTAGTGATTTAATCATCCTTACTCCCCAAACAACCTAGCAAAGCCTAATGATTTTTTCACTGAGGCCATATACACAGACACAGCAGTATGACAATACAGATGTCACTAAACTCTTTTTGCCATACAACAGTAAAGAAAGCGGAAACAAACGGACGATGAATGATATTCCTCTTACCTATGGCTGCCCTTGCAATGACATAATGCAGCATTACCGCCAGAACTACCTAGGCTGTTTGACTGATGTGACAGGCAATGACTCCAGTCAATAAGAGGGGATACAAAACAACCCTAGAAGAAATTAAACAGACCTAGGGCACAGTCTTGGCTGAAAAGACACAGATTAGGTCCCAGAAAAAACATCAAGTCAAGAAATAAAGACATTATACTTTCTCACCACACCACACTTACTACTAAGTAACATACATGAAAAATGTAATATTGTTAAATAAGAAATGTTTTTTTTTTTAATTTGTATTTTAATACAAGTTGCACAATGTTGCACAAAACAGTGATTTTCATTTTTACTGAAAGTTGCATAATACAGTAAAAAAAAAAAATACCCTTTTAGACAGTATGTGTCTGAGGAAGAGAGTCTGCATAACAAGTTTAAGTAAAACACATAAAACAGTCCACAAGAATATAGAACTTTACCAGCTTGCTGTGGATTATAACATACACGTTTAGACTACTGTTGCAAAAATATCCCATAAGCATATATACAAATCTCCATTATAACTTATTAAAAGTTGTACAGTGTGGTACAAAAAGTAATCTGCATTTTTACTAAAAGTTAAAAATGGAAAACCAAAAGAGTATTTTAGATACATGTCTGAAGAAGGCAGTCTAGATAACAAATTAAGTTAAATGTATAAAATTCTCAGTATATCAGCTGGCTGCAAGTACGCTGTCCATTACACTGAATATTTCAGACTACAGTTGCTAAAAAATATGCCCTAAACATATAAAAAGGTCTCAACATTATAGTTTACACTAAATGGCAAACAATAAAAAGTCCATTTTCTCTTAAACCTTTCAAAGCTTTTTCATCACAAATGTAGTGATCTGCAATCCTTTCTAATGAGTACATATTGAACGTAATTAAATGTCTTTAACAAACCAACTACAGAAGAAAACCAATGAGAAGTGATTTAACTCCCCTTCAGCTAGATTGGAAATATCTGCTGAATATTTCTCTCTCGATGTTGTCATACTTTGTGTACCAGACATCCTGCCTTAGAAGTGCACTGCACTATAATAAATTTATGTTGCTAGCTGCCTGGGTTTTTGAAAAAGACCAGAATATGTTAAGGTCAGGGCCTTGGTAAGTACATTTCTGACAGCTTGTCTCTACGGGGAATGGGGATGTTGCTGTCTCACTACAAAACATGTCAACACAGCTGCGAGAGTGAAGAAAAAGTGCAGCAGACAGCTGTAGGGCATGTGTAACAAGTACAAGACAACAATTCGTTATCAGTACCTCTGAAAGAATTCTGAAAGGAATTAACTTGGAGTCAAAGGCAAACAGTGTTGTATCATCCCCCAAATACTAAAAGATACTACAGTATTTCTTTTGGTCTTTGTTTACTGGGTGGTATGTATTAGGTAAAGAATGCCCATTTATAGACACGTTTCAAAATATTAACAATAAGCATTGCTAGGCAATGGCACAAAAATTGCTTCAAGTTAACATCAATCATAGTGTAAGAAGTTATGAAGCCACAGGCAATACACAAGGGGTTGCAACATGACAGTGAAAACAGGGCCATCTGAGATGGCTACAGTTAGAATTTAAGTGTACTGTAGTAATGTATATAAACAGCTAGTAACAGCAGCACAATGGCTGTAAAAGATTTTTCTTCAGAAATTTAACATCCTAGGTTCAATCCTGACTTCAGGTTAGTGTCTGTGTGGAATAATCATACTCCCCTGTGTTTATGTGCGTATTTTCTTGGCACTCAAGTTTCATCAAAGAAACATGCCTGACAAACTGGCTACTTTTAACTACCTACGTATGTGCTCTTTGTGTGACCAGCTATGGCTGAAAAGTTAAAAAAGGGTTTAAAAACCTCATCACTACACTAACCCAGTTAAACAAAATACAAAAAGAATGAGAAAAGCCAGCTGTGTATGGACTGAAAAGGAAAAGGGCTTCAACTGTTATCTTTGCATGCATATTCGTATACTCTAGGACATAGTGAAATCAGCAATAGGCCTCAATCTCTTCTTTATTATCCACATAGAGTGGGAAAACTGAAGCCTCTGCCTTAAGTTTAAGCAGCAGAATGGAAATGCTGAAATGGTTTTGGAGAAGGAAGCCATAACAGAAATGCCTCATACACTGCGGGAGCAGCTAATGGAATAAAGATAAACAACACTCTCAATTATAGCTTTTTCCATGGTAACAGTAACTGCTTACTCAGCAGGCAGGGAAGGATGCATTGCTACACCTACTAAGACAGATTGCCCACTACACTGCCAAATCATTGACACTATTTTGCTGCAATACAAGACTCTTCTAACCTCCCTCCTGACTAATCTTGAAAGCAAGTTTGCTGTAAACTTCTATTGCAAATGCAGTACAGGAGTTAAGAATCATAAAAGCTTGACAATGCGGGGTCTACTGCTCTTTAGGATAATGGGTCTAACATTTGTCTCCATTTCCTGTCTCTTGGGCCACATTTGTGCAACAGCTGCTCAAGAAGTGTGGGTGGAGGTCAAAGGTCATGCAGGGCAGCTGCTTTGTTGGACTAAATGACACTGTTACTGCATACCATGGTAGTCATTGCTGTAACCATGGAAGGACAGAGCAGTTTCCACCCACAGTATACAGACCTGTGAAACAAACAACGTCTGCACCTCCTTGTCTACAATACAAATACAAATATATGCACATACATATATACATATTTTTTAACCAGTAAAATTTTAATATTGACCCTGATACATGGTTCAATCAGTTGTTTGCTGTACATGAAGACTGGTAAGTTAAATGAATTTCAATCTAGAGAACCAGTTTAGGTCTTTTCTGGATATTCCCCCACTTTGTTGAAGGCCACATTATGCTTTTTGTTTACAAATGTGAATAATGGTGCATTCTGAGCCCAGGAAAAATAAATCTTGTAGCACTGCCTTGTGCAAGCAGTGTTGTCTGGTAATGGTGAATCAAAAAAGAGACAGAGAATGAAGTCTTTTGGATCAATCCTCACTGACAAGCAGACAACACTGACGACTCTCTGTGACGATGGCCCCCCTGCTGCCCTATGTCACCATCTTTTTGTCTGTGTGCTTGTACAACAATTATTTACTCTGCTACCAAAGTCGCAATGGGGGGTCAAAAACATACATCAATGACAAAAAGAGGGTTTCTTTTATGGAAGTAGATTAAAGACAACATCTGTTAACCAGTTCTAAAAAGCTTGAAACTGATACTAAGACACAATGTCTATTCCACTCATTAAATAACACATATAACATGCAGAATCTTGATAAAAACGATTAAGTGTAGGATTTTGGAAACAGCATTATTACATTACATCAGTGCTGCCATCTCTGTAAAGGCAGCTTCCCTATGGCATACACAAATTACAAAATACACCAAAAACATAGCCAAGAGAAGAACTTCACTTACAGTTGACAGAGTTAGTGTAACTTACCACTTTTAACAGTGTAACACTGACCCTTGTTATCCCATCAAGAAACACAGCAACAAGGCAAGAAAAGGAAGTTCAGGGATCAAAATCTGTCCAATACTTTGGGGAAACATGGCTAACATTAATAAGACTTGTTACCCTAATAATCACCTATAAACTAAATGGGGAAAGGAGTCTCTGCCTCATGGGACTGGGTTAAAGCCAAATTTTGGTCACTGTCTCTAGTCTGCATGTTTTCCCCATGTCTAAGTTAGATTTCTCTGGGTATTCAGACTTCTTCCCACCTTGGTTGTGCGATATATGTATGTATACGTAATATTTTATATATATATATATATATATATATATATAAAATCGTATGCATGTATTAGCGCACACATTACATATATGCATATATGTGTGTGTGTATGTATATATATATATATATATATATATATACACATATATATATATATATATATATATGTACATATATATATATATATATGTACATATATATATGTATATATATATCTATATCATATATATATATATATATATATATATATATATATATATATATATACATATATACACACCTACACATACGTGGTTGCAGATTAGTCTGTCAGACTTTGTTTTCGTCAAAAGACTAAATTGTTTTTATTACTTCAATGTTTACTTTGTGAAGTGTGAGGACTGCCGAGTTGTTCAATGCTTCAGGTGAAGGTAAATGTGAGCGAGTGTGTGTGTGTGTGTGTGTGTGTGTGTGTGTGTGTGTGTGTGTGTGTGTGTGTGTCTGTTAATGCTGAAACATTTGGATATATATTAGAAGGGGGGGATGGGTATGTGTGCATATAATGCCCAGGAACTGTGTCAGTGTGTGTCATTTTTATGCTGCTGTTATAGAAAGGGTTTTTGAAAGGTAATGTATAAGGCTAGGCTTAGACGGAGGAGTACAGTTAGGGTTAGCACATGAGTAAGGTGAAAGGTGGGTACCTTTCTTCATTTCTGCAGACATTACACAAAATTATTAAAATCCATATGCTTTAAGCAAAAACTCCTGGTATAAAAACTACCAGGGAATTGAGGTGTGTATGAATACCTAAAGCTCTCTAGGCAATAATTAATCATACATACCTCTTGAAGAATAATTTTCCTGGTAAACATTTTTATACTAACCACTCTCTCTGTACAGTACACAGACATCATAATAATCAGATGCTACTAAAATCACAATTGGAACAGTCAGTCGTGAGCTGGATGAAACTGTACCACAGGGTTGAAAAGAATTCAACAAATACATGCAGGTGAGAGGTTGGGCACAGAGCTAGGTAACATTACTAACGTTTGCTACTAACACTACACTTTCCTTGCTTTCTTTAACAAGACTGTTACTGCAATGTTGCTTTTTTCATTAAACTTCCGGAAACATGTATTTCTTTAAGGTGATCCAGCCTGCTACTCATGTCATTAACCTTTCAAATAACAAACAATATTTGCATAGCTCCGGCACTGCTTATATGTTACAGCAGTGTCTTTTTTTAAATCACTGTGTACACAAACTAGTCTCACTGCTAGAACCAAAAACATAGCAACAATAACTATAAATGATGCCCTTTGGGATGGGGTTAGCATAGTTTTCTAATATTTTCCCAGTACAAAACAAACAAAATTATTGCAGCATCAAACTGCATTCCATGTACTAATACCAATTACAGCACATCCTGTTTTAGACTAATGTCACATACAGCACCCCCTGTTTTAGACTAATGCCATATACATCCCCCCCCATTTTACACTAATGCCACATACAATAAACTTATCATACATGTACATCTTTTAACAAATCAGTGATATCCATCAGGCAATTAAAAAAAAGAGGCAAATATTCTTAAACTCTTTCTTAGCAGGCCCTGCCCGACCATGAATTCATCAGGCTGCTAATATCAAACCATTTTTTTACTATTATCCCTCAACAGGAACTGTGTCAAAGACAAATTAGTTAAATACCATTTGGTCAGCAGTGACTGACAGAATGATGTTTCACTGAAGTTTAAATGGCTTTACTTAATGTATCATTCTATATTTTTTGGGGGCCTTGAAATTAAGCATAATAATTAGAGGGCTGCAGGGAAGTGCAGCCCCCCCCCCATCATTGTGGGACTGGGGAGGGGGTGCCTCCAAGTATAAAACTCATTTAAAGTTATATCAAAGGATTGTTATGTCTCCCCGGTTTTGACTAAGTGGTCTTTGTTCAGTGAAATGTCTGATATTCCCCTAGGATGATGTCAGCTTAGCCCTAACCCTAGCCATATCATGTAGGTGAATAAATGCAAAGAAGGATGCTAAGCAAATGGTATGCTCCTAAGCCTCCTGGAGACTGTGATGAGAAACCGGATTAATATACAGTTCCAGAAAGGCACACTGTTAGTATTCTGTTGATTTAAGTGACACATATGTATGGCAGAATGCAGGTCAGACACTCAACTCACTGTATTATATACCCAACCAGACCTAGTATGTCACGAAGGTGAGGGATGTATCCAGAAATGTAAATTCCATACTCAGACCACAAACTGATGTATGCCACCCCCATTCAGCACCTAAAATAAACACAATCTCACCAACTGCTGCTCCACATAGGCTAATTTAAGCTGGTGACGCTGGAATCATAAAACTCTAGCTTTTAGATGAGTAATCCTGTCTGTAAGCACAGTAGGTAAACATACATACTGAAGATGTGGCGATTGTAGATTTTAGGTTCTATAAGTCATAAAGTTGCTGAGAGATGCTCAGAAAAAAATATATTTACATTTTTCCTCTAGTGTGTTATGACCATTACACCTCCATCAATTTGCCTCAAGCCCATTAATTGCCCTATACGGGGTACCCCACTGTGGAAGTGGGGGACATTTGAGGGGTCACTCATCCAAGTAGACATGAGGGTGTTTGTTCATGCACCAGGGAAGAAATTCACATTCCTTCAGGCAGGTAAGCAGACTTGCCCTCTAAACTGAGGCCTTATGGAGACCGTACCAGTGTTCCCAGCCCCCCCCCCATCAGTAGCCCATATCATGCCTGGCAATGGCCAAAGACGTGGCTCTTTAGAGTCCTAGTCTTACCCCTGGTGACGATGTGAGCACCCACATCACTCTAGGGGTCTCCTACGCCCTCCCATTTACTACTTCTTGTGAACTCCCAGTCCACATCCCCAGTTTTGTGGTATGTGGTGACACGCAAGTCTCAAAATGCACAGGTGCAAGTCTGCAGACTGGATACAACCAATTACTCCCTCTAAAAGCTTGCATAAACAATTAACTCCCAATTCCCCTGCTCCGCATTTCCAGCTCCCAAACTAACATTCAAACTAAGGACATCTGGTTTTCAGTCATGACTTCACCACTCTGTGCCACAGAGCTGGAAGAGGTGTACAAAAAATGTACTCATGTGGGTACGCTGAGTATGCTTAGCTAAACCCTTGTCAGCCCAGCATTCCATTTGTATGTCACTGAATAAGCACACAGCAAAGATATATGACAGAAGGAAGAAATGGGAATCAAGATCTGGAGATACATCTCCAAAATTTCATACACAGAGTCCCACTCTGCCTAGCCTCTTAAATGAGGATAAAGGATATGCCGAAACAGACTTACTTTAATCAGTACCGTGGGAATGGTTTAAAGTATCCCAGTATAAACAAGACAGATGCATCTAGAAAAAGTAGTGCTTAATTCTTATGCTTAGTTTACTTTTCTCCAACTGACCATAACAATACAACAGCAAAAATAGCCTATTTACCTATGTCACATAATGCTGAATAAGTTATCAGTCTGCAGACTACTACAAGCCTTGATTAACCAATAACTTGATAATAACAATAATTAACAATAACTTGATAAACCAGTGATCAGACTCAAACTCTGAACCTTACATCTGTGAGGTAAATACCTTAACCATAATGCCAACCCTGCAAAAGTCTAGATAAGGAAATGTACTAGGTATACAACTGCTCTATAATTCTATTCTTACAGGCCGAGGCATGCAGTAAGTAGACAAGATACACTAGACAGCAGAATTCTGGTTTATTGTTTACTATACGAGTTGCCAATGAAGAATAAAATGGCCTTCTTAACTCTTTTAGGCTGGGTTAACAAGGGACCTGTAAGAAAGACGTTCTGAAGGGGTCCACTGTTCTAGTACCTCAATGACCACAGAAGACCTGCAGGGAATGCATTTCCTATTGCTGAAAGAGGCTCTTTACATTGGATCTACCTTACCTGGCTTTGACACCACAGGGGAGGAGTCAAGCATTTAATTTCATGCTAGAATGTATAACATATCCAGTTTCAGGCAAAACAGTACTTTAATACTACATTAGAAAAACAATGATTTATTTTCTTTCTTTTTTTTTTTTTTTGACAAAAGAACAGTCCAGTGATGGATCAGTTAAAATGGACAGTGTATTACAAACCATTTGGGGATAAAGTGAGTAGTGAAAAATATATAATGCATTGTAAAGCTGTCCTATGTTCCCCATTATCTAAAATTCATCCTACTCCATCAACCATCCCCCACTAATATGTGAGTTATATAGCTGTTTTATTAAACTGAAATAATAGAAGAGACAATGAACAATATTTGCATAAAGTTGTTATACATTTTTTCAACAGTTTATTCGATTACAACGAGCTGCCAGATCATGTCACATTGACAGCAATTCCACTGTGTGGGAGGCAGACACAAATTTATGCATAACAAAGGCTTCAGGGCACATACCTAATGAAGTACGGCCAGACCCGACATACAAGTTCTTTAACACCTGCATCCTTGTCCTCTCAGTAAACAGCAGTGAGACAAGGGACGGGCAGTAACAGGAAACAAAACTATACCTTAAAACCTTGCCTTTATTCTGATGACCAAGTCATAGTACTTCTGTTCCAGCACCTTATTTAACATAATACAATAGAGAATACAAGGCAGTGTAAAAGCTGTATATACTCAAGTTTCATATTTGTAGTTAAAAGTGTAATGTGAAACAACACCACATATTCAGAAGGTTAATCAATTCCACAACACCTTTTGAACTCATGCAGTGCAAACACTGAATATGCCAATCAGATTCAGAGTTGAAAATCCAGCTTTGCAGAAAACATTTTATGGAAAGCAGTGCTGGCAAATATAAACAACAACGTGCCTGAATAAATTCTCCAAATAACTGTGTATACATGCTTTTATGCACAGTCATACGTGTACCTTTATAAACATTAATTCAATAAAAAGGCACACGACAAATCCATCTGCGTCCACCTTCTTTCCTTCTTGCACGTGAAATGCAGAAAGCACGAGTAGCAGCTGTGTGCCCCTACCTCCCAAGAGGAAACTGGAACTTCATCTGCATGCTTTCCACTCAGTGTGGCACCTTGCCAGTGGTGCTGGGCCGAAGCCAGCAGTACACGTGTTAACTGTTGTCAAAACTGCCTGCTGCGATTACCCAGCTTTCCTCTCCTTTCTTGTGACCTTTTCCAAATGGAATGCTCATCGTAAGCAATCAATAACTGCTGGTTGTGCTGTATTTCCAAATCCTGCATTAAAAACTGTCTCCCAGACAGAATGACTACAGATAAAATAATCTTACGCAGTTCAACTTTGAGATAGTTTCCAGGCCATTAAAAATGAATTAATTTAACCATTTTTCTCAAACATGCAGAATATGACTTATTCTACATTTTCACAGCATTTATGCTGTAAAAAAGCTAACTATAGCTGTGTCAAATACTTTTTTTCTCTACAACCTGTATCATACCCCTAGTGTTTTATGTTGTGATAATATAATCTCTCTCAGAGGAAATCTGCAACTTTATGAGACAGAAAAGTTTAAAATAAATTCTGCAGTCTACAATGCACTTTCTCAACAAACATACCATTGCATTACTTTAACAAACTGAACAACTGCATACATAATAAAAAGGGCAGAAAGAAAGTTATCTTAGGAAATGGGGTTGGTCCAAAACAGTATAACTAATCCGAAGCGGTTGATTCAGGCCATGAGAGTTAGCCTTTTGCTGAGCTGCCCGGGCTGTATGCACAGAAGCAACTTCTCATTAAAAAAAAAAAAAATGAGTTTTATAGACGATGTGGCGACCCCTAACCGGGAAAAGCCGAAAGACACAAACAAATAGATGTTGGTGTGTTGTACAGTAAAGCTGCTTAGCTCTATCTCGGTCACTGTGCCACTGCTTTCAGTGGCTTGACATTACTGTGACATCCAGCTAAGGCTGATGATACCTCAGAAGTGTGACTACAACCAGGAAAGTTATTTCAGTGTGAAATAAACAAACATACAAAGGAGTACTATGGAACATGCCACCTAAAGCAAATGTCATAATGCTGTTTTCTATGGACTAGACACGCAAAACTTCCCTGTACACCTGGAATCTACTTGTGGGGCACAGAGCCATGCATCTTACTCAGTATAGTAAAAGCAAAAAAGAAACATCTTCCCAGAACTGAAGCAGGCGACCAAGGGGAAATGGGCCAATACCAATATGAGGCAAAAACTGTATGCTCTCTGTAAAACGTTGTTTGCGCTTAGCACAATGTTTTTTGTATTGCCAGTGACCATCTTCCCCTTGGTCTTAGCCATGGATAACCCCTGAGGCTAAGGGACAAGGTTTTCTGTATTCCACCCCCTACTATGCTAAGTATTGTAGGGGATACAGACTAGCCACATCGGTTCAAAGGGGGTTACACACAAGAGAATACAGCCTGAAGCACAGTTGTGCGAGCTAGTTTTTCAGCCTTACTGGGTGTTCTTTTTCCTTATGGTGTACTACTATGAAGTTGATATATGCAAGTCAGGTGGGTGTGGGAGATGCACGAGGAAGAAGATGGGCAAGCCCTCTGCAAAAAAGTGCTTTTTTTTCTTATTGTTACCAAAATGCACCATGTGTACAGTATGACAGGATTGACTTACCCTGTTTACATACAGGATGTTTGAGTTCAGTATCTTTACATCTAACAGCAGACCTTTCTATGTATCTCCAACAAATTCTCTTACTTTTAATGTCCAATGCTTCCTACAGATAAGTCTGTCTTCACTTACCAAGGCCAGCACTGAAACATCTGGATAAAACAGCACTCCACTTTGAAGGTAGTATCAAAGGAGGTGTTATTCAGCCCCCTCTCATCCCTGCAAAACCTGCAGTTAGACAGCAGTATACACTCCCACGTTTACAGCTTGCCTCAGTGCATGCCTTTAGGTTTGCTGAAAGATATGGCTGGCTGACAGGTGTCAAACTACTAAAAATGCTCGCCTGTACACACATTCAGAGAAACCAGTATTCAGCCTTTTTCTTCTTTCCTTGCAAGATCCCCAAAGTTTGTAGGTCTACTCAAAAACGCAGTTCACTTACCACAGTCACTTAGCTGACTACATTCAGGACAACACCCCACTTCCACATCAGTGAGACTAGCAGGGACAGTGTTGCCCATTTTTTGAAAACATCTTAATGCTCGCTGCGCTACCACTACAATTTAGAGAACAAAAGCATTGCTGATATTAACAAATGAACACATGCATACATACAGGGACAGCAAGGGTTTCATACATTTGTATTAGGCTAACGACCACCAGCATCTTTATAAACCTAGCTGCACAACCCAACCCAGTGTTGTCCCAAACTGCCTTGGACACCTATACAATGAAGTATATTCATAAGGAGGAACCCACAACCTTCTGCTCCAAAGGCTCATGTACTCCATGTTGTGTCATTGAATGATTTTCTTATTATCTTGGCTACAGATTGGTTGAAGGCCAGATTACTGTCTACATATATTCTCAAAACCCAAAACTACTCAGTCAGCTGTTAGGGGTATTTTTTTTCAATGCAGTAATCAGCCTGGGTGAACAATTTCCCAAAGGGCACTATTATGCAATTATTCTTGTTGCGTTTTAATCTGTGGCTTTGGCACCGGTCATTTGTTTGTGTTAGAGCTTCCTGTAGGATGTTAGTGTGATGGAGGGAATCTATGGCACCTCCGATTTACAGTTATCTGTGAACTTGGTGAGCCAGAGGCCTATGACATTAGCCTTGACTCCTGAGAAGTAGATGCAAAACAGAGTCCGGTGAGTTAAGAGGGATTTATGCCTAATTCTGAGAGTTTGTCTAAAATACCATAGTGGGGTACTGCACTGAACACCTTGGTTAGGTCAAGGTAGGGGGTATGCACCGTTTGCCTCTCATCCACAGCCTTGGTGACCATGTTGAGGAAATCTATCATGTTGATTAAGCAAGACCTTCCCTTGACACAACCATACAGAGATGGGTCCAGTGTTTATAGATTGCCAATGTTCTTGCTGATCATTTCCATGACAATTCATTCCACTGCTTTGCATATTAGACTCATCAGACTTATGAGTCTGTTGTTCCCAGGGTTGGCTGATGGTCCCCCCTTACAAAGAAGGATGCCCTCCATTCACCTGGTACGTAACCTGGTTTAAAGCTGTAGTTATACAGTGCTTCAAGTGGTCTTGCTAGGCCATGCTTTAAACTATTCAGGAAGTAACTAGGGATACTGCCAGAGCCCACTGAAGCAGCGTTTTTGACCTTAGTGAGCACTGCCCAGGATCTGCTCCCTGCTGAGACCTGGGGGGGGGGGTTCTAGAAGGGATTTTGCAAGGGGTAATGGGGGTGAAGTTACAGCTAAATTTATCAGCCAGTAGGTTTGCTATATCACCCTGGTCAGTGAAGAGTGTGCCATGTGCCACCTGTTCTGCACATTACTGAGTGTACCTTTAATGTTGCTGACAAAGCTGAAAAAGGTCTTGTGACTGCCCTTAACCTGGGAGGCTACTGTGATCATATAACTGGCTTTGCTGGACTTTATTAGACCAATTAGTTTCTTGTTTAGTTGAAGCAGAGAGCTCTTGTCTCTAAGAGATGATCGTTCTCATTTTGGCCATGACTTTTTACTTTTGTTATATATATATTGCTAAGGTCAGGATTCCACCAGTGGGGTTTGTTTATGGTGTTAGATTTGGGCTTACTTCTGGTAGGTATGGCAAACTCAGTGCAGCCATTTATAACTTTGTACAGGGTTTCAGCGAATAATTCTCCCTATGTACCTTTGTTCTTGGTGTTTGGAGGAACCTTGAATTTTGACAAAATGTTGCTTAAAAGGATGTAGTTTGCTTTAGAATAGTTCTTAACTGTTAGTGGTTTAGTTGGGTTTCCAGGGTGATTTGTATTTCGAGGGAGACAGCTTTGTGATCCAAACTCATCAATAAGGATGTGACACAAGGCGGGGGTGGGAGAGTGACTGCAAAGCTCTCCCACGTTAGTGAGTAATAGGTCCAGTGTGTCTGATCCTCTGGCTGGAGTGTGCAATATCTAGTCCAGAGTGTTCACGTTGATGAAGTCCAGGAAACTTTGTGCCTGTAAGATGCAGTGCACATTTTTCAGTCTACTGAGGGGTAGTTAGTCTCCTATGAATAAGATATTTGGTTGAACGTTGATCGCCTCTAGTGGGTCTAGGAACAACCTGCAAGCTGTAACTGGCCAGGACATGGTAAAGAACCTTGTCTATGGAGACTTGGATGTGGATGAACTCCAGGGCATCATCCTGTTTAGACAACTAGGAGTTTTATTTGTTGCTAACATAGAGTGAAACATCTCCATCTTTAGCCCCTGTCTGGGCTGCTATTGGTCTAAATGTAGGGAAGGTACTATAACCCTGCACTGCCAGAGAACCTTCTGAGGCTTTAAACCAAGTCTCAGTAACAGCACAGATGTCTACATTTTCCATAGTGAGGCCAGCTTGTAGGATGTTAAGTTTCTTGTTGGCAATGAGCATTATACATTAAGGATTCTTTTTTAGTTTTTGCCATTGCCTAAAAATGGCTCTGAGGGGTGGATAAAGTTTTAGCCAGTATCTGAAAGTAACACCATCTGTTAACCGTATCCTCCCATGCTAACAGATATTGGATCCGCCTGGAGTAACAACAGAAACTAAGCTAATTATTAAAATACATCATTTTCTACTCATACCGTGGCATCATCCAAGGTGAGGGTTGAATGCTACTCAATGCAAGACACATAACGCACCTGTCTGCGGCACATTCGCATATTCAGAGCGATCGAAAATGTCTCCTTTCATATAGTCCAGTGAGGCAAATCTCAGGTCATTTACGCCCACACTGATTATGACAGAATCAAACTGGTATGTGTGGTGCAGTGACTTCCGTACAAGTTTAACGATGGGGAACCTAGCTATAGGCATCTTACCGTTATCTTCTTTTTGTCTAGCCTGGTAAGAGGGGGCATCTGTGTGTCGTACAATAGAATCCCTCTGACAAGAATACTAGGTAAAGTGTTTCGTTCTACAAATGGGGTGTAGCGGACTTTCTTCAGTCTAGTATAATGCACTAAACTTCAATATTAACAAAAAAAGCAGACCAGTTCACTTTAGCAAATTCAGTCAACATAGCCATCACCCTCCAAAAAAAAAAAAAAAAGTCTAGATCGAATGGCACATGTTTCTTATGCACTTAAGCATATGACTTAATTAACTTTGTCAAAGGTCAATCAATCAGACAGAAAAGACCAAATGAGCAACCCAATCAATTTTTTACCTGAGAAATAAAGCCTCAACACCAACATGCAGAGGGGTCATGCTCTATACACCCTTTAACTAACTCCAAGATCCATACATCTTAGTGTAGATTATATTACTTTCCAAAAGATGCCCAAAGATTGCCCACTCAATTTCATGGATTCAACCAAACAGGTTTTGACAAACCTGGTACTAGCTAAGCAAATGATTAATGTTCCATGCATAGACTGATAAAACCCCTGACTATGATCCAGGTGGCGCAAGTTCAAATAGTGGCTCTGGAGCTGGAAGAGACGGGGTAGGTGCAGGAATGAGTGTTTACTGCCGGCTTGCCTAATGTGGGGTTAGGGAGTGGTGGATAGGTTGGCTTCTTTCTTAAATGTAAATGGAAGCCTGAAGATAATGAAACTACAGCCATTAATGGGGAACATCAAGCCACCATTACAGCATGAATGGGAGCAGGCATACATGTGAGGAAGGTATAATGGCCTTCAGTGGTGAGGTGGGTGCCCATGTCAATCACCAGGGGCAGAGTTACAGCTTTTAAAGAAATGCCCTAACTGCCTGCATTGTTGGGTGTGAGCAAGGTAATAAACACCTTCATATCTGTCAGGATGATAGCATGTTGTTGTCAGCTTTCACCTCCACAAAAGGGGACATTACTGCCACCTGCTAAAAATGTCCTTTTGGTGTAGAGGTTTAAGACTGCATTGCTAGACACAGACCAGGCAGCAGTCTTGGGTTTGATTACCAGAACCTCAATCTGCCCACTGTATGCCGCTGTGCAATTCCCTTAACTAGAGATTTCACACTGGTTGTCCTCCTGAACTGAAAAGGGACCACGTGGCTTATCAGGTAATAACTGTTTTTTTTTTTTGTTAGTTTTTTTTTTAATTATTATTTATTTATTTTAAGAGCTCCTGCACTGAATCCTTCTGAGTTACATTAGTCAAAGTAATATATACAGTCTCTGGTGGTTCTGCCTCATTGGTCTCAGCACTCTGAAGTCCTCTTCTACACCTTGAACAAGTTTTAAGGCTACACCATATAATACTTATTCAGCCAGCATTTATGGTAATTTTATTTATTTATGTATTTTTTACTGGTAACCAGGCAAGTGGGATGAACCGAGGACCCTTTACAGCCATGATTCAAAGGACAGCAATAAAGTACAGTTTTGTACCTACCATAAATGTAGATGTTCGCGTGCTAATAAAGCTGCAGTCCTCACAGATGGGTTCTCCTGCCGTCAGGCGGGTCCTCGGTCGGCCGAATTCCAAAGTCTAGGTCCGGCGTCGGTTGTCGTCGCTTCTTCCCTGACGTCAGTGCGACAGGGGTATAAAAGAAAACTGGTAACCAAAGTTTGCACACAAATACACACAGCAACAAGCGATCCCGAACACAATGAAGGGGTATAAAAGAACCAGCCGACGCCATTTTCTTCAGTCTTTCTTGCCGCGCGGTGCCCGAAGCAGAAGCAGTTCGCAAGTGCCGGTCGGCCAGCTCCTGAGATTACGAAAATTTGGAAACCGAAGTCTTCTTAAAAGCTAAGTACCCCATTGGGGAACCTTTTCTTGCCTCAGACTGATGTCAGACAAAGTTAATAATTGTATTTCTTGTTACAAACACTGACGCACAGTACAGTTTTATGTGTAAGTCCAGCTTCTCAAACCTCAACAAGAAAAGGGGGAACATAATAGGTCTGTCTCCAAAAGATCTTGGCAAGTCCACCAAGCAAGCAATCAATAAAAAGGAAATAGTTAATTTCTTCTGTCCTTAAAACTAATCTGTCATGTGGTGTCAGGAGAATATACTTTTGTTAAAAAAAAAAAAAAAAATTACATGGGTCTATATTAGAACATCGAAGTTTCACAACTTTGAATGTCCTAATATCGACCCCTATTCAGCGAACGCTGAAAATAGCAAAGCTGCGGAACACCAAATTTCTTCCTAGGGAAGGAATTTGGTTGGCCGTTCCTGTGGCTTCGCTATTTTCAGCACTGTGGTGGAAAGTTACGGGTTAGGATCAGGTAAGTGTATGATTGTGTGAACATGACAGTTAGGGCGCGGGGTAGGTGAGTTAGGGTTAGGGCGCGGGTCAGGTAAGTATGCGATTGTGTGGACGTGAGGGTTAGGGTGGGGTAGGTGAGTTAGTGTTTGGGCGCGGGTGAGGTGAGTGTGCAACAGTGACGGACCTTAGGGTTAAGGTAAGTGTATAGCTAGTGGTGTATGTACAGTTTAGTGTAGGGTTAGATGTAGGATTTTAGGTGTGTGTGTGTGTGTGTGTGTGTGTGTGTGTGTGTGTGTGTGTGTGTGTGTGTGTGTGGATTGCTGTTTGTTTGGTGTGCTTGTGTTGTGTGTGTGTGTGTGTGTGTGTGTGTGTGTGTGTGTGTGTGTGTGTGTGTGTGTGTGTGTGTGTCTGTGTGTGTGTGTGTGTCAACAGCAAATTTTTTCCCTGGGAAAAAATTTGCTGTTCTGCATGTTCAATATTGTCAGCGTTCGCTGAATAGGGGTCGATATTAGAACATTTGATGTTTAAAAAGTCGATATTCTAATATAGACCCAAATTACACAGCTACACTGCTAAATCTCAACGGCAATGACAAGTCTGCTAAAGCAAATAAAAAACTGGCAAGACACCAATAACAATATCTCCGAACTGCTATTTATATATATTCTGTAATAAAAATTTCCTCCTTAAAAGAGCCATTCAAAATTACTCTACGACAGTGATAACAAAAGACATCCAAACATTACATTCAAGAGACAAAAGATAAGTGTAGTACATAAACGACTGTGTGATGTTAAAACAGGGACTGAAACCACCTGCCTTTCATGCTGGCTGCTTTAACAAACAGAAATTTCTCCAGGCGGATAACACACACACACACACAGACACGACTGTTTGCTTTCATTAATAAGCCAGCAACTTGGTGATTAAAAAAAATATCTGACCTCAGAAGATACAGAATGGTTTTTGCCATTTGAAAAATCCTACAACAGGTGTCTCTATCCTTTAAAAGTACTGCTACTGGTTAATACCCAAAAGAAGCAGGGCAGTGAATTTCCCAAGCCAGTAGTTTTACTCTACCCGCTGAGAGTTTGACTGCAGCAATACTTGACAACTGAAAATCCTTGTTCCTCAAATAAACACAAGCTCTCTGCCAGAAGCAGCTTTCGAGGAGCATTGGTCCTCGACTGCAGAGGCTGGCAGGGTTCCAGGCCTGACAGATCTTATTTTCACAACAACAGACTGGAGCTATTACTGCCTTCCCCAGTGAGTTGCTCCATAATACTAATAACATGTATGCTTTGTCGAACAAAATTACTCACCTGTCACTTCCCAAAGGCTATCAAGTTAACCCAGGGGAAAAAATAGACGGAAGGTAGCAGGAAAAACAAAGAGGAAGCAAGCCATTTGTAATACATTCCAAGCTGTTTTATTTTAGACACATTCTATCTCCTTCATAAAAACTTGTGCTGTAATGTGAAACATTATATCACATTACAGCCTTGGAAATAAAATAAAATACTTATCACCAGGTCACAGTACTGCTGGGCAGACTGTTAGGGTTTACGCGCAGGGTTCCTCAGCATTTAAAGTTTTGTAAGATGGGATACAAAAATCACTCTTTATTGCACAAAAACAAAGAACTCAAAAGCACATACGTTCTACAAGCCTTTTACTCTGCTTTGCTCAAGCTGATTTTTGTATTTTGGTTGGATTTTGTTGAGCAATTGTTTCCATCGCTTTCTTCGGTTTTTGTTAGATGGGATGGATAACAGTCCAAAAATAATTAAAATAACTGTACTTTACTTCCTGTTCCACAGTAAATGAAATGTCTGCTCTAACAAAAGACCATCTGCAAAACTGAGAAAGCCAAGTTATCGCTAATAAATAAGGAAACAAAATGAGGAATTTATGAACCTTGTAAAAATGAAAATGGCAGATTTTCTAGTGCATTGGCTACTCACTCCCCCAACCCAGAGTAGAAATCCCAAATTACACAACACAAAAGAAATGTAATGTTCTAGAAGTCATCCACCATTTCTGCAAAATTACAAAAAAGTAGAGTCAAGCAAACTCTGACAGACTAAATGTGTGCTTGTTTTCACGGTTTTACTTGCATTTACAGACCAACCCCAGGATTTAATACAATCTGTGTGGGCACCGTGTAGGGCCTACATGGAATGTATTTGTGCACACGGCCATGGCTCTCCCTTGGCAGTCCATCATGCATATTAATGATGGTGCGCTGTTGAGGGAGAGCATAGGAACAGGGATATTGAATCGGTGTAAGGAGAAGTGTAGAGGCTACCAGTGGTTGTGGATGCGTGGTGAGGCTCCCTGTACTGCTCCCCGCATTACTGTTGAAATGCTGTGAAATGGTTCAAATGTGTACTATTTTATTTTATTACTTTTTTGCTGTTTTTGAATGTTTGTGCAGCACGGAGCACAGGAATGCCAAGCTGTGCTCACATATAGACAGCTAACACCTGCCAGACATCTAAAAATAGAAAATGGATGTCATTAATTATCACAATTACGTATTCTTCTTATTTTAAATGTTGGTTTTTTCTGTTTTTTTTTTTTAATTTTGCTGAGTGCCACAGAGCCAAGTGGGGCTTATACATACATAGCCGACAGCTGCTAGAGATCTAAAAATAGAAACTGGATGCAATTAATTATGTCTGAGTCTATTTAAGCACGTTTGCGAGGCGCACAGTGGTGTTTAGCAACACTAACAGGTAGCCCAGTAGTATATATGAAGGTATAACAGATTTCATAATATCCAAGCAGCTAAATGGGTTGAGATACAGCTTAAAGCTTAGTAGGTTTGGGTTCAAGTCCATGCCAGTAATAAGATGTCTGTAATTTAATTTATTACATATGTGCAATTTTAAAAACAAATTTGTGAAATATGGCACTGCTGCACTGTGCTGAACACTGCTTAAACATGCTAACAGATACTTTGTTTGCGTGGTGCTAAGCTTAGCTAAAACCTTGGTTGTGGGAGTTTTCACACTGCTTAGCTGGCTTGCGCAATGCTAAGCAATGCTGAGCTTTTTTTGAATATTGCTCAATGACATGTAAGGGTGGAAAAACACCCTATATTAGGCACAATAGACGTGAATTTTGCAACAATCTTTGGAGTCTGATCAACTGGTGATATGGCAGGCGGGCTGGTGAAGGTGCGTGCTTTCTGGTGCAGGGATAGGGTATTCAGGAGTCCAGGGTCTTTGTTGGGTTCCTGGTAAAAAATCATGAACCCAGGCTGCTGCAGGACAGTTTCCAGGGCTTGATGTGTAAGCCGGAGGCCTGGGACCAGTTGGCTAAGGAACTCACCAGTGTTACTGGTATTCCCCGCACAGGTGAGCAGTGTCATCACCATTATGATGACCTAAAGAGGAGAAAGAGGGGAATGTTGGATACCTGGGTCCAAGAAGCCAGAGATGGGAATGCCCCACAAATATTTAAGTATGTTTTCCACTGTTTTACCAATATGCAAGCTAAATGTCTGCAAAACTGGTATGCATTACGGTGTGCTTCTCTCCCAACAAATGCAGCTGAGCGGGCTTGCAATGTCGAGTCCCAAGTTGGGTGTCTGCCCAGGTTGCGCTGTGAGTGTGGTATGTACGGATGAGTCTATTTCATATGACCTAACTTTCATTTGACTGAAATTCATTTGACCGAGACCATATAACCTAAAGTTCAAAATACTGAAAACTCACAACATCGACACCTTACAATGCTAAATTTCAACATAGTAGTGCCAGTGTGCAGACTACTGTAAGGTAAGTAAAAGGTATATGCCCTTTTCCCCACTGTAGTGCGATCCTGAAGTTAGTATATATAGTTGGAGGTGTGTGTGTGGGGGGGGGAGCACAGCCCCCCACATAGTTTGGTTTTATATCATCTGGTTTCTGATAAAAACTAATTATATACCGTCTTAAGTTCTGGAAAGTGTTAGTAATTGGTGTTATAAGTTGGCATGTCTATAGTTTGCAATTTAGTGTGCGGAAATCTAGCATTGTAAGGTGTCAGTGTTATGAGTTTTCAGTATTATGAATTTTAGGTTATGTGGTCTCGGTCAAATAAATGTCAGTCATATGAAAGTTAGGTCTTATGAAGTAGACCCGTACAGATTTATTATGCTAACTGCAGTGCAATATGCAAGAAAGAGTAAAGCATTTACTACAATAAATTATACACAATAAAAACTGTAGTGCAATAAATGGGAAATTAGAGCTGTAGTGCAATAAATGAACAATAACAACTGTACTGCAATAAACAATACACAATACCAATAACAGTAAGCATAATGGTGTACAGCAGGATTGTGTTGTCATAACCATGCCAGTAGAGCTGTATGCATTGCTTGTCTATAGTAAGGTAGCTGCAGTCAAGTTTAACACTGTAATACTTGTAGAATGCAAAACTAATGGCCTGTAAACTGTATTGTTTAACTCATAGTATGGTCCAAGGCTTTCTCCAGGCCAGTATCAGTCACATAATGCTCTCTGTTCCTCCTACTTCAGGTAATAAAGGTATATGGGTGAGTTAGCCCACTCTGTGGGTAGATACTGGACTTCACAGACATTTATCAGTAAAACCAATAAAGTCTTAAGCATCATTGTTGATTCCTACAGAAATCTGTTTTAGTAAATGCAGTACGGCTGTACGCCATGCATGTGTGTTCTACTGTCACTGCAATCAAGTATAGCACTGTAATAGTTCTAGAATGCAAAATTAATTCAGTCAGACAATGTTGCCTTTTTCTCCCACTCCAGGAACAAAAGATATATGGGTGAGGTAGCCATGTTATGAACAGATATGATTGTGGTTTCATTTCACAGTCACTTATCAGCAATACCAATAAACTGTTAAAAAGCACTGTCGATTCCTAAAGAAATCTGTTTCAATACATGCAGGCCTTTTGGAGGATGTCTGTGTCAGCCGGCGAGTCAATTATAGCCCCTAGTTTGCAGTTGTCTGCGAACTTGGTCAGCCATAGTCCTCCTGTGCTTGCCTGTACCCCGAACAGGAGGAGTCCTAGGACTGAGCCCTGGGGACTGCCACTTGTAACCGGTTTAGAGTTGGACCTAGCTCTCGCAACTCTCACCATGTGGGTTCTGTCCGTAAGCCAGTTAGCAACCCATCTTGTGATGTAGGGGTTTATGTTCAGGCTGGTGAGCTTGTCTATAATACCAGAACGGGGAATGGTGTTGAAGGCCTTTGTAAGGTCTAGGTAGGCTGTGTGTACCACCTTTCCCTAATCTATAGCCTTAGTAACTGTCTCAAAGAAGTCCACCAGGTTTAGGAGGCATGATATGCCCTTAAAGCTGAACTGGGTAGGGTCCAGTATTTGGAGGTTCCCAATGTCTCTGTTAATGAGTTCCATGATGATACGCTCCATAGCCTTGCAGACCAAGCTAGTCAGGCTTATAGGGCAATAGTTCCCGGGGTCTGTTGTGGCTCCACCTTTGTGGAGCGGAACAACCATTGCTGTGCATCACTCTATGGGTACGTAACCTGTGGAGAGGCTGAGTTTGAACAGTGTATTTAGGTGAGGGGTTAGTTAGTCTTTGTGCTCGTGTAGGACGCAGCCTGGGACACCATCTGGTCCCACTGATGCTGTGTTTTTGGCTTTGGAGAGGGCTGTTTTAACCTGAATGTCTGTGATTTCAGGGGCTCTACATTCTTCTGGTATGGTTATGGGCCCTTTTGGGGGTGAGAGGGGGGTGAAGTTTGCACTGAACCTGTCTGCCAGGATGTTGGCGATATCGGTCAGTTCAGTGTAGTTTGTGCCATTCTCCACTAACTCCGAGCAGATCTCAGCATTGCCACTTAGATTCTTGACATAGCTAAAGAATGCCTTGTCTTTGGAGTCCTTGGCAATTTTTCTTTTGAAGCTCACCTTGGATGACTTTATGAGGGATCATAGTTTCTTGCTAATACTGATCAGAGATGTCTTCCCTTCTTGGGATTTTACTCTTTTCTGTACTAGTTTCCTCCTTCTACTGTATAGCTTCTTTATGGCAGGGGTCCACCAGACTGGTTTTCTTTTCTTGGAGGAGTGAGTCTTGGTTTTGCTTGTGATAGCACAATCCATGCATTCTTGTAGGTGCCCGCAGAATGCATTAGTAAAGGATTTTGCAGCTTGAACAGCGTTATCCTTTAGCATGGGGGCTTTGAAACTTTCCACCTCGGTCTTAAGTAACGTGAAGTTTGCTTTTGAAAGATTTTTCATGGTGGTTTCCCTGTCCGAGGGTGGGGGTGGAATGTGGATATCCAGAGTGATTTGTTTATGGTCAGATCTAACCAACGAGGGGCTGACCTCTGGTGTGGAACACCGGTCGCCCATGTTGGTGATGACCAGGTCCAATATGTTGTCACGGCTGGTGGGAGTGTTGACTAGTTGATCCAGGGCGTTTGAGTTTATAAATTCTAGGAAATGTTGGGCAAGGGAGTTAGTACTTGAGTAGTTCTCCCAGTTAATGCTTGGGTAATTGAAATCACCCAATATTAGGTGTGTTTGATAGGACCTTTATGTTTCCCAGTGTTTCCAGAAATGCGGAAGGGGGTCCTGGGACATGGTAGGTGATCTGCAGCAAGCTACAATTTGAATTGCAGTTTTGCCCATTGTTAGTTGCACGTGGATGATCTCTGAAGCATCATGCTGTGCCACTAACCTGGAGGTGTGGGTATCCTTGAATATGGATACGCCCCCGTCTTTTGTATTACGGTCAGAGTTCTGTAGCCAAAATGTATGGTATGAATTGTAGCCTGGTAGTGCTGGGGTGCTCTCTGGAGCCTTAAACCAGGTTTCTGTTACTGCACATATATTGATTTTCTCCATACTGAAGAGTGTCTCGAGTGCGTGCATTTTGAGGTTTTAGTCTTCTGGCATTGAGCAGCATTACCCTCAGTTTTTTGTTACTTGTGCTATTTACAGCGGTGGGTTTGTCTTTTGAGCCTTGCCTAAAAAAGGCACTATGGGGGTGGCAAGAGACTTGGCCAGTATTCAAAAGGCTAAGGGAAACAGGTGCAAGCCGTCTCTAGCGAAGCAGTGTGCCTTGTTGAGCATGTCATCCCAGGTGGAGAGACACTGGATCCCCTTTGAATGACACCAGAAACTTATCTCTCTCTCTTCCCACCCCTTATCTTCAATTATTTATCATTGTTACTTATTATTATGATTTAATATTAACATATTTGTTCAACTAACTATATTTTTGCAAAATTAGATCTACAGTAGAGAGTCGATTATCCAAACTAATTGGGACCAAAGGTAGTTCGGATAATCAGACACTGAACTGGATAAAAAGCTTCTAAAATCTTGTTTTTTCTGCACTTGGAATACACTTTTCAACCATTCAGCAAGTCCAGTGGACAATAAAGAAGATTTTTCACACACAAGTAGACTACAAGTTCAAAAAACATGCACAAGCTAATACTTATAACATTTACATATTCAGACATTATGATTTTTCCTACCCCAAAACTTTGGAAGACTGGGTTCGGATAACTGACGTTTCAGATAATTGAAGTTCAGATAATCAACTCTTTACTGTATTATTATGTGTTATTATGATTCAATACTAACATATTTTGTTAAACTATTTTGTTGGCCTTATGGTTTATGGTTTACTGGCATGATGTTAACATACTGACTGTTAAGTTATTTACTTTGTGTTACACAAAACATACATATGTATTTGGATTAATTAAACTGATGTTCCATTCTGTTAATACTAAAGTACAGTTTTGTACCTACCATAAATGTAGATGTTCGAGGATCCACATTGCTGCAGTCCTAACTATTGGGTAGTCCGCTGTCCCAGTCGGCCCGAATACCAAAGTATATGGCTGACGTCGGTCAAGGCGCATTAGACTGACGTCAGTACGTCAGGGTACTAATGCGCATGACCGACGTCATATCCTCAGTCTTTTCTTGCCCCAGATGTCAGAAGACCCTAAAAAGACTAGGCCAAAACCAAAAACTCCAAACATTCCTGCACCAAAAATATATACAATATATACAAAATTACCAGAGTATAACCTCACCTACACAACCACCCCTAAACACAGAGGGAAGGAGGGAGGGTAAATTGGACTGCAGCAATGTGGATCCTCGAACATCTACATTTATGGTAGGTACAAAACTGTACTATGTTCTTCATTCCACATTGCTGCAGTCCTAACTATTGGGTAGAATCCCAAAGCAGAGGTAAGGGAGGCTGGCAAATTATAAGGAAGCAGGAGCTGACAACATGCCTTGCAAAATAGCTGTGGCAAAACCAGCCCTAGATTTAGAGTAGAGAGGAAGGTGATAATGCTTAGAGAAAGTATGCACAGAACTCCAAGTAGCTGCCTCCAAAATATCCTTAGTTGCCACCCCCCTTAGAAATGCTGTAGAAGTGGCAGTAGCCCTAGTAGAATGAGGCCTAATCCCAGCTGGAATCTCCTTGCCATGATGGGAATAACAAAATGCAATGCAAAACCCAATCCACTTAGAAATAGTTTGTTTTGACACAGGCTTGCCCTGAGAACTCAAAGCAAAAGAAACAAAAGTACAGTTTTGTACCTACCATAAATGTAGATGTTCGAGGATTCCCTTGCTGCAGTCCTGACTATTGGGTATAGTCCGCGTCCCAGTCCGGTCATGGCGCTTAGCGTCAGTACGCCAGGGTACTAATGCGCATGACCGGCGTCATTTCCTCAGTCTTTTCTTGCCCCAGATGTCAGAAGACCCAAAAGACAAGTCCCAAAACAACCTGCACCAATAAACATGCACAATATATACAGTAATATATATACAAAAATATAAGCATGTAAAGGCACCTACACAACCACCCTGAAACACAGAGGGAAGGAGGGAGTAAATTGGACTGCAGCAAGGGAATCCTCGAACATCTACATTTATGGTAGGTACAAAACTGTACTATGTTCTTCGTCTTCCCTTGCTGCAGTCCTGACTATTGGGTAGAATCCCAAAGCAGAGGTAAGGGAGGCTGGCAAATTATAAAGTAGCAGGAGCTGACAACATGCCTTGTAAAACAGCTGTGGCAAAACCAGCTCTAGACTTAGAGTATATAGGCAGGTGATAATGCCTAGAGAAAGTATGCACTGAACTCCAAGTAGCTGCTTCCAGAATATCCTTAGTTGCCACCCCCCTTAGAAATGCTGTTGAAGTGGCAGTAGCCCTAGTGGAATGAGGCCTAATCCCAGCTGGAACCTCTTTGCCATGATGGGAATAACAAAATGCAATGCAAAAGCCAATCCACCTAGAAATAGTTTGTTTTGACACAGGTTTGCCCTGTGAACTTAAAGCAAAAGAAACAAGTAACTGTTGAGACTGCCTAAACTCTTTAGTCCTGCTCAAATAATAACGCAATTGCCTGTGTACATCTAAAGTGTGCAAAATCTTTTCCCCTTTATTTTGAGGATCTGCAAAAAACGTAGGCAAATGAATAGTTTGGTTTAAAGCCACACTAGAAACCACCTTAGGCATAAAGGAAGGATTAGTACGTAATGATACCCTGTCCTTATGGAAAATCAAAAGGGCTCTACTGCCATAAGGGCCTGCAACTCAGACACCCTTCTTGCAGAAGTAATAGCCAACAGAAAAGCAGTCTTCCATGACAAATATTTCAATTCAGCAGTAGCTGCAGGCTCAAAAGGTTGTAGAGTAAGTTTTTCCAACACAAAATTGAGATCCCAAGCAGGAGTAGGAGCTCGGGGTCTTATATTCTTTGCCCTCTAAGAAACTGCTTGAACAAAGGATGAAAACAAAGGTGGGTCACAATCATAGTGAGCTGAAATTGCTGCAGCATGAATCTTTATGGAAGAGAAAGACAAACCTTTGTCCAATAACTCAGTAAGATATTGAAGAGCCACACTCAAATTAGGCTCTGAAATCTCCAAATTCTTTGCTGTACACCAAAATAAAAATCTCTTCCATTTTACACTCTCCTAGTACTAGGCCTTCTAGCTTCCATAATCACATTTAAAACTTGTTGAGGAAGCTGAGACCTTCCATGTTTCAACCCAGAATATGCCAAGCTGTGAGATGGAAAGATTGAAGCTTGACATTGAGCAGATGACCGTCCTTCTGAGATAACAGATGAGGAATCAGAGGTAAAGGCCATGGAGGCTTCTTTACAAGACTCCTTAGAAGTGGGTACCAGTGTTGCCGAGGCCAATCTGGAGCTATCAAAATCATCCTTGGCCTGTCCTGTCTGACCTTTAGTAATACCTTTGGAAGAAGAGGTAGAGGTGGAAAAGCATAGACATGAAGGTTTTTCCAACTGAAAGACAGAGCATCCACTTTCCAAGCTGTGTGATGAAACCCCTTTGTGCAATACTTTGGCAGCTGGTGGTTTAGTGGAGAAGCGAACAGATCTATGTCTGGAGTTCCCCATGACACTGTCAATTTCTGAAATACATGAAGATCCAGTTTCCACTCGTGGGGATCCATGATTTGTCTGCTTAATACATCTGCTAGGAGTTCTGTGCTCCTGGCAGAAACCTTGCCTGAAGAGTCAGTTGCAGGCTTAGCAGTCTCCCATAAAATCATTGCTTGCCTGCATAGAGGATAAGAATGTGTTCCCCCTTGCTTGTTGATGTACCACATAACAGTTGTGTTGTCTGTCAGAATCAACACCTGCCCTGGAAGAAGTAACTCCTTGAACGCCATCAATGCAAACTGGACTGCTAACATCTCCTTCATGTTGATATGTAGATGCTGTAGTCTGGCAGGCCACTTGTCTTGTATCCACTTTCCATTTAGATGAGCTCCCCAAGCAGTGTCCGAGGCATCTGTCGTTAAAATCTGACTCGCCTCTGGCGGGTCACAGAGAGTCCCTTGTTTAGGTGACATTCCTGAGCCCACCACAAGAATTCCTTTTGAAGGCAAGGTATTATTTGAATGACAGTGTCCAAATCTTGGCAGTGCTGTGTCCATACATTTTGAGATACCATTGCAGCTTCCTCATATGCAGTTTGGCATTGGGAAGCACCAGAATACAAGATGCCATGAACCCTAATGCTTGAAGGACTGTCCTTGCAGTCAGCACGGACTGATGAGATAGTTGATGGAAGTAAAGTGACAGACTCTTTTGTTTGTCCGGGGTTAAAAAGGCCATCTGGGCTGCTGTATTCAGTCTCACACCCAGAAAGCACATGTCTTGAGAGGGTACTAGACTGGACTTTATTTCGTTCACAGAATACCCTAGGCATCTTAGCACTGCTATGACATATTCCAGATGCTGTAGAAGGTGTTCTTTTCTTGAGCCAGAATCAGGCAGTCGTCCAAGTAAGGATAAATTTGAATGCCTTGAAGCCTGAAGTAAGCTATCACTGGAGCCAGAACCTTTGTGAATACTCAGGGCGCAGTAGATAAGCCAAAGGGCAATGCAGAGAACTGATAATGAAAATCTCCAGTTCGAAACCGCAGATACTTTCTGCAACTTAGCCTTATGGGCACATGAAGGTAAGCTTCCTTGAGATCCAAAGTTACCATCCAGTGATTCTTGCCCAGCAGAGGTAACAGTTGCTGTAACGTCAACATCTTGAACTTGGGAATGTCCAGATAAGTGTTGAGGATAGATAAATCCAAAATTGGTCTCCACGTGTTCCCCTTCTTTGGTACTAGGAACAGGCGAGAATAAAACCAAGCCCCTTTCTGACACAGGGACTGGCTGAATAGCCCCTATCTGGAGTAACTGAGAAACTTGCTTGAGAGCCTCTTTTCTTTGTGGAGGAGGAACATCTGGCATGCCTTTGAAAGGGGGCATTGTGTGGAAATAAAATCTGTACCCGTGATGAATGATATCCAGCACCCATCTGTCTTGAGTGATTAAATCCCAATTTTCTTTGAAAAGAGACAATCTTCCTCCCAAAGGAGCTGCCAGACGAGAGTCCACTGGCAGCTGAAAAGGCAGGTCATTGGTTCTGCTTACGAAAGGACTGACCCCTGCCCTCACCAGAAGTCTGAGCAGGTGAACTGTCTGATCTAGACCTAAATGAACCTTGAGTCCTGCCCCTACCACGTCTAGATCTACCCCTAGACTGGGAACCATAAGCAGGATATGTCCACCCCTTAGCAGGCCAATTTCTACTAAACTTTGGAGGCTGCACCTGCAAAAAATCTTTAACAGTCTGCATAGACTTAGCTTTATCCTCCATTTTCTTTAAAACTGCTTCCACAGGCGGTCCAAACAACACATCAGACTGTAAAGGAGCATCCAGAATCCTAGTCTTAACATGCTCAGCTAAATTCTGATCCTTCAACCATGCATGTCGAAGAACAGAACTAGTAGCAGCCACCCTCGAGGAGGCCTGAACAGCATCAAAACCACACTGCAAAGAATGCTTACCCACTTGTTCAGACACATGAACCAAATCCAGCAATTCTTTACACTCAATACCTTCCGCCAAAGCATCCACCTTAGATTTCAATTGTGAAAGGAGATAATTCTGATATTTCAGCATATGAAATTGACAATTCAACGCCCTCATGGCTAGAGTGGAAGAAGTATATACTTTCTTACCCCACCTATCCAAAGCCCTTGCCTCTTTATCAGAGGGTACAGGATTTTTAACAACAGAAGCTTTAACACCTTTAGGCCCCTGAGAAACAGTTTCTGGGTCCGCCCTGGGACTCTTAAACAAATACTTATGAGCTTGGGCACCCTATAATACCTATCAGGCTTAACAGGAGCAGGAGGCAAGGAATCAGGGTTCAGAGAAGCCTCTGCAAAACATCCTCCACCACATTCAACACAGGAGGAATAGCTAAGGGCCTATGCTGAGGCAAAACAAGAATTCCCTAAGCCTTTTCTGGAGTCAGAGTAATCTTGGCCTTCCCATTTAAAGTGCTCCCTCATGGAGTGAAGAGTCTCTGAAAATGAAAAATCCTCAGGAGGAGAAGCTGAAGGAGTGGAATCATCCACATCAGAATCAGAATAAGCAGGAAACTCTTGCAAGTCTTCCACAGAAGACTCTGAAGCCTGTGAACACTGTTCAAAACTATCAAACTCCTGTTCCACCCTAGGCCTCTTATCAGGTGGGGCATAGAACCTCTAATCAGAGTAATCAAATCTTCAGCCATTTTAAGCATATGTTTCTTAGGCACAGAGCCGAAATGCTAGGAGAAGCCCCTACAGAAGCTGAACTTGGTCTTCCTCTAAAAGAAGCTTTAGAAACAGAAGGAGAGGCCCTAACTACCTTGGGAAGAGAGGGAAGAACAGTTACCTGAGAAGCCCCCTCAGCCTGGCCTACCTCCTGAGAGGGCACATCCTGTAACAGTAAAGTATCTGCCTGAGACTCCACAGAGACTCCTGGCAAAACCTCTGGCTCCCCTGAGCCTTCTAAAGGACTGCGGTTCCTCACCCTAGACTTCACTGTTTTGTCCTTGCGCTTCTTAGATGAAGCAGGCGTCGGAGCATCCGACGGCATAGTATAATTGCAACGCTTCCCAAACACTAACCTAGCACAATCAAGCCTCCTCTTAATAGTGCGCTTATTAAATCTAGCACAAGAGCGGCAACCAACAACGTCGTGCTCAGGCCCTAAACAAGGTATACACAATGTATGATAATCCCTATGGTATCTGCTTCCCACAAGAAATACAGTTATTCACTTTTTCTGACATCCGGTAATATACTGAGGCAAGAAAACCAAAATGTTCAGCCAACTCTGTACTCGGTCTGAAACGAAAATCTCAGAACGCCAACCTGCACTCGCAAAATTGCTTCTGCATCGGACCATGCGGCAAAAAAGACTGAGGAAATGACGTCGGTCATGCGCATTAGTACCCTGACGTACTGGCGTCAGTCTAAGGCGCCATGACCGACTCTGGTATTCGACTGGGACGCGGACTATACCCAATAGTCAGGACTGCAGCAAGGGAAGACGAAGAACATCAACTGCTGAGACTGCCTAAAATCCTTAGTCCTGCTTAAATAATAACGCAATTGCCTGTGAACATCTAAAGTGTGCAAAATCTTTTCCCCTTTATTTTGGGGATCTGCATAAAAAGTAGGCAAATGAATAGTTTGGTTTAAAGCCACACTAGAAACCACCTTAGGCATAAAGGAAGGATTAGTACGTAATGATACCCTATCCTTATGAAAAATCAAAAAAAGGCTCTACCGCCATAAGGGCCTGCAATTCAGAAACCCTTCTTGCAGAAGTAATGGCCAACAAAAAAGCAGTCTTCCATGACAAGTATTTCAATTCAGCAGTAGCCGCAGGCTCAAAAGGTTGTAGAGTAAGTTTCTCCAACACAAAATTGAGATCCCAAGCAGGAGTAGGAGCTCTACGTGGGGGTCTTATATTCTTTGCCCCTCTAAGAAATTGCTTGAACAAAGGATGCGAAAACAATGGTGGGTCACAATCATAGTGAGCTGAAATTGCTGCAGCATGAATCTTAATGGAAGAGAAAGACAAACCTTTGTCCAATAACTCAGTAAGATATTGAAGAACCACACTCAAATTAGGCTCAGAAATCTCCAAATTGTTTGCTGCACTCCAAAATAAAAATCTCTTCCATTTTTCTGCGTACACTTTCCTTGTACTAGGTCTTCTGGCTTCCATAATCACATTTAAAACTTGTTGAGGAAGTTGAGACCTGCTGTGTTTCAAAACAGAATATGCCAGGCTGTTAGATGAAGAGAGTGAAGCTTGACATTGAGCAGGTGACCGTCCCTCTGAGACAACAGGTGTGGAATCAAAGGTAAAGGCCATGGAGGCTTCCTTACCAGACTCCTCAGTAATGGGTACCAGTGTTGCCGAGGCCAATCTGGAGCTATTAAAATCATCCTTGGCTTGTCTTGTCTGACCTTTAGGAGCACCTTTGGGAAAAGAGGCAGAGGTGGAAAAGCATACACATGAAGATTTTTCCAACTGAAAGAAAGAGCATCCACTTTCCAAGCTGTGTGATGAAACCTCTTTGTGCAAAACTTTGGCAGCTGGTGGTTTAGTGGAGAAGCGAACAGATCTATGTCTGGAGTTCCCCATGACACTGTCAATTTTCGAAATACATGAAGATCCAGTTTCCACTCGTGGGGATCCATGATTTGTCTGCTTAACACATCTGCTAAGGAGTTCTGTGCTCGGCAGAAACCTTGCCTGAAGAATTAGTTGCAAGCTGAGCGCAGTCTCCCATAAAATCATTGCTTGCCTGCACAACGGGTAAGAATGTGTTCCCCTTGTTTGTTGATGTACCACATGACAGTTGTGTTGTCTGTTAGAATCAACACCTGCCCTGGAAGAAGTAACTCCTTGAAAGCCATTAATGCAAACTGGACTGCTAACATCTCTTTCATGTTGATATGTAGATGCTGTAGTCTGGCAGGCCACTTGTCTTGTATCCACTTTCCATTTAGATGAGCTCCCCAAGCAATGTCTGAGGCATCTGTCGTTAGAATCTGACTCGCCTCTGGCCGGGTCACAGAGAGTCCCTTGTTTAGGTGACATTCCTGAGCCCACCACAAAAATTCCTTTTGAATGCAAGGTATGATTTGAATGACAGTGTCCAAATCCTGGCAGTGCTGTGTCCATACATTTTTGAGATACCATTGCAGCTTCCTCATATGCAGTTTGGCATTGGGAAGCACCAGAATACAAGATGCCATGAACCCTAAGGCTTGAAGGACTGTCCTTGCAGTCAGCCCGGACTGAAGAGATAGTTGATGGAAGTAACTGGAAAGATTCTTTTGTTTGTCCGGGGTTAAAAAGGCCATCTGGGCTGCTGTATTCAGTCTCACACCCAGAAAGCACATGTCTTGAGAGGGTACTAGACTGGACTTTATTTCGTTCACAGAATACCCTAGGCATCTTAGCACTGCTATCACAAATTCCAAATGCTGCAAAAGGTCTTCCTTTTCTTGAGCCAGAATCAGGCAGTCGTCCAAGTAAGGATAGATTTGAATTCCTTTAGCCTGAAATAAGCTATCACTGGAGCCAGAACCTTTGTGAATACTCTGGGCGCAGTAGATAAGCCAAAGGGCAATGCAGAGAACTGATAATGAGAATTTCCAGCTCGAAAACGCAGATACTTCCTGCAACTTAGTCTGATAGGCACATGAAGGTAAGCTTCCTTGAGATCTAAAGTTACCATCCAGTGATCTTTGCCCAGCAGAGGTAAAAGCTGTTGTAACGTCAACATTTTGAACTTGGGAATGTCCAGATAAGTGTTGAGGATAGATAAATCCAAAATTGGTCTCCACGTGTTCCCCTTCTTCGGTACTAGGAACAGGCGAGAATAAAATCCTAGGCCCCTTTCTGGCACAGGAACTGGCTGAATGGCCCCTATTTGGAGCAACAGAGAAATTTGCTTGTGAGCCTCTTTTCTTTGTAGAGGAGGAATGTCTGGCATGCCTTTGAAAGGAGGCAAGGTATGGAAATAAAACCTGTAACCGTGGTGAATGATATCCAAAACCCATCTGTCTTGGGTAATTAAATCCCAATTTTCTTTGAAAAGAGCCAGCCTTCCTCCCAAAGGTGCTGCCAGGCGAGAATGTACTGGCAGCTGAAAAGGTAGGTCATTGGGTCTGTTTACGAAAGGACTGACCCCTGCCCTCACCAGAAGTCTGAGCAGGTGAACTCCTGTTCTAGGCCTAAAAGAACCTTGAGCTCTGCCCCTACCACGTCTAGACCTACCCCTAGACTGGGAATCATAAGCAGGATATGTCCATCCCTTAGTAGGCCAATTCCTACTAAACTTCGGAGGCTGCACCTGCAAAAATCCTTAACAGTTTGCATAGACTTAGCCTTGTCCTCCATTTTCTTTAAAACTGCTTCCACAGGCGAACCAAACAACACATCAGACTGTAAAGGAGCATCCAGAATCCTTGTTTTAACATGCTCAGCTAAATTCTGATCCCTCAACCATGCGTGCCTACGAAGAACAGAACCAGTGGCAGCCACCCTCGAGGAGGCCTGCACAGCATCAAAACCACACTGCAAGGAATGCTTACCCACCTGTTCAGACACATGAACTAAATCCTGCAACTCTTTACACTCAATACCTTCCGCCAGAGCATCCACCTTAGATTTCAATTGTGAAAGGAGATAATTCTGATATTTTAACATGTGAAACTGACAATTCAACGCCCTCATGGCTAAAGTGGAAGAAGTATACACTTTCTTTCCCCATCTATCCAAAGCCCTTGCCTCTTTATCAGGAGGAACAGGATTTTTAACAACAGAAGCCTTCACACCTTTAGGCCCCTGAGATACAGTTTCCGGGTCTGCCCTAGGACTCTTAAAAAGATACTTATGAGCCTCAGGCACCCTATAGTACCTATCCGGTTTAACTGGGGCAGGAGGCAAAGAATCAGGATTCAGGGAAGCCTCTGCAAAAACATCTTCCACCACATTCAAAACAGGAGGTATAGCTAAAGGCCTATGCTGGGGTAAAAACAAGAATTCCCTAAGCCTCTTCCTGGAATCAGAGAAATCTTGACCTTCCCATTTAAAATGCTCCCTCATGGAATGCAGAGTCTCTGAAAATGAAAAATCCTCAGGAGGAGAAGCTGAAGGAGTAGAATCATCCACATCAGAATCAGAATAAGGAGGATACTCCTGCAAGTCTTCAGTCAAGACTCAGAAGCCTCGAACATTGCTCAAAACTCTCAAACTCAGGTTCCACCCTAGGCCTCTTATCAGGAGGGGCCATAGAACCTCTAATCATAGTAATCAAATCCTCTGCCATTTTAAGCATATGTTTCTTAGGCAAGGACCCTGAAGCAGTAGGAGAAACCCCCACTGAAGCTAAACTTGGCCTGCCTCTCAAGGAGGCCTTGGAAACAGAAGGGGAGGCTCTAACCACCTTAGGAAGAGAGGGAAGAACAGCCACCTGAGAAGCCCCTTCAGCCTGGCCTACTTCCTGAGAGGACACATCCTGTAACAGTAAAGTCTCTCCCTGAGACTCCAAAGAAACTCCTGGCAGAACCTCCGGCTCCACTGAGTCTTCTAAAGAACCGACGTCCGGGACTGTCGGTTCTTCCACTCTAGGCTTTGTTGTTTTGTCCTTGCGCTTTTTGGCCGAAGCGGGCGTCGGAGCATCCGACGGCATTTTATAATTACAACGCTTCCCAAAAACTAACCTGGCACAGTCTAACCTTCTCTTAATAGTGCGTTTGTTAAATCTAGCACAAGAGCGGCATCCAACAACGTCGTGCTCAGGCCCTAAACAAGGTATACACAAAGTATGGTAATCCCTATGAGGTATCTGTTTCCCACAAGAAATACAGTTATTCACTTTTTCTGACATCCGGTTAAATACTGAGGCAAGAAAAAACCAAAATATTCCCCAACGGGGTACTTAGCCAACTTTGATTCGGTCTGAAACTCTGACTTCAGAAACTTTCAGAACGCCAACCTGCACTCGCAAATCTGCTTCTGCATCGGACCATGCGGCAAAAAAGACTGAGGATATGACGTCGGTCATGCGCATTAGTACCCTGACGTACTGACGTCAGTCTAATGCGCCTTGACCGACGTCAGCCATATACTTTGGTATTCGGGCCGATTGGGACAGCGGACTACCCAATAGTTAGGACTGCAGCAATGTGGAATGAAGAACATCAATTGTTTGGTTACTACTAACCTTAACTTATCACTATACCTCATTTACTAGAGCATGTCAAGGTAGGCTGTTTCCGGCTGATGTGCCTAACTTGCCTCAAACTGGCTGTGGCACTGGGTCCAAGCATGTCTAGGATCTAGGCCGGTGGTGACCTCTCCAGTCCCCCTGCAGTACCTGTGGCATCGGGTAGTACCACCCCACAGGACAGGGTTCAGCCCCCTCCCTCTGGTAGTGGTGGTGAAGGGGGAGTTGTCACCCAGGATGAGCTGCCAGTCTTGGTGCGCAGGATAATCTACAGTGGATTTGACCGCCTCCTGCAGTGGACTGAGGGCATGCTGGCTGACCTGGTGGGGCAGCCAGTGCCCAGCCTCCAGCACTGCTACCCCCAGGGCAGTTAAGAATAAATGACAATAGTCCCATAGGTGGGAATGTGCGTCACGCTGCTGCTGTCTGGAAGCACATGGGACTTGGATTTCACAACACCCTCCCTATCCAAGGTGTTCACCCCCCCTTATGTGTCACACACCACCCCTGTCTGCTGCCTTGGCTGTCTGCAAATGCAGCCTCACCTACCAAACTTACCTCGCCCACACATACCTATGTCCATTCCCCAACATGCCACTCTAACAAAAAAAAGGGAGGGTGCCTGTCCCCAAAAAGAATATTATCGCATACACAGTTCTCCATTTCACACGTGTCCACTGGACATACATAATTTGGTCCAATTAACTTGACAACTCAGTTATATTGTCGTTACCCCTCTCTCTGGCATTGAGAGTTCAAAGTCATGTACAAATTCGGTCGAATTGCACAGTTGTTGCTGTTGTACAAGAAATGGATAGCTATGGTTCTTTCCTACACCCTTCCTGCACATCCCTACCTGCCTTTCACCCCCTGCTTGCAAGGACGTCGGGAGGCATACGCACTGTACTGATTTCAGTACAACTTATTTAGAAGGGGGGGTAGCTTTTTATTTTTTTTTAATTTTTCGCGCTTTAGCTGCGCTATGACGTCAGCTCATCAGGACTACCAGCCAGTCGGATTGGAGCGCACGTATTTCCGGCTGGTTCAAATGCTTTTGCGAGCGGGAACAAACCAGCCGGATTTACTTTTGCTTAGAAGGCTTCATTTATTTCGATAAGGCTTTGTTATTTAGGTCTCGCTTCATTTTCAGCAAGGATGTTACTTTCGGCAAGGATTTTATTTAGAAGGTCTCGCTGCAATGCTCGAACAGGAGGTTGGTGAGTAAGCTGAAATAATGTTATGTTCAGAAAGGGTGTGTATGTATGTATGTATGTGTGTGTGTGTGTGTGTGTGTGTGTGTGTGTGTGTGTGTGTTTGTTATGATTGAGTTATGTTTCACAATTAAAAAAAAATTATGAAATGTAAGTCATAGTAAAGTGATCATTTAGGTAATATAAAGCTAAAAGGCCATATTACAACACTTGCACAGGAATATAATATAACTTGGTTAGTAGACTAAAGCATGAGGTTACAAGATGGGGGACAGCAGACCAAAAGAGATGGATTACCTGCAGTCATGTGGACTCCTGCTGTGGTACCTGAAGGACAGCAGAGAGACTGAAGTGGGAGCTGATACGGATCATATGGGAAATGAGATGTGGAGTGTGGGTGGTAATGAGAGAGGCAATAATTAGGAAGTCATCTTGGACAAAGAAATTAGAAGTGGAGCAAGATGGAGTGTAGGAGGGGTATGGAGTGGGAAGGGGGTAGCAGAAGGTAAAGGGGGTAAGTATAAACAAGCCAAAATGATCACGAGGAGGAACAGGTAGAGAAGGCAAGGCAGGAACTGAAACATTGGGTGTAGGTAATGGATAGGTAAAGAATGGTTGGCAGAAACCAACAGAGAGGAAGACACAGGGAGAATGGAACATAAAAGTGGTGCCATTACTAGAACACAGCAACAGGTGAACAAGCAGATGGAGAGTTGAAGCACGGGACTAAAAAGTAATATAAGGAGAAGATTAGAAATAATTGGGAGTGCAGCTCAGTAAGAAAAGCTTCAAAAATGACAAAGAAAGCATGAAAATGTGGTCAGTAAAACACAAGGAAGGAAGCAATTGGCAGAGACAGTTAAAGGCTGCAGGTACGAAATGTAATGACACAGGGCAGCAAGTGTGACTGGAATGAAGAGACAATGTAGGGACCAGGGAGATGGTTTATGTGACTGAAGAGTCACTCATAAAAGTGACTATGAGTCTTGGAAAGGATAAAGAAGAGACCATACTACAGAGAAACTGGTCTTTAAGCATACACTTAGTAAGCCTGGGTGGACAAGGTGACCAGGCTGACTACCAAGAGGGAGGATGAATGGTGACTATGGAACCAATGACCTGTCACTGTGTACAGCTACGATGGCAGTAAACAGGGACAGAAAGCTGACAGAGAGAAGATAGGATAGGATTTGAAATCAACATTCTCGGGAATGTTACATGTGACAGCAGCCAGTATTCTAAGAAAGAAGAGAATTACAAAGTATAATAACTAACTGTTATATGACAGTGAACAAGCAAAAAGGGCTTAGGAAAGGTAGGGAGATGAGGATAAAAAGAGTAAACAGACCAACTCTGTGTCAGGGAGAGCCTCCATCTTAACCCAGAATAGACAGTATTGTTCAAAGTTGGGATGGAAAGGTAAACCTTCCTAATCATACCTTTAAACTAAGAGGAAAAAGAGGATGATGTAGCTTGGAAGTAGAAAAGAGAGACAGGTTCACAGGGACTATGCAGATGGAAAAACACCCACAGAATACAATGTAGACAAAGAAAGCAGCAAGTACGAGACAGAGCAAGACCATGTATTAAGTATTAGTATTCAAAGCAAGGGGGCAGGGACAGAAGATGAGGAGTTGTAAGCAATGATGCAGAAGGGGGCTTATTTCTGTTATCAGAGAAACAAAGACCAGTTGTAAGAGGAGTTAGACATGGAGATAGCATGATGCAATCAATTGGTTCAGTATTAGGTTCAGTATTATTTATGCACATGCTATGAATGAGAGTGCTACTTGCTGGAACCACTTTGTGTGACAACGATGCATTCACTTTTCATCATTGCTGTGCATCCCTGGAGTAGGTATATTTATAATGGGGGTTGCAGATATTTTATTTGGCATTGCCTGCATTCTCTTAAAGGGTAGTCAACCAACATTAACCCAAAGTAGCAAGGTGTACATTATTTAGGAATTAGAGAAATGGGAGGGATGGAGAGGTAGAGGGAAGCTACCTAAGGGCACATACAAGGTCAGAGAAGTGGAGGAACACTAAGCCATGAAAATTGCCTTAAAGTGTGTGTGTGTGTGTGTGTATATGTATATTTGTGTTGGCATCACATGTAATTCCAGATAAAGTGCCAGCCTTGTCGTACACATTGAGATGGGAAGAATACAGCAACCTTTCCTATACGTGATCCTTGTCTAAGCCTAAACAATGACGTGTCTGTAAATAGTTGCATGGTTGGTCAAATTAGGACTCTGCAAACTTTTCTTAATGAGAATTTTCTGCTGGAAAAGTCTTTTCACTGTATGAACAGAGCAGGTACACAACAACCACTGCAAACACCAACCAGCTATGTTTTTAAATGCTGGCAGTTTTGAATTTGTTAGCGTTCAGCTGGAAAGTTTAACATTATGCTCTAGTATTTTTTTCAGGCAGTGAACAGTATATTTAGTGTATAGACTGCTGTGATATAGGCTTCATTTATTTCTAACAGTTGTGAGCTATGGTGAGAACTGAAGTTGTATTCCCCAGTTGTGGTGAGAAGTGAGAACTGAAGTTGCATTCCCCCATTATTATTTTTGTTGTTTGCCCATGTTTTTGTGCTAAGAGGTTGAGAGCTATCTAATAGCCATTAAGTTTCAGTCTTCCTGTTTTGCAAACTGTTGATTTAGACTGTAGTGCATATGGTTCTGGGTTCAAGACATGCATGGTGGTAACACAGCATTTTATTCTAGCAACTTTCCAAAATTATACAAGCAATGTTTAAAATGTGTCCCTGGTTTTTGGGCTTTTGCCCCCCCCCCCAATAAATGTTGGCTTTTTCCAGATTTCTTGTGCTGCAAAGTTCAGAGATACAGCTGAGTGAGTGTCGAGTACATTTTACAAGGAGCTGAGAGCTGCAGGGGAGATTAGTGCTGCTTATGCTGAGCCTGCTTATATTCTTAATAGCACAACAGTTAGTGCACTTGCTTTTGATACAGAAGGCTGTGGGTTCTTCTCCTACAGTAGGTAGTTGCATTGCTGATACTGTACTGTGTTGTAAAGGGGGGTGGATGCTGTAGTCCTTTTTGGCGAAGATATCTAGTAGTAACTATGAACCTGTTATCAGTTTGCCATCCATTCCCTATTGCAATATTACTAGCGTATCACTTTGTTTAATGCAACATAGGCAATTTATTCCTCAAGGGCAACAGGCACTTTATTTGTAGATGAAACAATGAAATATAAAGTTGTTTGCTAGCAGCAACCACTTCATTAGTTACAGATTTCTTTAATGTGGAATTGTGTAGATGGCTTTTATCAGTTCAGAGACTGTGCATATTTACTGATACTGGTGGACTGTAGAAGTTTGAGTAGACTTTTATAATGGAAATGTTCTGAACTGGGCTGTTTTGTCATTATTGGTGCATGCATTTTTTTTCATTGTTTACTGGAAAAATGTTCAAAACAATAAATTTAAAATGCTCTCTAACAACTATACTGTATTGTACAAGGAATATAATATGCTCTCTAACAACTATACTGTATTGTACAAGGAATATAATTTAATACAATCAGGAAGGTGCATCAAAGAGCACGTGTATGTTCCATGTGCAAGGGGCCTATGATTTGAAAACAGCACAAGGGGCCTATGATTTGAAAACAGCACAAAGTTAATCTTTATCTGCCACTGGCAAAATGTATTTTCTTTGAATGTGGGTTTCTATGCTGTTTCAATGAATGTGAGTTTCAAGGGCAGAGAAGTTTTAATGCTAAGTCTAGTTTCATTGTGAGACTGCATTGCTTTGTTTAGCAGATATTTATTGGTATCCGTGCTGTAAAATCCAAAATAAAACTTTTCTAGCAAATCATTTAGGAATGAAGTCACTAAATAATGACAGACATTAAGCTTCAGAAAATGCATGCTAAAGCAAGACCTGTTATTCTATCAACTGTCTTAAGTTTATACAAGGTCAATTTTTAGTACTGTTTGTATGTTCCCCCAATATATTTGGCCTTGTCCAGATTTACTGCATTAAGAGGTTGATAGGTACGTGCAAATAAATCGCTTTATAGAATTAGAAATATCCAAACCTCTCAACTGTTCTCAATTTTGGCTCGAAATGTTGCTCCCGCCTAATAATCCCTCCACAAAAATAGCAATTTTGGAAGAAAATGTTGAGGCTTTATAATTATAAATAACTAATGATCAGAGTTATACATTACTTTTATTTCAGAAATGCATGTAGATTCTCTAATTTTGTCAGCTGCTCAAGTTAACAGTGCTCATATTAAAATGGTTTCCCTTCTTTGACAGGTTCCCAGCTGTATTGTCTGGCAATTTTATATTTTTGCATCGCATTTTTGGTCCATTTTTCATAAAATTGCAGTTTTCTGGCAAATTAGTGGCAAATTATTAAAGACTGAAGTTAGAAAATAATGGCAGACATTTGAGTTTCAGATTTCATACCTTTCAGAAAATTCGTACTAATGCAAGACCTACTACTACTCTATTATCTTTCTAAATTTATAAGGGCAATATTTTTAAAAAAATCTTTATTTTGGGGCCTTTGCCTCAGTTTATTTTTGGATTTGTTGCTCTAAAAGGTTGAGAGGTGTGTGTGTGTGTGTGTGTGTGTGTGTGTGTGTGTGGTAGGTAGCATACCTCTCAACTGTTCGAATTTTGCAGAATGTCTGGATTTTTGCCCCATATTTTTTGTCTGTTCCTCATAAATTTTGTAATTTTCTAGAAAATCATTGAAGGCTAAAGTTGCTAAATAATGACACATTTGAGTTTTAGACTTCATGTCCTTTAGAAAAATTCATACTAGCACAAATTCTGTTATTCTAGCAACTTTCTAAGTTCACGAGATCATTATTTAATATCTGTCCCTGTTTATTTTAGGCTTTGTCCATATTTCTTGCACTAAGAGGTAGGTGGGGTATGTGTGTGAATGAAACACCCTAGTTAGGGGTAGCAGGTGGTTAGTAATTTACTCAAGCTCAAAACCTGTACCTTAGTTACAGAAAACAAAAGCATGAATACTCTACCCCAACTACCATGCTGCATTTTTCAAAGAACTGACTTTCTGGTTCATTTTCAATTCAAGGAACCGAGTTTGAGTGAATTTATATTATATTACTGAAGAGGCATTACAGTGAATGCCTCTTCATCGATACTAAAAGAGCGAACCGTGAATTACGAGAATGGACGTAGCTTGGCTGGGGAGGGGGGTAGCAGTTTGAGAGCTGTGAGTACAAATTTGAAAATCCTAGCTACACCCCTGCCTGCTTGCACCCCATTTCACCACTTTCCTATCTCCCCATTTTTCTTTTCTTTATATTTTAAGTGCGTTGCTGCGCGATTCGCTAAGATCAGCTAAACAGAGCTGTATTGACTACAAAATTACTTACAAAATAAACACCTGTCCCATATTTGAACCCAAGACTATCATACCTGCAGACCACTACATTAACCTGCCACATCATACAACTCTTGGTTTAAACAAAACATCTTAATTGCCAGTTACAGTCATTATGTGTGCTTCAGAGGAGCTGCGCGCTGCACAAACTTGATTAAAAAGTAATGGAAAAAATGGGAGTGTACCTTGGACTCTGGTGCAATAGTATACTACTAGAAAGCCAAAGACATAATTAATGGATGTAACTGAGGTCTGTGGTATTAGGTAAATGTGCCCTTCAGCAGTAACATGTAAAAAGACACCTGCCAAATCATTAATGGCAAAATACATGTTCAACTGGGACCCTGGTGCACACATACATCCATATAAAGCCATGGGTACCTATGAGTTGATCGACAACTCAAAACATCGACAGTGACTTCACCGACAAGTCAAATAACCGACATCGCAAAACAAGGACGTTTACCAGGTAACGGATGTAAATTCGCTACTCATGCCTACCATGGTTTAGTAAGTGTGGCAGTGTCATGCAACCATGGTAGGCATGAGTAGCGAATTTACATCCGTTACCTGGTAACCGTCCGTGTTTTGCGATGTCGGTTATTTGACTTGTCGGTGAAGTCACTGTCAATGTTTTGAGTTGTCGATCAACTCATAGGTACCCAAAGCCATACATATACTGATGGATGTAACAAATGTATGTCACAGCCTGTATGTGTGCACATATATCTTGCAAATGCACCTGCTGTAGCAGTGACTCAGTATCTCAGTCTGTTAATCACACTGCAAACAGTACATTATGTCACACAGAGTTCTGGGTTCAAATCCAATGGTGTGTAGAAGTAAATGCACAGTATTGTGAAGGCAGAAACTAATGACCAAGTCATGCACTCTTTATCCACATAATGCATTTCAATGCATTTAAATGACATGTCTGCTTTTCACTGATGGAAGTCTCAGGCCTGCAGGTAGGAACACACTTCACATATCCCTATAGCAAAACGATATTCGCGTAAAGTGTCACATCATGCATTAATATGCATTCACAGAGAATGTCATCACAGGTACTGCAAATGAGGGCCATTAACATCAGAGTGCACTATACAATCCTTCTAAAGTCAATGTGTAGATTATCACAGCGCATAGTTAACATACACATTGGAAGTCCCTGCTTGTAACAAGGCCTGCCCTCATACACACTGCAAATTACTACCAGACTGTAATGCATGGCCTGGTAGTTGCCCAAATGGTGGACATATTCTTATATTTATACCCCATCTTACTCAAGGACACACCAAACATGTTGCCTAGCACTCTGTTTGTGATACCGCTGACTAACATATTTACATTAAACACATGCCTTAATTGGAGTGGAAAGGGTAGCCTCACTCTGGCTCTGCCTCTACAACAAGCCTAACACAGCTCCCACAGTTATTCTCTCCGTGTTCAGACTCTCTGCCAATGTCTATTACCTGCAGCAGCAGCTACAGCCTGTCGCACACACACCTCTAGGTAAAGGTTTCTGCCAAATGCCTACCACCTTCCGCAATGATGTAGTCTCCTCACCCTAGTAATGTCCAGCACAACATATCAGAAAGGGGTCCTAATCTACATGAAGGCCATATATATTGTACAGTGGTTGCATGTCATTGACTGATGATAGTGCAAATCAGCTGTGTTGGCTGTAATTAGCATTTCAGACCCACAGATTGGGTTACAGACAATCACCTGCTGATAAGTATGTTTAAAAGGCAAGCAGCTGGCTATGGGGAACCATTCTGTATGAGAATTTCCTCACACAGAGCAAGCCTCTGTCAAAAATTTAATGTCACCACATATCAGAGGGGTACTGCACTCCATCAGGAATGCAACTGATTTAGCATACAACAGGATGCAGCTGGCTGAATACACCTACGGGGAATAGGGATTATAGAATTAAGCCTGTCTTAGACATGTGATAATATGTCAATAATCTCCTGGTATCTTACACCTACACAGGACGTACAATACATCAAGGGTGCACTGTCATTCGTCACTGTGGCACACTAGTCTTGCTGCACTGTCCATTTATAGTGGTTGTAACAGCACACTGATATTTGTGTGGCACTGTTCTTACAACATATTATCGGGGGGTTGCCATAGGGGACACAATACAGCAGACTCGAGTGTTGGGGGAATGATCATACAGCAGTATCTGACATGGCACACACAGGAATACCCAACTACTGCTACTATCTCAGTTGAATCCACACACATAGTATGTTTACACACTGTGGAGTATGACATGTGTGAGCAAAGCAATGGTTACTGCTAGCCATTTTGTCCTTGCTGTACCGCTACATGGTGTACTTCCACGTATGTGATCCTGTAATTGTTCCCTTTCTGTTGTCTTTCAGGAATCATGTACCCTAGATACCATGCATCCTTTTCTGATGCAGAAAATGAAATTATACTGGAAGGACTAAGGCAATATCATCACATCCTACTGTCAAGGGGGAGGAAAAACAGGGAACAGCGGACTGCACTGGGTAGACCTTGTTCATGATGTGAATGGTACGGGCCACCAGGGCAGGACTTATGAACAGGTTTGACAACGCGCAACGGACATAATCGATGCTGCACACCAAAGGGCCGCAGATGTAGCCAGGGATCGTGCCATCACCGGTGGAGGGCCTGCACTGGAACAACCACTCTTGGCCACTGAGGAATTCCTGGCAAACCTAGGCACATATGATAGCTCCCAGGCATCCATCACACCATACCATCATGGAGGTGGGTGTCACAGTTTCCACAGCAGAGGAGCGTGCAGGTAGGCTTACTGTTATTAGCATTGTAATACTGTAGCAGTCAGTGTGTCAGGCTTTACATACTTTTACGTGTGTGTCAGGTCTTTGTTCTTTGAGGGATTTAACCTCAGTTGCACTCTCATACTCAGAATGTGACAATACAACAAGTAACACAGTAGCTACTGTAAATGTGAGATATATGGATGTATTACCTTGTGCTGCAACATGCGTTGGTACTGACATTACCTCACCCTTAACTTTTCATAGGTCCGTCAGGTACTGGCCAAGGCCGTGGTCCTGCTCCTTGTAAGCATGACACTGTTTTGTTAAAGGGACAATCCTAGTGTTTAAAATTAGGGCCAGAGTTAATCTGACAGAAATCACACCCACTTTGACATGTCACTTTCATTGCCACCCACAGTGTCGTTTTACTTTTAAATATCCTGTAAAACCACAGTTCCAGTCTTGTTTCAGCTCCCAGAATAAACTAATCTTTGGATTTATGTTCCTCTCTGACTTGCACTGAATTGGGAAAATATGAGCTCCTGGCTCATATTTAAAATAAAGAAACTTGTGCCAGGGAAAAGGGACATCAATATATACTAATTTTTAAATTTTGCATCACATGCTTCTACAGATGTACAAGAAGCCCGCGGATAAAAATAGTACATTTGTCTAGTTGTACTCTGAAATCAGCACATATCAAACTAGAAGCTTAAAAAAGGAACAGAAAAGTGTATCTACTATTGCTTCAACCTTCTGTCACACATTTGCTTTCTATGGAATTACTAGCAGGTCAGAAAGTCACTACACCAAACCAGGCTAGTATTCAAAAATCAGAATACAGTAAAACATGAAAGAAAAAGAAATATGGTTTCCACTACAGTCTGCCTGATTTGGATGATTTCAATAGGCAGAAGCCATGTCATAAAATTGTTGTAGATAGCCATGGCAATCACCACAGAATAAAATAAGAAATGAAAGAAACAACAACAAAAAATCTCTGTTTACTAATGTTTTAAAAGCTCTGCATTACTGATGTGACTTCTAGAGTAGCAACAGCAGTCAGGTCATAAAATGCCTTTTCTCAATGAGTAAAATGCACAGAATAAATTAATGAATGACTCACAAGGAGAGCTGTTGTCAGTGCAACTGCAATTTGAGATGGAATTTGGCTAACACCTTTGAAACTTCCTTCAGGTATTCTCCCCCCCCCCCCCCCTCAACCAAAGGCGACCATGCTCAGAAAGGCAAACCCGAAATGTACACAAAGGGTGAATCAAAACAAAAAATCCCTGGAACTGTTCCTTTAAGGAACATTTACATTATACAATAATGTCCTATTTAAACATGATTTCATGTGTAAACAGAGTAGATTTTTTTTTTATTTTCCAGTCTGGAACAGGTACCTAATCACAGGAGTGTAGTTGAACAAAACGAAACACTCTGGCAGTGACAGTTAAGCGCAGATAAGCTTCCTAGTTTAAATGAGGCAATTACTCTAAAATGCCTTTTAAAAAATAAAAAGTTGAAAGGAAAATAAATTGGGCAGTGAAACATATATTTCAATGTATCTGTTAAGATAGGTGAACTGGGTTTTAATAAAGTATAGTTTCATACTGATTAATTAAAAGGTATATTTTACTGGTCAAGTTTTACTTGATTTACTTGAAGTGACTGTTATAAAGGTCTTGAGCCGAATGTGTATTTTGTTCTGAGGAAGTCTTTTTTGGAAGAAAGTGGTGATGAAAAATGTTTGCTAATCAAGTTGTGGGTCTTTGTTATTAGGAGTATCGGTGGATTTGTCATACACAATAGGTCACGTTTTTCTTTCTTATCACAGGTGACCCGGAAGGGGGGGGGGGTTAGTGTCTATTTACACAACCTGTGTCAGTGTCTCTTCGGACTCTGATGATGAGGGTGGCCACAGTGAGGCACAGGTGGGGGTGTCGGGGGCTGAATCTGTCCCAGAGGTAGACAACCCTCTTCTGCCTCCATTGTCACTGCACACAGTCAGTATGCCCACACAAAGATATTGCACAGTCAGAGGGTGGGGACATTGAACAGGAAAGTGTGGCAACTATGGCTCCAGTGAGTGTAGACACTGGCCATAGCCAGAGAGCTGATGAGGTCCCACACAGGTGGATTGACATGGGGTGCTTGTAAGAGGCCTGCTGTCTGTCCATCTCTTGTTGCAAGTGTCACATCATGAGTCACTCAGCGCACGTTTCGGGCCATCATGGAGGCACAGGCACATTCTGAACAGAACACCATACCTATGCTTAGGATTATGGCTGCAGCACAGTCTGACATCCATGACTGCCTCCACCTCACTGGGGACACCTTGGATCAGTTGACTGATGCAGTGGACAAAAGGTGGGCTGAGACAGTGTCTGTCTTGGACTGCACATTGTCTGTGTTGGAATGTGTGGTTGGAGTTGAGCATCGGACTAGTGGACGTGGGTCAGCAACCCCATCTGCTGAGAGTCCACATGGCTGTGCACAATCATGCTCCTGTAGTGGCAATATATCCAGTGCTACAGAGGGGAGTGTGCTGTCCACACTAAGACATGGCAGGCCATGGGCTCGTGGTCCTGGGCATTCCCATGGGGGACATGGTCCCAGCAGACAGCAGTCACTATCAGGTACTAGCACTGCTTCTATTCTTGGGAATGGAGGTGCCACTGCAACTCCTGGCAGACCCAGTTCCAGTATTCGGGGTCAGAGACAGTGAACTCTCAACTCTACCATGTACGGTCCAAAGCTGTCCAACACACACACATGTAGGGCTAGCACTGAGCTTGACTGTGTACAAGCACACACTTACACACCAGTGTTAAATGCAGGTCACTTACAGACATACACGGCACCTTTCCATGGTCCATCTTACCTGCTTCTCTTCCTGACTCACACACATCCTGTCAACCATTTGGGTCAGCCTAGGTCTCATGCATCCCCACACAACACCCTGTGCAAGTGATGATACCTGTGCCACATCCCTGTCATCTTTGCTATTGATGCAAGAAATGAAGCTATGTGCCTGATGCACAGGGTGACTACATTAGTTAACATGTACTTGTGTAATGCAGTGTTGCTTTGCCATGTCACATGTAGTGGTTAACGACAAACACTGTATGGTGGCATCTGTCATGAGTACTACGCCACACACCTTTGTGTATCTTATGTTGCATGATGTTGTAATGGCTGTACAGTTACACAACAACAGGTGTGTCATGGAACTGTTTATGTTTGTTTCAGGAGTCTGTTGGGATAACCTATGGATACACAGCAGCAATAAAGCAGCACAGGATGGCATGTCTGCTCAGCAGAAATATGTCTTCAGCAAAGTACAGCACTATAAGTGCATGGCTCCATGGGTTCATATGTGTTTAACAGGCTAGCAAGGACAATGGCGGCATTCAGTGTAACTGTGCATCCCTAATCTGTGAACAGGTCTGCTACCCTTGATAAGTGTCACCAGGATTTTGGGAACACATACATCTACAAGCTGTGGTGACTGAAATGACCCATCTACAACTATCCTGTGTCTAGTGCAGACAGTTCCCCGACACCAGTTATGACTGGCATGTTTTGCATCCTATTTTGTAGCCTGCACATGCTGTGCCACAGCAGATGTGTGCTTCACATGCATGGGGGGCCTTTTTTATGTAGGGTGAACTGTCTGTGTTACATACCTGTCTCTCCAACATGTACTATGTAAACCACAGTGATGTTGTAGGCATGTAGAACAGATGAGACGTGTTAGTCCTGTCATGGATACGTGGGAGGTACACAGTGGGGTCCGACACCTCCCTATATGGAGCCATACTCATCCCCTCCAAAGCAATTAGGTGACAGACTATACACTTATGGTCTTGACACAGACTCCATGGGACAGGTTATCTACACTGTGTACTGGTGTACCATATAACATGTGCAGATGCTACAGCTATATGACATGCTTGTGTAGTGACACAGCAAGCGTGCCGTTGCACACAATGATATGTATGATGACTGCCACATTCAATATAGCAATGACAGTCTGGGATATACATCCCAAACCTGTTGGTATAGGTTGTACAACAGTGAATGCACCCCCACATCTTACTGACCAGTGAGAGTCAAAGGCTACATTACTCTATGTGTCCATAACTCCATGGGTAATGGCTCAACTGTGTGGTGTGCAAACACTACAATAATTTTCAAGGGTGGATGATTTCACACAGGATAGTATTGTGCAGTTGTTGGCAGTTAGTCTTTGTCAGTGGCTCAGAGTACAACTCACTGTGTCTTAGGCCATCCTGGATAACTGTTAGTTCTGTGAGGGATTCTGTGACAGAGTACAACTCACTGTGTCTTAGGCCATCCTGGATAACTGTTAGTTCTGTGAGGGATTCTGTGACAGCTCCCAATATGCAATCACTTGCTAATGTACTCAGAGGTCACTGACAGTGGCTGTGACTGCAGAGAGGGAATAGTTAGACGGGGCACACCAATAATGGAGGATGGTGAACTCCACTGGTGACTGGTGTCACTGGGGACGTAGGTCTCCCAATGCTATCTTGCCAGAGTATGACTGTCAGACACTTGCCTATCCACCAGCTGACATATCACTCTACATGACGTACACAGCTTCCAGCAAGGCCTGCTGGCCTAATACTGTCATACACCTTGTCAGGCCATGGTTGCTGGAGTGAGACACGTACAACATCCACTGCATAATGTAACAGTCAATGGGCTCCGCCGGTTACAGTTGGTAGGCATGATCTGGTCTTGAGCAAAAGTAACAGTGTTTGGTCCAGTGTCAGTAGGTGTACGACAATGTCAGTGCTCGTATCCATGCTGTAGAATAACATGTGTATTGTACCTTTAAGAAGCATTTCCAAGATCTGTGTGTGCACATAAACAGTAAGCACGTGTTAGCCTCAGTGCCATTTTGAAGGTGCAGCCAGAATGTTAACATCCATGTGCATGATAGCTAATCTGTTTATAAATTAAAGTCACTTTATCTCATTTATGATGCGTCTGTATACAATAAAGCCGCTTGAACAAGAATCCACGATGCTCACTTGTTTTATCCTGACCTGGCGAGCAACATGTTGTCAGAACCAGAATAGCAAAGACTATTCTTCAGAGCTATGAGGTCCAGAGGTAATGGTGAAGGCAAACTAAAAGAACAGAGAGCCAAGAAAATGGCCAGGCAGAAGTCAAAGGTAAAGAGAATGCACACAAATGATTTATTTATTGAAAGAGGTTAAACGGAGCATTACAAGGGCACAAAACGTACTGTTAAGCAAATGAACAGCACAGACAAGTTTATTAAGCAAGCAAGAAATATAAAAGAGCTCATTAATCAGACGAAATGTTTGAAATGAGTTATTTGATAAAACGAGCATTAGAAAACTACATAAAAGATTCAGAATTACCTCAGCATGTTTAAAGTAAGACGGGCATGTTTAGAGATAAAACAAGCAGAAGAAAGTACAATGGGCATGAAAAGAGATTAAATGAGCAAAATTAATACAGCAAAAGGGCATAAAAAGGCACATTAAGAGATTCAATGTGCAAAATGACTATAACAGAAAGGGCAGAAAACGGTGCACTGAGTATAAATAAAGCAAAAGTGACTGCATGTGTTTGGGGAGAATTACTGTGTTTGGTACAGATTACTACTTCGCATTGACTGAAGCCTTGAATAGCATGACTAGAGTTGTTCAAAGTGTGTAAAAGTGTTACAGTGTGTGCTTATTACTGTGCATTAATTCCGAAGAGTTTGTTGTGTGCAAAGTGCAACTATTTTGAGAAGTGCAGCCAAGTGAAGCCATTTTGAAAAGTTTCTTGTGCCTGGGTGTGTCTGTTCACAGAGTGCTGCCATTTCATAGTGTCTCTTGCACTATACAGAGTTGTTTGGCAAAGTGCAGCAATTTTGGGGAGATTCCAGTGTGCTGTGTACTGTTTGTTTGAAAAGTGCAGTTATTTTGAGGTGTTTCTCACTCTGAGCTTCTTCTGTCGAATACATTCGCAAAGTGCCATTACTTCAAAACAGTTTCATTCGCAAAGTGCCATTACTTCAAAACAGTTTATTCGCAAAGTGCTATTACTTTGAAACAGTTCATTTGTAAAGTGCCTTTACTTCGAGATAGCTTATTCACAAATTGCAATTACTTCAAAACAGTTTAGTCGTAAAGTGCCATTGCTTTAAGATAGTTATTCTCAAATACAGTTACCTCAAAGTGTTTCTTGCCCTCAGCTTCTATTGCTCAGTTTATTCGCACTGTGCAGTTGTTTGAAATGTTTCTTAAAATGGTGACAAATGACTTTGGCCGAAAAATACCAATAACTGGCTTTGGCATTAAAGCGATTAAAAGACAAAGGCTTGTACAGTAAAATGAAGATAAATGACTTTAGCATTATTGCCGATAAACGCCTCGTACAGTAAAATAATTTCAAGGCAAGTGGCTTTACAGAAAAGAGATTTCAAAGTGTTGCAGTGCCCAGAAAACTTATTTCGTGAAATTCACTTATACAGAGGCTTGTTGTGTTGTTACAAATACTGGCATAACTTTCAAGCACATGTATGTGTGTATGTACAAGTGTGTATGTTCGTGCACATTTGCAAGAGTGTGCACTGAGACATGTCAATATGGCAGACGGATTTTGCAAGCCACAACCACTTGTGTTTGATCAGAATATGGCAAAGAATTGGAGGATATTTGAGCAAGAATACGATATACTTATACAAACAGCTTATTTAGATAAAGATGCAAGTACTAGGGCATTCGTTTTGTTGAACCTAGCAGGGTCAGAAGCCATTGAAAGGGAGCATTCATTTGTAACCCTCACACTAATGTTACACTAGAGAGGCATTTGTTTTACACAAGAGATCAAAAGCAAGGGGAAACTTTCACAGCTTATACTACTGACCTGAGAAACAAAGCTAAAACATGTAGGTTTGGTGATTTAAAGGATGAATTGATAAAGGACAGACTTGTGTGCGGTATTAATAATGCTGCTGTGAGAAAGATTTTGCTTCCTGACAGTGTTCTGACACTGAGTAATGCCACTGAGATTTGTCAGATTCATGAAGTTACAGAAAAGCACACAAATATGCTTGCTAGTGATAACAGCATGGTTTCAGTTGGCTCCAGAGCTCATGTAGCAACAACTGACAGGCAAATGCAGGCCTAAGCACATGACAGCAGCAGCCCCTGCGGGACTTGCAGGTAAAACCCATAGTCTTCTAGCACATTCCACGAACAGTTCAGTTAAAGGAGCATGCTCAGTGCAAAATCAAGGGTACCTAGTTGAAAACAGACGTTGCTCAATACAGCATAAGAGTAAATCCGCAAAACCCAAATCAAGCATTATTGCTAACTGTCGCAATTGTGGTGCCAACCATGAGTCCAGAAGAGAAAAGTACATGGCATTTGGTCAGCAATGTCATAAGTGTAAGAAATGGAACCATTTTCAAAGATTTTGTAAATTGAGTAAACCACACAGAGTTACAAAGAAGGGTCACTCCAAAAAGCAAGTTAACCACATAGACCTGCAACAGTCTGCTTTCTATGTAGATGGTGTATCAGTAAGTGATGAAAAGATTTAATGCAGTCGATTTATTGACAAAAACTGGTGTTTTGTACTGTCCGGATCAATGGTAAATCCACCGAGCTTAAAGTAGACACTAGTTCAAAGTGTAATGTCATATCTTTTGCAAGGGTCAGAGCTGGTGAACAACTAAATGTGACTAGTTGTGTGAAACTTGTAACTTATGGAGGTGAAGAGATTCAAACCGAAGGCTCAGTAGTGCTTTCCTGTTATGTGGTTCAAAGACCTGTGCAGTCATTATTAGGTCTCAGAGACAGTTAGAAAATGAATCTGCTTACTTTTAGCAAAGAAGTTCATCAGATAAGCACATGTCCTAGTTCCAGCTTCACCAATACTGTTTGTTCAGAGTATACTGATGTTTTTGATGACAGATTGGGCAAACTTCGCAGTTGTGTATTCCATGAAATTAGACCCAGAAATCAGTCCAGTGGTCAGACCAGCAAGAACAGTCCGAAAGCTATGCAACATAAGGTCAAAGCCCAGTTGGACAAAATGGTGCAACAAAGTGTAATTTGTCCTGTTACAGAACCTACCGAATGGGTGTCGTCCATGGTAGCAGCTCATAAAAAAGGCTCAGATGAAATCAGAATATGTACTGACCCAAGAGATTTGAACAAAGCATTGAAGAGATCACATCATCCCATGTGTACAGTCAAAGAGGTTGTAGCCTTGATACCGAATGCCACTGTTTTGTCTGTCTTAGATGCAGAGTTCATTTTGACAAGTGATGTTTGATCACAAATTTTCATTACTGACTACATTCTGTACCCCATTTGGAAGATACGGATTCCTCAGGATGCCATTTGGAATACATTCTGCAAGTGAAGTCTTTCAGCGTGCAATGGAGCAAATTTGTTTGGGCTATCCTTGTGCCATAATAGCAGATGATATATTGGTCAATGACAATGGTGAGGCAGAGCAGACAGAGCACGTGAAGTGAACTTAAAGCTCAATCCTCTGAAGTGCAAATTCAGACTACCAGAAGTTACATATGTAGGTCATGTGTTTATTTACAAGTATGGCCTTGAGACCATACCCGTCCAAGCAAGCAGTCATTCTTGGGATGCCAGCACCAGATAATGTGCAAGCTCTACAACAATTTCTTGGTATGGGCAATTACTTAGGCAAGTTTATACCGGATTTCAGTGAGTTGACAGCTCCTTTGAGAGAGCTCACACATAAAAATATTACTTGGTCATGGCTAGACTAGCACCAGAGGGCATTTAAAGTTCTTAAGCAGAAAATTGCTATCCCCCCAACATTTAGGTATTATACTGGCCAAGGCTTTTGCCGCCCCCATAGTGCCTTTTTTAGGCAAGGCCCAAAAAACAAACCTACCACCGTAAATAGCAGAAGTAACCAAAAACTGAGGGTAATGCTACTCAACGCCACAAGTCTAAACCTCAAAATGCATGCACTTGAGGCACTCCTCAGTATGAAGAACATCGATATCTGTGCAGTAACAGAAACCTGGTTTAAGGCTCCAGAGAGCACCCCAGCACTACCAGGCTATAACTCATACCATACTTTTCAGTCACAGAACCCGGACCGAAACACAAAAGGTGGGGGTATATCCATATTCATCAAGTATACCCACACCTCCAGGTTAGTGGCACAGCACAATGCCTCAGAGATCATCCATGTGCAACTAACAACAGTCAAAACAGCAATTCAAACTGTAGCTTGCTACAGATCACCCACCATGACCCAGGACCCCCATTCCGCATTACTGGAGACACTGGAAAATATGAAGGTCCTACCAAACGCCCTAATATTGGGTGATTTCAATTACCCTTGGGTAACTATTGCCCTATAAGCCTGACTAGCCTGGTCTGCAAGGTTATGGAGCGCATCATCATGGAACTCATTAACAGAGACATTGGGAACCTCCAAACATTGGTCCCTACTCAGTTTGGCTTTATTAAGGGCAGATCATGCCTCCCAAATCTGGTGGACTTCTTTGAGACAGTTACCAAGGCTTTAGACGAGGGGAAAGGAGGTCCACACAGCCTACCTAGACCTCGCAAAGGCTTTCGACACCATTCCCCATTCTGGTATTATAGACAAGCTCACCAGCCTGAACATACACCCCTACGTCACGAGATGGGTTGCCAATTGGCTCACGGATAGAACCCACACGGTGAGAGTTGCAGGCTCTAGGTCCGACTCTAAACTGGTTACAAGTGGAGTCCCCCAGGGCTCAGTCCTGGGACCCCTCCTGTTCGGTATATACTTCTCAGAGGTACAGGCAAGCACAGGAGGACTATGGCTGACTAAGTTCACAGATGACTGCAAACTGGGTGCCATGATTGACTCTCCGGCTGATACAGACAACCTCCAGAAGGGTCTCACTGAGACGGATACCTAGTGTCAAAGTTGTGGCCTCAAGCTAAATGCCAAAAAGTACCTAGTCATCCCCTTTGGAAAAAACAAAGTACCCGCGAACTACCACATACGTGGTAGTCCCCTAAATACAGAAAATGTAATAAGGGATCTGGAGACCCAAGTAGATAGTAATCTCTCCTTTGATAATCATATTGCCAAGGTGGTTAGAAAATCCTTCGATGTGGCCCACCTAATCACAAAAGGGTTCACATCTGGAACAAAAGAGGTTATTGTGCCCCTCTACTCATCACTAATCAGACCCATCATATACAACGCCCCGTTTGGGATGTACCTTATGAGACACTTGCAGCGGCTGGAGGGACCACAGAAGTACCTCACAAAGAGGATTACTGGCCTCAAACAGATGCCCTATGCAGCCCAACTGAAGAAACTCCAGCTGTACTCAGTTGCATACCACTTTCTCAGAGGTGATCTCTGCCTGACATACAAGACCATGTCCAACCCAGAATTGATGGACGTGCTCCACCTAAAAAAAAAAAAAAACAAATCCCAAAGAGCCACACGCTCTATGGATCTAAACCTCACCACAATGATAAATAAGACGTGCTGGAGGGATAGATTCCTGTCCCAGAGACTCCCCATGCTTTGGAACAGGATTCCAATCTACATTAGGCAGAGCCCCTCACTAACACTCTTCAACCTTGACAAGTGGATGGGAAACAGAAAACTTACCCCAGGATCACTGCAGTGGTTCTGCTGGACACAGGCACAGGGAACTAATGGCCCTGCTGGACAGAGGCAAAGGGAACTAATCTAAGTGGGCCAACACATTCTGGCTAGGCTTATAGATCCCCTCGGGCAGATAGCCTAGGACTTACCTATGAACCTATGATGTCAACAAACCAGTAACTCTTTCCTGCGATCCTTCAAAATTTGGTTTAGGTGCAGTTATTCTTCAAGAAGGCAAGCCAGTAGCCTATGCATCTAGAATACTTACCCAGACTGAGATGCAATATGCTCAAATTTAGTAAGAACTTCTGGCAATAGTGTTTGCATGTTCCAAGTTTCATGATTATATCTATAGTCGAGAAATCCAGATTGGAACTGATCGTCAACCTTTAGTTACTATTTTAAAGAAGCCTATGCATTCAGCGTCAGCGAGATTACAAAGAATGAAGCTCAGATTGCAAAAGTACAACTTCAAAATGGTCTATACAAAAGGCAAACTTCTGGCTGAAACCTTATCCAGAGCACCTAGAAATTCAATGGAGCAGCTTCATGCAGAGAATTTTGACTTTGATGTCATGGAAGTGCGTAATTTTTTTTACCACAAGACTTGATCTATGAGATCATACAATGACTGATCCAGTTTTGCAGAAGCTCAATTACTATATCAGTGTTGGATGGCGTCAAAGTAAGTGTGCCACCAAAAGTGCAATCTTACTTTCCTTACAGAGATGAGTTGTTGATGGAAGTTGACATTATTTTCAAAGGTCCTAAAAACTGTTGTTCCTGCTTCCTTACAACAAGAATATATCCAGTTTTTGCATCATGGTCACCCAGGTTCTGAATCTACTAAAAGAAAAGCAAGAAAACTAGTATTCTGGACTTCTCTTGTGAAAGACATTGATAGAGTACTTTCTTCCTGTTCAGTATGTAATAGTACTAAAGCACATTTGCAAAGAGAGCCAGTTCAGCTAACTCAAGTTCCTGATCTACCTTGGTCAATTGTAGCTACTGACATATTTGTGTGGAATAATCAATATTACTTAGTAATGGTACACTCTTATGCAAATTGGCTTGAGATCGATCTACATAATTTAACTTCTACTACAGTCATTGCTAAGTTGAAATGCCATTTCTCAGTCCATGGCAGTCCACAGAAATTAATCTCTGACAATGGTACGCAATTCACCCAGACAATTGTTTCAGAAATTTGCCAGACAATGGAACTTTGTACATGTTACTAGTAGTCCAGAGTATCCGCTGTTGAATGGACTTGCTGAACGTGCAGTACAGAGTGCAAAGCAATTACATGAAAAATCAAAGCATGACAATACCAATGTTTTTCTGAACTTACTCAATCTCAGAAACATACCCCGTGACGATATACTTAGCTCACCTTCTCAGAGAAAGTCCAGCTATGACAAGTCGAGTAGATTTCTTCGTCCACTGAAAAAAGGAGAGACAGTGAGGATACAAACAGTGAAAGGTTTCGACTGGATTGGTCAAGTAACGATCATCTGTGCAGAGATCCTACTTTGTTAAATCTGACAGTGTGGAGTACAGGAGAAATCGCAGACATCTTCCTGTAGCAGAACCGATATTGCAGCATCGTACCTGTGATGTTTGTGTCTTTTGGCTTTTCCCGGTTAGGGGTCGCCACAGCGAAACTCCGGTCCGCTAATGATTGGCAGTTGATTTTTTTACGTACCGGCTTGCGAGGCCTGACGCACAACCTTCAACGAAGGTACGCCCATTCACGCATGTCTCCACGTAGAAGACGCTTTCGCTGAGAATCGAACCAGACAGCATCTTACTGTGAGGCGACAACGCTACCGCAGCACCACCACCGCGGGTAGCATCGTACCTGTGATAAAGACACTAATTCTCAGAGCAATCCAGAAGATATTCTTGTTCCAGAACGTGTCGACTCCTGATACTGTTCCGTCAGACGATTCCAGTGTTGCTAAGATTGAACAGTCAGCAGAGACAATCCCAGTTACTAAACCAGATACCAAATTTTATGTCACACGATATGATCGCATTTCAAAGCCTAGTGTGAAATACATAGCAACTTGGACATAATTCTATACATGTATCTAGCTTTGTATAATTGCATGATGAAAATCATTTCTATGTTAATTGCATATTCATTACACTCAGTGATGATGCCTAACTTATTTTCTCAAAGAGGGAGGATGTAGAATAACAGGTGTGTTGTACTTTTAAGAAGCATTTCCAAGATCTGTGTGTGCATATAAATACCAAGCATGTGTTAGCTTCAGTGCCGTTTTGAAAGTACAGCCAGAATGTTAATATCCACGTGCATGACAGCTAATCTGTTTATAAGTTGAAGTTACTTAATCTCATTTATGATGCATCTGCATACAATAAAGCTGTTTGAACAAGAACCCATGATGCTCGCTTGTTTCATCCTGACCTGGTGAGCGACACAAGCTAACTCCTATCATGGCATTTCAGGGGACATGACTCAGAGATCTGGGGACACTGCCTGGCACTACATGCTACTTCTCCTCTGTGTAAGTAAGTATTGTAGTTACTTCCAGCATGTTGCAAGAAGAGTCATGCAAGGTGCCGGTACAGAACACAAACACATTAGGGAATGTAATATGTACACACTGTCTTGCTTAGTCAGGCTGAGGCTCACTTGCCCAAAGGATGGTCCAGGTCCTTACCTACAATGCCCTGCATCAGTGCTGTGACATCCCAACACGGGGAATCAACATATTGCATCAAGTGTTTATCAATATGGGTGACCCAGTACAGCCCCCCAATGTGAGGTCCTCCCTGGTGGGATCTGGCCACAGATCAGTCTCCTTAGAACTACCAGCACATACCACCCCCCCCGACAATACAGACATATATGTCAAAAAAGCCATTTATTACCTCCTGTGGGATGGCTGACATAGCGTGACTGCACCACCCCCTTCAGATGGGACAGGCAAGTATGCAGAGATCTACACCCATGCATCATGTCAGCACCATTATAACTGCATGAACTCGGCTGAATGTGACAAGAGGGGCACAGGTTTGTCATGGCTCAGCAAACCTGACTGATGGACAACAGCCATTAGCACGCTGTACAATAATAGGTGGACAGTGCTTTGTGACAGTTGGGGTGAGGGTGCCCCCCCCCCCCGACATGCAGGAACTACTACTTCAGCTAAAAGAAGCACATAGTGTAGTTATGATGTTGTGAAGACATGGTAACTGACAAAAGCAGCCATCCACATAAAACAGAACCACAATGCACAGTGTAGTTACATGTGTGACCTCAAAGGATAGGCCCATATTGTTAATGACCTCATACGTCATGATGCCACATATGATGGGTCTGTACTTATACCTAACCTGTACACTCACAGTGTCTGTGTCAGCTACACTCCCTTGTCTCCACCACGTGACACATGACAATCCCACAATCTGTCCATGTCCCATAACTTCCACATTTACAGAGCAGTTTGTAACTGACATCTCATTGGAAATTACACAGCATCTACTGCACATGCTAACATTCCAAGCTGCATCCCACATGTGATTTCACAAGGAAGATTAACAGCATTGAGAAATCTATGCAATCATACCTACACTAATGACTGCACTCCAGCTGAGTGGACAATGGCAACTGTTATATCCCTGCACAGAGGTGGTGCATCCACTGACCAACATAACTATACACCTCTTTTTCCAAGTATCTATACCTATATGCCCGTAGGGGCGATCACCATGGAGCTGATCAGCACACACATATATGTGTTCTACACACAGATGACTGTACACAAGTTAGATGTGTAACAGGGGGAGCATGGCTGTTACACGTGGTGGACATTTCCAAGGCAGTCACCAGGGTCCTGGGTGAGGATACATCGGGGCATATAACTCCCTAGACTGAGCCAAGCCGTCTGATATATCCCCCACTCAGGAAACATTTACAAAGCACCCACTTAGGCATCCATGACACCGTCATTGTGGGGGTCACTAAGTGGCCCATTGCTGGCACACATTCGCAACACAGGGACAGCCACCTCCAACAGCTGATATGTATTGCGAACACATGCTTGCTGACATACTAATGGCCATAAACTCCATGGAAATATATATGTAGTATCATTTCCATCAGTTACACCTATGTACCTGGTAAGTAGCACATAAGTCGTAACATGTCATGTTCATACTCAGGGGTGAACGAACTGGACACACAGGTTTACACCTAATGTGCCTCAGATCACCATGTCTCTACAGTGGTACAGCAGGAATCATATGGCACAGCTGAGGCCACAGTCACCTATGACATATTCATAACCTCCAAGTACTCTTCCCTCAGCATGCTAATATCTGCTGCACTGGCCATTTGGTAATGTACCTTTCCAAGCAGTACTGGCAACAGTACACAACAGTATGGTCCTTCACAAGGACACTTCATGTCTTCAGTATGTGTTCAAATGGGGATCATCAGCAATGAGTGTCATTGTCACCTGTGGCATATAGAGTACTCAGAGGTGATCTGTGCCTTGCATACGGGGCAATGCGTGATCCTGCTTGACTGCATATACTGCCTACCTGTAGGAGACATAGTAGATGGATAGCTCACTAAGGATTTTAACCTTGTATGTGACGTTAGTACTACATACTTGTGGGAGAGATTTGTCTAGTAGACTTATACACACCCTTGAAACAGAACCCTGCATAATGGCACACAGAGCACCTCACCACATGCCATCTGTATGATTGGCTGTGCGAAAGTCATCTCAACCCAGGGCATCTGCATGTGTCCCTCTTGGAGTGGGAAATATGTGATGTTCCTGTAATTACGGGTACAAAGATGTCTATAACTGTGAGGGCTGTATGGCCATTATGCTAGTGAAGTTCAAATGTCCTATGGTTCCATAACATTATGTAAAATTCTCTAACAGGCTCACACACAAACATGGGTACACTGAGTCTAGCACTACTTCCAATCACTGCGTACAGGACATGCCAAGGCACACAAGCAGTGCCAGCTGGCTGTAGGTAGATGAGAACACTTACCCATGTAAAGGTATACACTACAGATCACAGTACATGATGCCCACAACATACCTCATGTCTGCTACTGCTATCAATTCAGGACATATTATGCTTGATGACATCAGCAGGCCTTGTTGTGGTCAGTAATTTGGGAGCACCACATCACACAATACAAATTAAGTACTACAAAACGCTACATATTTCTAAGTTACCAACATTATCATATTTATGCCATCTGGACATACACATACACCAAACAGCCTGGAGTGAGATTAGAACCCCTATCTATCTAGTCTTGCACACTACAGATCCCAATATTTATTGCATGCACCATGGCATAAGTCTGATACGGCACTGTCAGCTGGTAGTCTTAAGGTGGATGACATCATCAGGCCTTGTAGAAGAAGATAGTTTGGAGGACAGCAGCAAGTTACAGGGCCAAAATGTTCATAAACATTGCAGGTGGATAGCCCATGAAGGCATGTCAGTTCCGCAGGGACACACGCACAGGCACACACACACACACACACACACACACACACAGAAGCGCACCATGTAGTCTGCAGTGAGATCAGAACTCCCTATCTATCTAGTCCTATTCACTATAGATCACAGTACTTATCACATGTGCCACAGGCTGAGTCTGTTGTACATCTGATTGCAGGCACAGTACTTGTGCATTACACAAGCTAGGCTTGTGTTGAACAGCATCTGTGGCCTGCAGAGTGACACTGCTTTGTACTGTTATCTGCAACTAGTATCCCAGAAGTGAGGTAACTGTTATTATTCTAGTTATGCGTGTACAGTTACCAGTATGGCCATATCTGGCTGTCTGCTGTTAGATATTCAAACCTGTTGGCAGGAACAATATGCCCTGTCCATGCGTGCGTTGACAACATTATACATTACACCACTTGCTCACCTGCGTCTCTACATGGTGGCATCCAGCAGGCACAGGGGTCTGTAGGTAAGTAGATTATGTACTGTTCTGTCCTTAGTGTGGATCCTTTGAGCAACAGTATGGTTGTGTGACAGTGCAGATTTACTCACCATTATTAGGGTACGTAGGACAAGACAGACATCTACACACATATTTATGTAATTAACAGATATATATATATATATATATATATATATATATACACACACACACACACACACACACATACATATATATATATATATACACACACACACACACATGTAACCGTGTATGTGTATAATATGTATATGTGTCATGTAGATATATGGGTACAGTCTATGTATCATTGTGACATATATAGTTATATATATATTGGTATATATCTATTTGACACTACACAGTGATAAACATACTATGTATGTGAGAGAGTGTATCGACATATCTATACATAACAGATCATTCTGATGACAGAGCAACGCAAACAGGCACAGCTAAGCTTAAATAAGCTTAGAAGTGAATTGAACACACCCTCCCCTGATGTCAGCTACCTTCTCTGTAAACAAAGTTCTCTGCCTACATGGAGGGGATATGCGGACACAATTACCCCTTTATGCTATTCAGTAACTCCACCTCATTTGCATACGGATCCATGCTTAAAACCCAGAAACTACACGCTTACATGCCCTGCCATCAGCAACAGCACCAATGCACCACTGCAGATATTCTATGCAGGGTCCTGTAATACATTCCTGTCACATATTATTAATTTTGTTTTTTCGATTTCTTTTTATTTTTTTATAAAGCATGTTTGCGCACTGTGGCTCACCATGCAAACATGCCCAGATTATTAAAAAAAATACATTTAATTTAACTTACTTCTTTTATTTCCTTTAATCTGTCAGATGCACGGAAGACAGTTTCGCTCATATCTGTATGTGGCATGCCATTTCTGTCCATCTATATACATTTTTTACAGCCCTATTGTCTGTCTACATTCCTGTACATGGAAGTTTTCCATGTACACTACGGACACTGATGTAGGGTCTGCAGAGCTGCCTATCTGCTTGCTGGATTACTCTACCTGCCTCATTTGCTTGAGATTCACCTGCTTATGAGGTGATTTGCATGCCACGGAACTTCCCGTGTTGGCACATGCATGCGGACTGTCCAGCAGTGTTTACTGAATCTAAAACCTGTTTACTTTTGTGTAAGCAGTGTGGCAAGATGCCTACAAAGTAAAAAAAACTGTGTAAGCTTTAATAAATTCCCCCAAGTGTGGATGACAGTAATTATTTTACTGCTTGAGGCACCTGTTAACAGGCTTGCCTGCATACTGTTCAGAAGGCACTTAAAAGTGGTGTTATTTGAGTTCAAAGTTACATCATTTACAACTTTTCAATAGTTGGAACCAAGCCAACAGTACAAATTTAATAAGAATAAGAGAAGAAATTCTGCATTCAGAGACTGTTTTAGATTATAAAATCATACAATGAACAACAGCATGAAGGTATGTCTGCAACAGGCAGCATGATTATTCACTTAAAACATATATAAGATACATATACTGATATAACTGTATTAAATATAATATTACCATCCGCAAATGTATACCACTAATATATATGTACTTAGACTAATAAAAATATATGCACTGCATTAATGTAATGTATTTATATTGCTATATATAAATTCATTCCACTACATATCATATTTAATTAACTCAAAATGTACATACTGTTTACACTTTACTGATACACATATATTATAAACACTTTTAAAATCAGCTTTTTACTAATTTATTTTCCTTTCAACATTAATCACTGGCTTCTATGTTAAGTTCTGTTTTATTTCCAGTTTTAACACATCTGATATCACCTCATATAATATAATATACACACACATCCCTACATATATATATATATATATATATATATATATATATATATATATATATCTATAAAAACTCCAAACTAATTGGGAACAAGGGTAGTTTGGATAATCAAACATACACTGAACTAGATAAAAAGCTTCAAAAATCTTATTTTTTCTGCACTCGGAATATATTTTTCAACCATTCAGCAAGTCCAGTCGACAATAAAGAATATTTTTCACACACAAACAGGCCACAAGTTCAGAAAACATGCATAAGCTAATACGTATAACGTTTGCATATTCAGACTTTATGATTTGTCCTACCCAAAAACTTTGGAAGACTGGGTTCAGATAATTGATGTTTCAGATAACTGACGTTCGGATAATTGACTCTCTACTGTATACACACACACACACATACTATATATATATATATATATATATATATATACACACACACACATATATATATGTACACGCACACACACACACATATATTTTATATATATAAATATATATATATATATATATATATATATATATACATACATATACACACATACATGTATTTACATCTAAAAATATATATATATTTGTATATATATGTATGTATATATAAATATATATATATATATATATATATATATATATATATATATATATTATATATACATATATATTTATCACATGGAGAGATTTTACCTCTAGCAAGGTAACTTTTGGATAACAAGCAAATAACAGAGGTATATACTTGTGATGGGTAACTGCATGTTTTATTTGTTTTTTCACTCTGCATAGGTGTATGTCTGTCTCCCATGTACAGATATTCACAAGACCCTACTCTGCAGTACTGCATACAGCAGTAACAGTTATTAGGAAGGCAGGAAAAGTTGCTTAATGAGTAATAAACTCACGTACTTATAACATGTCAACACTTTTCAGCGCTATATGATACTGTATTTATCTTGTTTTAATTATGGTATATGTATTACTCTACATGTCGTGTGTATTAATGTATTAATCTATATATTTACAGTATATTGTAATATGTCAGTTGTCACACACATATAATATGTTTTCAGTTTTTATTTGTGGAGTTTTTCTCCACGTGCCTGCACTGAAAACGGATAAAATTATCAAGCTGGACTTTCCCGGTACACAAATGTCAATAAATAAAAGTGAACATTACTTCTAAAATAACCCCCCCACACACACACACACACACACACACACACACACACACACACACACACACACACACACACACACACACACCCATGGATTTCCCCGTAAACAAATGTCAACAAAAAGTAAATAAATAAATGATTAACATTACTTCTACAATTCTTTTCTAAAATGCCAATACACACACACACACACACACACACACACACACACACACACAGAGCAACTAAAATTTTATTAGGAATTAGCATAAAAATGAGATCATGCCCATATCTCAGAAATCAGGACATGAAAGTATACAAAGTGGTAATGTAAAATAAGTAATTCCGATAACCATGTAAATGGATGTATAGAGGTCGCTGTGCCTACTAGAAGTAAGCCCAAAACAAACTCTTTAAAACAAATCACATTGGTGGAATCCTAACCTAAATAGGGAATAGGAAAAAAGTCATGGTACACACATCATGATCAACTACCATAATAAGAGCTCTCTAAACTAAACAGGAAACTAAGAGAACTAATTAAATCAAAAAAGGCCAGTTGCGTGGTGAAGATAGCCTCACAGCCTAAAGACAACCAAAGGCCTTCTTCTACAGCTATGTTTGAAACCTCAAAGGAAGCACACATCATTATGTCGAACTAGTTGTCAATGGTGCCACTTTCACTGATCAGAGCGACACAGCGAATTTGTTGGCTGACAAATTCAGCTCAAACTTCACCCCCACCCCCCACTTTCCTCCGTGAAATGCCTACTAGCATAACGCCCCCAACTATTAACAGAGAGCAGGTCCTGGTGGTGCTCGCTAAGCCCAAAAACACTGCCTCAGTGGGCCCCGACAATATTCTGGGATGCATCCTAAATAGCTGAAAACATGACCTAGCTAGACCACTTGAGCCACTTTTTAACTATAGCCTCAAAACAGGCTTTGTACCACAAGAATGGAGGAGGACTGCAATATTTATCCCACATCACAAGGGTGGGTGACTAACTGATCCTGGAAACAGACCTATTAGTCTGACTAGTCTAATATGCAAAGCCATGGAATTAATTAGCATAGAAATGATCAGCAAACACATAGGCAACCTTCAGACACTGGACCCAGTCCAGTTTGGCTTTGTCAAGGGATTTCTTTGAGCAGGTCACCAAGGCAACGGATGAGGGGCAAATGGCGAATACCACCTACCTGGACCTGGCTAAGGTGTTCAATACAATACCCCACTTTGGTATAGTTGACAAACTCACCAAACTGGGCATAAACCCCTACATATTTCACTGAATTGCCAGCTGGCTCACAGACAGGACCCAGGAAGTCAGGACTGGTGATGCCACCTCCAGTAAGAGTCTGGTCACTAGTGGGGCACCTCAGGGCTCCATGCTGGGACTGTGCCTATTTGGCACCTACTTCTTGGAGGTACAGGCTAATGTTAAGGGTCTTTGGCTGACCAAGTTCCCAGATGACAGAAAGACCAAAGCCCAAACAGGTGGCCTGAACGCTAGTTTATTGTTATTACGAATATTTTTAACAATAAACTAGCGTTCAGGCTACCTGTTTGGGCTTTGGTCTTTCTGCTGATCTGATACGCATTTGTCTACAGTCTGTTTTTTTGGTTTCACAAGTTCCCAGATTACTGCAGACTGGGAGCTATAAAATTCCCCCAATGAAACAAATATCTTACAATATGGTCTGACACAGACATATAACTGGTACCAAAGTTACAGACTAAAATTCAATGCCAAAAAATGCATTATAATGCCTTTTGGGAAAACTGACACCTAGGCTAATTACTCCATCAATAAAACACCCCTAAGAGTCGACCTAGTAGTCAAGGATCTGGGAACATATGTAAACAGTAATCTGGTCTTTGCCAACATGTGGCCAAGGTAGTAAGAAAATCATTCTATGTAGTCCAACTTATAAGTAAGGGCATGCCATCTAGGTCCAAGGAAGTCATAGTGTCACTTTATTTGATCCTTATCAGCCACATCACTGAGTATAATGACTCCAACATGTACCTGACCAAATATATGCAATGGTTGCAATGCTAACAAAGGCTCTTTACCAGGAGAATCCAGGGTAGAAATACATTGTCCTATACTGATCGCCTTAAAGCCCTGTCTCTACACTCTGTCTATTATAGGTTACTGAGAGGAGATCTATGCCTGGCATCCTCAGATCCAGCTCTGATAGACCTTTTGCACATCTACAAAACAAGCAGCATCAAAACCATTAGTTCCAAAAATTTAAATTTTGCTTGTCACATAAATAAGATATGTTGCCGAGACATATAGTTATCTCAGAGGATCCCCATGCTCTGGAACAGGTTACCCATTTATGTGAAGCAGAATCCATTTCTAACCCTATTTAAGTGTATCCTTGAACAATAGATGGGAAATCAGAAATTTACTCTGGGTCAGGTCCCCATGTCTCTGACATTGGTGGACAGTGATGTCCAAACTAATATACCCCCCCCACATAACCTCTAGAAACGCCCTAACATACCCCCTCATAATAAACGCCCATGACACATAAGGTTACAACTGGGATGGATTGCATGGCTAGGCTTATAAAGGCCCTGGTGGTCATTAGCCTAATATATAACTATGAACCTATGAATATTTTTTTCTGGATGCAGTTACCCTGCTCCCACTAACTCCCCAACTACCCTGGGTGACATCACCCAAGACAGTTAAAAATCAACACACTGGTTCAGAATAACAGGACTCAATGGCCAAAAAAAAAAAAAAATCAATGCTTTATGAAAATTACTCTAAATGTGTATTTTTTAATGTGTTACACCCTCAAAAGGTCCAGTGGGGCTGACACTATTTAATTTTCTAATCAAGTCTCCTTTAGTCTTCATTGCACTTTGTATCCCTATAACATTACATTGGGGCAACTGACATTACTCATGTGGTCTTATCTCTCCATTTACACTGGAATTCCTGTCTGTCCCTTTCTGACTGTATCTGGCAAGTGTTCTGTTTCACTAACTCCCTTTGATTATGCTTGTGACTGTTCGCTTAACAAGTGTTAATTAAGCTTAAAACAGTTGCTAATGTATCTTCCAGAAATGAGCGCCCGTCTCATAATAATAATTAAACAAATATAAAATATGCTACTCTTGGAGATCTGTTTGGATAAAAACTATTAAAAACGTGAATATCTCTCAACCTTCTATCTCCAAAACTTGAAACACTACCTCTAACATTATGGAACAAATAAGGAGGAAAAATGTCAGACACTAACTCCTTATTAATTACTGTTTCTTCATACTATTTACCATGTGTATTTGTTAAAAAAATTAATGAATATGTGTCATACTCCTTCAATGTGGAACAGCGGTAGAACATAGAAATGTTAAGACTAAAACTAGGGAACATTCCCTTTTATGAGGTACAGTTAAGAGGTACAAGTAGAAATCCCCCTCAATACACCCCTAAAAAGAGCAACGAACAGCTGAGGTAATCAGGATGAAGTAAAAGGAGAGCAGTAATGGACCCACAAAGAGTACCATCAGATCAGTGGAAACAAAATACTGTAGTAAGATCAAAGTGGGAGTTGGCATATGTCTCTGTTAGGAAAAAAACATAGGTTCTGTCACAGATCTGCTAATTTGCTTAGCAAGAAGTACTTTTGGTAACCTCAGAGCCAGATGTCATATATCTTGGGTTATCCGGTAAATACACACTGCTGCAGTTTGCTAAGCAAATTTCTGTTTTTAATAAACTTCCTTTTTGCATACACTTTTTTTTAAAAATGAAGTAACAGCAGTCATCTTACCATGGCATCCAAAAGTACTCCGTAAAGGAACTAGTATGTAGAAAGTTCTGCAGTGCTAAAAGCATAAGTATATAAAGCAGAGCACATCACAAAAGAGGTCACTAGTCTACCCTCTCCAGTCCCAAATCTCACACAGTTTTATGAAAAACATAAATAAAAATGCAAAAAGCAAAGGATAATACATTACAAGAAAGATACTCAACAAGATCTACTAGTCTTGAAGGTACATGTCACTTACACCATCTTCCTCACAATCAGACAATTAGAGAAAGCACAGCCTGAACAATGTAAACTACACACTGCAAAACCAGTATGTTGCTTAATTTGACTAGCTTCTTCCTAACAAAGACATGTACAGCAAGAAAACAGTTACTATACAATGACTCCCTATTAATATTCGAAAACGTGCACGCTGATTGGCCCAGCCCAACCAGCGTGCCCGTTGTAAATCCCACAATATACCAGCGCTTTTTTCCATTGGTATAAAGTGCTCCAAAACCTTTTTTTAAAAAAAAAAAAAAAGAGAGAGAGAGAGAGAGAGAAAACGGAGGCTTTCTTTTTTCTGTTGCTTCCGTTTCAAAGCACTGATGTACTGGGTATGCGTGGGAACGCAAGTCCCATATGCATGCGCAGTACATCAAAACGAATAAGCAGTATACCACAACCAGCGGAAGAACAGTAATACGCCATCATACAAAGACATTATTTAAGAAAAGTAAGTATTTTTTTCTTAAATAATGTCATTGTATAATAGCAATAACCGACTCCGTGGTTGTGGTATATTGAAGATTTACCCACGGTTGCCTTTGTTTAATCATTTGGACTTCGCCCTCGTGATTAAACCACACTAAACACGGGTAAATCTTCAATATACCACACCACGTCGTCGGTTATTGCTTTAATACTCAGAATATGCAGCCATTAAATCAACAACTAATGATAATAAAGTTACCGTGAGAACAGCAGATAGGGCCAAAAGCAAGCCAGTCTACTTGCAAAAGGCCACATGACTGGATGAAAGTAAAACCAATAAGACATAATGACTAGCAGCTGGATAGTTGATCAGCACTGTTTTACAAAGTATGCTTTACAATCCTTTCTGCTCATTTCAACTACATGTCACTGAAACCTGATTAGTGTATTGATCATACAAGCTTCTCCCCAGATAACCAAAACACCAACAAGGGTGGGCAGATCTTTCACTACAGGAATGTAAACTTTACCAAGCCGGACAGCTGGACAGAGTTTAACCAAAACTTGATTAGCAAATGGAGAAGTGGGGGCTGCCAATCAACAGTCTGACTACCATCAAGACCAGCATAACACTATTCTCCCATAGCAGCTGACCTATTGTCTTTATACCAACTTACACACCAGAACCCTGCTGTGCTAGTTAGTGATAGAGCCCTAGCTCTGCTTGACTGTATGTTCATACTGAACATGATGAACCCCATACAAATGGGCAGATTTATGACATTCTTCCTCCTTTTCCTTTATTAGGCCACCAGTGACATAATTCATCCCCAAATCCATGGTAATCACAGTACCATAGTACTCAGTACATGGCAGAATCCATACATTGCAAATGTCAGCCTCCAGTATGTAGCAATAATGCTTACCATAAAGTGGGAGGGTACTTATTCTAGACTAACTGACATCTTTGCTTAACTTCCACACCTCTTGCATCACCTTAACATATAAAAAAAAATCCTAATATGGCCTGACAGCAAACTGGATGGATTTCTTGTTGCAGCATCAAGGACCACATTTCACTGATGGAGTTAAGTAGCTAAAAAGCTGGTCAACCAGGAAGGATAAAATAGCTCAGCCACAGGTCTCCTCACCTGAGCACCAAGTGGCAGTTTGCTATGGCAAGCCCTTTGGAGACTGGCCAATTTGTACTTCACTGCTAAACACTGTACTGTCGGAATCAGAAATTGACAGCATGAGTGGATGTCTACAGTTGTGCAAAAATGGGCACATACTTTGCTGACATCAATGTTTGGTCATATTCGCATCTTTTAAGAATGAAAGCATTCACAAAATGACAGGGTGACAGATCCACAGCAGGTTCCACAACAAACTACCAATGTGCCTCTACAGTTGTCCCTGATATTTGCCTCTAGATAAGCATTGCAGCACATATCACTGAAGCTACACGCTGGTCATGAGCTGCATCCAGCTGTCCTTGGTTTGGTTCTCTCATTCTCAACTTACATATTGTGCTAGTAATAAGTTCTGTCAACACCCAAGTGTTTCTCTTGAAAGGGGTTACTTTGTGCCTACCAAGTGTAACTGGTTAATGCAAAAATAAACACTTTTTTAAACTGTTAGGAATTCTTGATATTATATCTGCTAAAATCATGTATGAAGAAATAACAATGATATTAACGCATTACAACCCAGTGCACCTCCAGGCATTTCTGTAGTTACCTCCTACAGTGCCTCTAGGCATCACATATTGCTTGTTCATATTTGCATTAATTATTCCAAAACCATAATACATACAAGGTATAAGAATATTTCATCTTGACGCATACATGATGGCAAACACAATTGTGTTACTTGACCTCCTCAATGAATATTTGTTAGACCTGTAAGGTGAGAATTCATTTTTTAAAGGCTCAGGCCACACCCACTGTACTAGAGAGAGAATGAGTTAATAACAGCTGCAATGTAGCAGGTTACAGACTATTTAGCTAAGAAGACAATGAATGCAGAAATGCAGCACAGTAAACTCAGAGAATCCTGAGTTTGAATTGCTCAATCTTTCTCACTTGCAAGCCATGTCTGAGCAAGTAACTTAAGAGTGAAAACAAGACACTTGTGCCAAACTGGCTTACCCTTTAAGCAAAGAAATAAACCACTAAAACGAATGAATATCAGTCTTTGTGGGTAGGATCAGGACAAGAACTACTCTAACAATAAGTCAATGATGGCGAACCTAACCTATGACACGAGTGTCAAAGGTGACACACGCATGTTTTGGGTGACAGGACAGTGATCACCAACACCTAAGTTACCACAGACACTGCTTTTGCATTTGTTGCTCACGTGAAATGGACTGAATTTGTGCCAGGAGCTTTTGACACACCAAACCCAAAAGATTTGTCATCACTGCAATAAGTGAATAGGGTAAACTATCACCAAAAGTAATCCCTCACAAAACATTTGTCACTTTCTTCCACATAAATGCAAAATTCTCACAGTACAAACTAGGGGAAGCTTCCTGACAATTATGTCAACATGTTAATGAAAAGAAAAAAGTAAACACAACTGACCAAAACTGCATACTCTACACTGAAAATTAACATTTGTCACAGTTACTTATTTTTCACACAAGGCCATGCACCTGAGTGCCCCTTGGCCATGCTAACATTAACAAGCTGTGGCTCTTGGCTTAGTAGGTTGTTGTAACCATATTGTTTTCACACAATGTACATAATTAAAGTTAGATGCTCTCAAACCCTTCTGTTCTCTCATATGTAGTTCACAAGTTCAACAACAAACACTGTGCAACACATATAAATATTAAGGGATATTCTCACATAACGGCTATGAAGTAAACAAATGTTTACAACAAACCAAATACTTTTACATAATTGCACTTTCACACAAGCCTGCAAGGGCACTTTATTTTCAATTTTCTAAATTGAAAAGATGTACAGTCAAAATTATAAGTTATGAACTCATCCTAACTTTGCATCTGTGTTGTCCATTTTCATTCTTCCTCACCAGTGGATTTGGTTCCGTTCCTCGGATCCAACTTGGCCGCATACACAAGACTTCAGATCCAGCTCTCAAGCTCCTCCCTCTACCCATAATGCTCTATTCTACCAGATCAAGTTTGCTGCCTAATCTCCCACTTTATAACAGAGATAGATACAGGCATAATAAAAATCAGGGTTCAAACCTGGAACTAAATTGTTCCAATACAGTCTAGCAGGCACTTCTAGGAGTGACAAGGATGGGGATTGGATGGAGGGAAGGTGAGGAAGAATGAAAATGGACAACACAGATACCAAGTTATGGTGGCTACATAACTTATAAATCTGACGTTGTCCTTTTCATTCTTCCTCACCAGTGGGACTGAGTCTCCAGCTATGTAGCCCTCAGGAGGCCCTCATGGAGGGGCATGCTGGAGCACTGTTGAACCAAAAGAAGCTCTGCTTCTGGAGACAATGTCTTATTTGTAATGTGTAACAAAAGTACGAGTCTTTGGCCAAGTGGATGCTGCACAAATATGATTAATATCACATTTGTCTGCTGGTTCAAAGAGTTTCTGAATTAATCCCTGAAGGACCACAGTAAGGTCCCAAGGAGGAGAAGGGTCTTTTATTAGGGGTCTGAGGAGAAAGATGCCCTTCATGAAGGCTCTACACAATCTGGATGAAGCCAAAGGAAAAGCATTTGTTTCCAGAATGGAAATTAGAAATCGCTGCCAACTGAAGCTTAATTGTAAAAAAAAAAAAACTAGCTCCTTCTTTAAAAAGAGTTGTTAGAAAGAGAAGAATGGTTGAATTGACCGAAGTTGGTGCTGAAAAAAGGTCAATATTCTGGTTGGAAGCCCAAACCGAAACTTTTCTCCATTTATTTCTGTAGACTTTCTTGATAGAAGCCTTCTGAGAGGCCAAAATAATCTTAAGGACTGGGGAAGAAAGCCAGGACTGTCTAACTGCTACTGGAAGTGGAGAAACTGTGCAGTTAGCTTAAGTTCATGGAGACTGGGATGTTGAATTCTCGATGGAGATCCTGAGAAGGTTCCAGTATCCATGAAGGATATCTCAAGTGAGACTGCAGGAAGGAGAACCATACCAGTTGAGGCCAGAAGGGAGCAATGAGGATGACAAAGCTCTTCAGCCTGCTTGCTTTCTGTAAGAACCTTGGAATCACAGGAAGAGGAGGGTAAGCATACAGAAGACCCAGGGACCAACCATGAATCAGAGCATCTCTTGGTGACTCCCCCCAGAGGGGTGCTCAGAGCGAAGTACTTGCTGCACTTGTTGTTGAGAAGTGAGGCAAATAGGTAGCATCAAGACTGGGCCCAATGGCTGAAGATCATATCTGCTATTGACTGATTGCACTACCACTCATGAGGCATCAAAATGGATTTGCTGAACCTGTCGACTAGTCTGTTGGCCTTCCCTGGGATGTGCATTGCAATGAGAAAGAGGTTTGAAGTGATCACCCATTCCCAAACCCTCATGGCCTCTCTACACAGTGGATAAGATCGGGTTCCTCCTTGCGTGTTGATGTACCAAACTACTGATATGTTGTCTGTTTGAATTGCAATAGTCCCTAGAGGGAGAACATCTTGAAATGCTTGCAACGCTAGAAGGATTGCTCTCAACTCTAGAATGCTGATATGCAACTTGGTCTCCAAAGGGGAGCACGTGCCTTGGACCATCTTTCCCAAGAAATGCTCCCCCCAGCTGGGAACCATCCATGGTCACTGATAAAGTATGGACCACTGTACCGCTAAGGTCCACTGAAGGATTTGCATAAAGAATTGTACTAGAGGGACTAGAAGTATGGCAGCTGACATCGACCCCAGAGCTTGTAGTACTAATCTTGCTGGAGGAGACAGGTGAGATAGTACAGACCACACCGGACGTCTCAAAGATGTGATGCAATGGAGAGGTACTGAGCCCACCTGAGTTGTAGTATTCAAGAGAGTCCCTATGAATTCCAGGGTTTGTACCGGGACAAGGTTTGACTTAGCATGGTTTATTGAAATGCCTAAAGTGTTGGAAACCAGCAGCAAGTAGTCCCTGGCTTGTAAAAGTTGATGCTTGGATGGGGCAGTGAGGAGCCAATCATCGAAACACCTGGAATCCCTTGAGTCTCACGTTACCTGCCATGACTGCCATGTATTTGGTAAACACCCTGGGGGCTGTGGTGAGTCCAAAGAGCAGTACTCTGAATTGGTAATGATTGGCTCCCAGCCAAAAGTGCAGATGTCTCCTGGATTGCATGTTTATTTTTATGTGATAGTACTCATCCTGGAGATCTACAGAGCACATCCAAACATCCTTTAGCAGAAGAGGCAGGATGTACTGAACCGTAACCATGCGGAACTTCATCTTCTTTGCATACTGGTTCAACTTGCTTAGATCCCAAATGGGTTATAGGTCCCCTGTTTTCTTTGGTACTAAAAGAAAGTGTGAGTAAGTTCCAATCCTATCTGGTCAGGTGGGACCTCCTGGATGACTCTTTTCTGTAGCAGCTTTTGTATTTCTTGTGCTGAATCTTTCCTTTGACTGGGTAGAATGTTGGGAAATTTCCTTTTTTGGATAGGGAGAGTGGATATGATTCTTAGCACCCACCAGTTCAGGCGTCTAGGTGCAAAGAGAAATTAACCCCAACTGCCTCCAGGGTTGGACAATCAGGCAGCATTTCAGGAGTGCTGATTGGGTCTATTGGAAAAAAATCTCTGAAGCCCTGGCTCTGCGGGTCCTCTCTTCCTCTAGGACGACATCTTCCATTAAAATTTCCTCCTCTGCCTCTGGAGAAAATATTCATGTGCAAATCCTGGAAAGGTCCTTGAAATATTTGGAACCACATCCATCTTCTTGCCACCTCACTGGTTTCTAGAGAAGATTCTCTGAAAGGTAAAAAACTTGATTACTACGGCAGACAGAGTCTTTCCCTCTTGCTGGCTGTTGGTAAGCATGTCTTTAACTTATGGCCAGAACAAGGAAGTGCCCCCAAAGGGGGCAATGATAAAGGACATCTTGAAGGACTCCACAAAATCGCATAGCCGCATCAATGCATGTCTCCTTATGTCCATGCCTGATCCAGCCCATGAAGTACTTTCTGCTGCATGGGAGATCAGCCTCACTGATATGGCCAGTTGAGAGGAAGTCTTTTTGAAATCCTTGCAGACATGGACACGAACAGAATGTTTGACAATTCCTTAGTCAAATCTCTCTGTAGCTGAGTGGTGTGTGCCAAGTAGTTTAACAACCTCAGCGCGAACGTAGCTGAGGCAAACAATCACTTTCCAAATCTGTCCATCTCTCTGCTCAGCTAACTCCTTCTTTGTGGCTGCCCATACCTCTCAACCTCTAAGAGCAAGAAGTCTGGACAAAGCAATAAATAAAAGTGAGGAAAAGGACCAAAAATATGGACAATTTTTAAATATCGCTCTTACAAACTTAGAAAGTTGACAGAATAACAGGTTTTGCATTAGCATGAATTTTCTGAAAGGTATAAAGTCTGAAACATAAATGTTTGTCATTATTTTCTAATTTCAGTCTTAAACGATTTGTTAGTAATTTGCCAGAAAACCACAACTTTATGGAATGCAGACCAAAAATATTAGGCAAACATCTCGACATTCTGTGAAAACCTGTACAGTTGAGAGGTATGTGGCTGCTGCATCAACCGGGACTCCCTTGCTCCAGTGGGATCTATCAGCAGAATGGACCAGAAATTTGCCCGGGTGCTTAGGAATAGGTTCAACAGTGTTCCGTTCCCTCCAAGCCCAGCGGGGAAACCAGGGGACACCCAAAACATAGATGGTCCAGAACCAAAAGCCTCCAGAAACGCTGATTCTTCAGGAAAAGGAGATTGGGAAGGCCAACCACCCTTCTGTTTGAGGATCCTGAGGATATCTCCAAAGGAGATGTCACTGGATGGGGATTTGGGGGATCCTACACTCGCATCAAAATCAGTGTCTTCTGTGAGAGACTCCATGGGCAAGTCTATGTGCCTCCTCTTACAATTCTGCTTCTGAGGAACCTCCTCCATGGGTTGTTCAGGAGTGGTATCAGAAGGGTGGGGGGGCATTCCTCTAGAGGAACTGTCTGGAGACTTCCCAGAACACTCTGTCCATGTGGAATAGAGCTGATGGGCTCAGTGCTCAGAATCAAAGATGGGAGATGGGTAGGATCCAAGACAAGAGAAGATGGTTTTCTGTGAAGTGAGAAAGCCCTACCACCTTGCAAGCTAAAGGACCAGAGGAAACCTCTCCCCGCCTCCTCAGCGCCGAAGCCTCCAAGGAAGGTAGGTTGGGGCCGCCCCTAGAGAGAAGCCTCAATGGGAGAACTGTATCCAAGCTGTCCAGGACAGAGGCTCTGAGAGGAAGGGATGGATCTGTCAAATTCAGAGCTAAGCCCAACCCCTTGGACCTGGTGCAGACCAAGGGTATAGGAGCAGAATTCCTCAGGGACACTGTCAAAGTCAAACAAGGTACTTTCCTTGGATTTGACATTGAACCTCTCAGAGATCTCGTATCCTGAGACTCTGAAACCACCAGTCAGATCGAAGAAGAAGAGAGAGAATGGACTTACCAGGTGCACTCACTGATCCAAGAGAGGCCGGTGCTCGCTGGAACCCCATCTGAATTGGAGACCGGAGAAATTTCCTCATCATCCTATCTACATCCGCCTCTGACAAATTCCTAAAAGATCTGGAAGACACTGTGGATAAGGGTCTAGAGTGTTTCTTCGAGTATGAAAAAGTTGAGCTGGCAGAGAAGGTGGCACAGGTTTAACTGCGTAATCTGGTGCTCTGGTATGCTGTTTCTGCGGCTTGAAGTAGATCTCAGATACAAGGACTTAGGATCCCGAAAATGAAGAAGATGGCAAGGGTGAAATGACAACAGGAGCCAAGCCTTTCAGATCCAATGAAGGCTTTGTATCTGAGGATGACCCAAAAGGTTTCAGATCTGAGGTAGGTGGATCTGAAAATTTTCTAATCTTGTCCAGGGGCTCCGAAGAAGCCCTTGGGGACTTCTGAGGAGATCTCTTCCTGTTTGAAGAAACTGATCTGTCTGTTTTCAAGAGGATTTGAGCCTCAGAAGAAGCAGGAAGCAACCCTTTTAAAATGAATGTATTGTGCCCGTCTGATAATGCCCTGGGATTAAAGGTGGTGCAAACAGGACAAGCTGTGTCAAGATGCTCAGGACCTAGGCAATACACGCACTTCTTCTGAGCATCTGAGTTTGGGATCTTATGCCCACAAGAAGTGTGCTTTTTAAATCCAGTTGGTTTCTCCAACATAAAAAAGGAGAATACCAGAGATACGGGAGAAACAGCAGCAATGGTATAAACAGCAACTACGTGAAGCTTTTCTTTAGACATAAAACAGCCTAAGAAGGAAAGAAAACAATGCCAGCTATGGTATACCAGGAATACCTAAAAGGTAAGGAAAAGATACCAGCAATGGTACGAAGACTACTCAAGGCTGAGTAGAAAGTTAAGAAAAGATTCAGGAAAGAATTGTAATGCCAGTGACAAATTAAGGAAGAGGTAACAGGTAAAAAGACTACAAATTTTTAGAAACATTTACTTAAATAAACTAGCAAATATTATAAGAAAAATACTGCTTACAATGCTCGAGAGCAGAACCTACATCTAACCACAATGACGACAAACGAGATTTGAGGTCCTGGGGATAAAATTGAGCATTACGGTTAGAGGGAGGAGCTTCAGAGCAGGATCCAAAGTCCTGTGTATGCATCCGTGTCGGATCCAAGGATTAGATCCAAACCCACTGTTGAGGAAGAATGAAAAACACAATATCAGATATGATGTCTTTCATTTTTGGATTTTGGAGTGATTTATGTCATGTGCCATTTTTTCCACAGATGAAGGCATCATGTTAAATATTTAAGAATTATCAAACAGTATTTCTGCATCCTGTCATGTCTCATAATCATTTATGACAAAGCAATGTTTTTTTTCCATTTTTAATTATTTTTCTATTGGTACCATCACTCAAGCCCAGCAAAACAGGGCAGGACACTTCCTCATATAAATACTGTAATGCTAGGCCACCAGATTTCAAAGTAACAAAGAAGAAATAAAGAGCTGGTTGCTGAGAATTAGAGTCTGGTATTCAGGCCATTATTTTAATGACTTCCTGGCAATCTGATTTGTCCAACACTGTCCCATTTACACCTAATAAATGAAATCTTTCATACCATTACTCTAAGTAAAATACAACCTACCTTTAACCATTCTCTGACTGTACCTAGCAGTGAATTTATTGCTAGTTACTTACACACCTCTTCCATGTATACGTGCGCATATATGTGTATGTATACATACACACAGAAACGTGTAGATTTGAGTGTATATTCACATATAAACTGGTATACACACACGTACACATACATATATAAATGTTTATAAATATATATGTGTATGTGTGTATGTATATATATGTATATGTATGTATATATATATATATATATATATATATATATATATATATATATATATATACACACACACACACACACACACACACATACATACACAAATATATACAAGTGTGAATGTAAGCATGCTATAAATTTCTCTTAAGCAATTTATTCTTTAAAACCACTTCCAGCTACCCAGTGTATCAGCCTAACTTACTTGGCCTGCATAAACAGCATGTTTTAGTATGTTACAAAGGTTGTAGACAATTGTTTTGCTTGAACATACTTACTAAAATTACATGTTGGAGCTCTTTCCTTCTGCTTCCACAGCTAATGGCCTTCACCCAGACAGTATTATTTGTTAAAAAAGCAATAAATAAGCAGTGCTCTGACTTGGGTGGGCCTAGTTAGTCTCTATCTTTTGATGATTTAGATACCACTGAAGCTGTGAACATACTTAGCCAACAGTTACCAGGGTAAACTGATAAGGTAATGATTCAGGAGAGAGTAGGGCAACACACACACACACACACACACACACACACACACACACACACCACTCTTTTTCATGTAACACGACCATCTCACTTTTACCAGGATCACTGCTGAATTGTTTGGAACAAATCTCTGCTCATTTTATAGGACATAAAATAAACCTGTGACACAACCAAGGAAATGGCAAACAATTATGCATCGTATGAAAAATGTGTTGTATCTGGCATGAGACTTCAATACAAAAAAGTCCAAAATTATGCCTTTAAGTAAGGCTCAGAGCATGTTGCTACTTCAAAAACTGACAGGATATATACAGGCAACCACAAGACATTTCCAGTGACACAAAAGCAATAAAGCAGTGGAACAAGACCACAGACAAGCTAAAGATCCAGCGTGACCAAGTGCTCCGATAACTGTTAACACCAGTAGCTGGAACAAGGCAGCATTGTTACTGTATGGCTTGCTAGTAAGATATCACACTAATTACTCTGTTCTGAGATTATTTATTAAATAACTGCAATACAATACAGACAGAACTATAGTAAGACAGTGCAGGATGTGAAACTAAAAAGCCTCACTGAAACAAATGTGCACCGTCTAAATAAGGTATGGGAAGAGGGACTATGACAAAACCTTCAGAAATACCCAGCGTGAATCAATAAGGCAGAAGATGGGTGGTTCATCTAAGAACAAATGTGAAAACAGCTCAGGTAATGCAAAATTCAGCAAATTCTTAAGAGGGAAGTAAAAAATCCCCCTCCCCTGACACAATTATATATTTATTTCCAAATGAGGCATGCTTTGCTAGAAAAATTCAACCTCTCATCCTTATTTAGTTATTGTAGATTATAAAAGAGGTATAAAATAAGCGGACTGACCAGCTAACCCTAGAGTGATGGAGACAGCCCAGTGGCTTATAAGACTTATAAAAGAAACATAAACAATCAAATGAACACAGAGATATACATGTCTCTCAGTCTATGTCTGAGTGAAAAGAACCGTCTCTAAATCTCTAATAAGCAGCTTACACATTATATCCACATTACACACTGACAGCAGTAAGAGATAACTTGCCATTTATGAACACCTTATGTATAGGTGTTGCTTTCACGCACCTGGGATTGCCCAAACCCTTCCAGTTGTCCCATGCTGTTTAAGAAAATATATGTGAATGTTTCCTACAGATATGTATACTTTAACTTTCCTCTTGATTAAGTGAAAGTTAAACCAATTATAATGATTTTGCCAAACTTGCAAGAAAAGACAAATACTCCTTGTTCATCAAATTAAACTTGATTTAAGCCTTTACTACATTAAAATGTAAACCATGTATTTATTTTAATCCAAGCAGCTGCATGTTTACAGTTTTATAAATGGAAGAAGTAACACTGGCTTCTGCTGTCCACACAGCTACTTTGCTCTTATGCATTCATACAACTTTAACTGTTTAACCACACACTAGTAGTTTTGGTCCAACACCTACAAAACATGAGGCACCCTGACTACACACAACAGTTTCACTGGGCTACTACTTTAGATAACAATAAAAAGCATTTCCACCAAATGGCACAAAATCTCAATCATCACACCTCTAAATGGCTATATCTTGGCATAGCAATATGATTTTACCTCCAGTTTTTGTATAAAGTCACACCTGTTATAAGGCAACATCCTTAAATAACTGAACTTATCACTAATTATAGTAACAAAATGTCTTCTATTTTGCGAAATAATGTGTTTTTCTTTGTGACTATTCTATGCTTTTAAAGACCACTGCTATGACTTTCAATGCTTAGAGCTTGAGAGGTATGTATGCTCGTCAGCTGAAAGCTCAAAGCACCTGTAAAGCATATAGGTACTTGCACACACAAATCCTTCTGCTTCTCTTGCATTCTTCCACATCCCCCCATGAAAAAGTATTATAGGAAAAAACAGTCATTTGTTACACTTCTTGAGAAAGTTATTTGTAGGGTGGGTAAGGGAAGATGTAAGAAATTTCCCAAAAGACATTACACCTCTTTAGAATTGCTCCTATCTGTATCTGTCATTCTTTATGAGAACAGCAAGGAATTATGAATTGCACTGATGCACTTTTAGAAAAAAACAGCATGCCTGCAGTGCTAACCTCAGTATGTTTACATTTCAGCTTCAGCTTTTACAGCAATGGTGACATACTTGTGTATGACACCTCATGTTTCCACGTAAGATACTAATGATGCGAATGTGAACATCTCATATTCCAACTATGCTGACAACTATGGCAATGACACATACAAATACATATATATATATATAAGACATCTCCTGCTTCCAGCTATGATTACACGTGAGAATGACATGCACGTGTACAAGTCAGTTTCCAGTTATTTTGACAATGCTGTTATGCATGCGTATCACATCTCAGCTCCCCACTGTGATATTTGTTACAAAAAATGACATGTATGTGTACATCTCAGTTTCCAACTATTACAAAAAAATGACAACGACATCCAAAAGGCTTCACCACCCCCCAATAATGCTTGTTTCCACATCAGACAGACTTCACCCCCAAAATGTATGACAATCATCCTTTCCAGTACACCACAAGATGGGTAATCCACAAAGTTACAGCAGTGAGCTAGTCACACAGAAGGCAGATGACATGAGACTATCTCGCCACTCTCAAGGATGAGAGCAATTTAAAAATAACAGCGAACAGAAGAAAGATTTAACTATTATGTACCACTATTTGTCATCAAGCAGAACCTACAAAGCACAAACCCACACTTTCAGGGGCAACCATGGAAGTTTTTGACTGGATATTGACTTATTGTAAATTTAAAGTCTACAAGCTGACAGTGTAGGAATGAAAATCCCCTCTGTACCACGTTTTGGGCTATACTGCCGGCATATAATATCTTTACGGGGAAGTAAAAGGTCATTACAGATTTAAAACTTCTCCTTTAAGAATAAAAAAAGCATTTTCCATAATTTGCAAGTAGACTTGGAAATAAAAGTAACAAAATCACTGTAATTACGCCAAAAATGTTGTCACTAGGTATCCTTGCTTCTTTTTTTTTTTTACATTCTCCTATTATATGACTTTTTCAAACAGTATTTTTTTTTACATTTTAAATGCCTCCAAATGTTGTCCTGTACTGACAGTGAACTACTGTGGTGACAGCAGACAGTCCTAATGGTAAGCAATAAAAAACAAACCCATCCACAGTTTATGTCTTTGGTTTACATACATACATACTTTTCTTATTTTCCAAATGAAGAACCACACAGGGTGACGAATCAGCTCAGTGTTAATTAGGCAAGTGTAGCTTCGAATTAAATAATAAATGAAAAGGTTTATTATTATTTTACTTAGTCGAGTAATTGTATAATCAACTCACTTCAGCGAAAAGTCATAATGCCAAACTCTGGTATACCCAAAATAAATACTGAATTCAAAATTCTCTACCACTCTGGACCTAGGAACAAGCATTAACATGGGTCGAGATGAGGGCGAGACTTGTCAGTCAGAATTATCTGTGTTCGGTCTTTTCATCTTTCAGTTTTCGGACTTAGCACAAGTTGGATTTGGACAAGTGAGATTCAGTAAAATGGTATTAGACTAAATTAAAAATACCCAGTGACAATGAATCTCAGTCAGATGTGCAGGAAATAATATACTGGTACACAGCAATGCATTAATCCATATCTGTTATAAGTAGTTTAGATGCATACACTGAATACTAAGGGATATACTGGTTTTGGCCTGCTATAAAAAAGCCACTTGGCAGGCCCAGTTTTATATTTCCAAATTAAAACTATATCTATCAGTGAAGGCAAACTAAGCAGCTGCAGTAATAAGAGGGTAAAAAAAAAACAAAACAAAAAAAAAAACAAAAGAGTAATATCAGCCGCAAACTGAACAAAAATGATTGAGGCTGCAGAAAGGACAACATCCCCCATCTGGGAATATATATGTCATGGCTACTATGAATACCCATGCACCACTTAGATTTGCAGCCTGGTTAGTGGAAAGAATGCAATACAGACTCATTTTCGTCTCTCATTCCTGTATTCACAAATCACTCCCCACAAAACAATGAGAAAATACAACACAGAATTCTCTTTTACATCATTATGCATCTGCCATGCTTATTAAGACCTTCCATCTTAAAAAAAAAAATGCTGAGATGTCAATAAGTGAACAAGATACATTTCTCTCAGTCTCAAATCATCACTGAACTAATGCTACAGAACACAAAGTGGAATGTGGGTGTCAAATCCAAATGCAATAAGCAGTACACGTGCACACAAACCTGTTTGAATTGCTCTTCGTAGCACCAATCCTGCTGCCCGCCTGGAGATCTTATAGATGAATGGCCAGGAGAAGGGCTCTGTTTTTTATCCTCTTCCTGTTTCACCTGGGGAGGGAAAGGCTGCTGTTGCCCAGCTACAACAGAAGGGGGAGGAGCTGCAAAAGTTCTCTCGGCCTGCAAGCCAGCATTTTGTTTCTGTAGGTACTCCAAGCTAGATTCTGCTTCCTTTTCCTCTTCATCTTCTTCCTCGTCTTCAAGGTCGCCTTCATGCTGCATATCTTCTTCATCCATCTCCTCCTCCTCCTTGTCAAATGCCTCATCATCTATGTCAGAGTCCACAGTACTCTGATTTGATGGCTGTGACACCCCAATAACAGCTGGTCCTCTGACAACAGAACCAGACAAATGGCTAACAGAGGCCCTAGAAGCTGCTGCTGCTAATATGGCCTGTTGAGCTGCTAGCTGCTGGGTATAAAGGATCTGTGCCTCTCTCAGCTGCCTCTCTTTTCTTTCTCTGCTTTCCATCTCAAGTCTTTCAAGTCTAGCCTGATGCTGTCTCTGTAACTGCTCCATTACAGCTTCCAACTTCATGCCTTGGTTTGGATGGTGAAACACTGTATTTCCCGATAACACCAAGTTTAAACCTTCAGGAGTCAAGCCAGGCTGAAAAAAATTAAGTTAATACAATGTTTTAAAGTGACATAGTACAGAGAACATACTTTCAAAGATTTACACATTTGATCAGAGTTCTGCATAGCAAAGCACAGCAGCTTATAAAATTCTCTGTTCATGTGCACTAAAGACTAATTGGCCCAACTGTACTTGTGATACCTCATTTGCTATGGTTCTGATTCTATCAGAACCTGCTACACAGAAGAGGAGGGCAGTATCAAAATAAAAGAATGGAGCAAAGATCACACAATGGTCCAATGGCTGTAAGGGACTAAAGCATTGCCTGTCAATTAATAAAGGTTATTTACAAATGTGTGTGTGTGTGTGTGTGTGTGTGTGTGTGTGTGTGTATATATATATATATATATATATATATACATATATATATATATATATATATATACATACATATATATATATAGACATATATAGGTATATATACATACACACATGTATATATATATATACACACACACACACACACACACACACATATATATATATATATATATATATATATATATATATATATATATAAAAAAAGACTATATTTAAAACAATGAAGTTTAACTATTCACATCTGATATCATGACAACTTTTCTTTAAAGTTTAACACATTTCTAGAGTTGTAGAGATGTAAGCAATTTGGGTCACTGACAATTATACAGAAGATAATTTCCTTTTTAAAATAAAAAAAATAAATTAAAATACCAAAACTGTATGACACAGACCTTTTTAACCATGAAATGGATTCCATTTTCCAGAACTCTATAGACAGCTTTGTGTAAACAGCTTTACAGATCTGAATGACAGCTTTGATACCACCATCCTGAAAGTATTTTTTAAGTGTTTCTATTGGCTACTAACTTCAAAACAAAAAAATGTAAAAGATTTCATAGTGAACCATGTGTGTGTCCTGATACCTAGATGGTACATTCAGAAACAGATCCAAAAAAGACATCAATCCTTAATGCCACAATGCCCCTGATGTGTGTCAAAAAGAATACCCAGCAGGTACACAGAAAAATGTAGCACTGCAAGGATGCCACTTACACAGAGAAGACAAAGACTCACTAAATGAAAAGACAATCTCTTCAGTTTGTTTCTCAAATGAGTATGTTTCCCTTTATATATTCTGCAGTTCTACTTTTCTCATGCTGTATACGTACAATGTACAAAATTCTGAACATGATCCACAACAGCTCTAATTTATGCCATCTACTATAACCTCGATGCTTCACGACAGTACATACCTACCAATACATAACTCCTAAGTTTTATATTAGCATGGTGTTCTATGAAGCTTCTGGACAAAGGCACTCCTGTTTCGCAAAACAGATGGAAAATCTCACTATCTTGTATCTTGTCATACAGTATGGCTGCTCTGTTGTTTAAAAGTGGATGAGGACTACGGAAGCATGACTATAGCAGGGAGAACACACATTTGCTTAAAGAGAGGAGAAAATATAGCTGCCAGATATATTACTAGTAACAGCAAGTCAGATGGTAACTGGGGATACAGATATGCAATCAGCAATATATATACAAATAAGCTAATTTATATATTGCTCACACACTTACATGAATATATCTGGATAAATATATATGCAGATAAATACATTACATATTTAGTATTTATTACATAGATATATCATGTATAGATACATACTGTTCACTGCACTGTCATATGGTGTACTTTAGCCAAACAAGTTTCTAGATATATAATTTTGACAAACTCTTGAAATAGTGATCCAATCAGACCCATCCATTACTTGGCCACCTTTGTCACAAGAAGATAGCAAATATGTATACATACAGTATTTTTTTCAGATAGATTACAAAATTTGTAGAACAAAAAAGGAAAATCAGGTTAAACTATCTAGCCTGGGGAACTGCACTCAAAATGTAATCGGAGTATACAAAATGTGTGTGTACGAAGAACAATATGATCTGACTGTAAAATATGCAAAACAATGTCAAAGTATATGAAAAGTACACGTCATGAGTATCTTTAAAAAATTAATCTGTTTAATTAAGTTTTTTAAAACAAAGTCATGGTTTTGCTTTACAGAAAAAAAAATAATAACATAAATCACCAGAGATAAGTGGGTTTTACAATATAATCTAACAAACGTGACACTTTTTTGACAGATGGCTTTTGAGTTTATTTTGCCGAGACTAGTGTCATGAAGTAATTTCTTACATGGATGCAAAATTACTCTACCTTTTAGAAAGGTGCACTTCTGCAAGTCACTGCAATGGGGGAGGAAGACTAACAGAAAAATGAACAAGTTAAGGAATAAAATAAGACACTTATAATGAGCATACATGATTCTGAAATAAAAGTGACAGAAAAAGTATACTAACAGTATGCATAAAACATTTCTCAGCACACGTCAAGATTTAGAAGCATCATGTGTGTAGTATACAGTTACAAGACTATATTCACATTACTTAAATGTTCTGACAGGAAATAAACATTCTAACATTAATTTATTTTGAAAATGGAACTATTAATGACATTATGAAAAGCTCTGAAGCACCGCTTCTCAAATATTCAGTAGTTGTAGAACTTGTCAATGCATTTAACAAGCTGTACGTTATTCCTGGAAAGATATCAAAATCAGAATCCACTAGAATAAATTATTTCTCTATAACAGTATGGCTTTTTCTGTGTCGTCTTGCCATATACATTTTAAAAAGTAAATAATTTATTTTTAAGTAAATATGCTCTGTATACAACAGTTAATACAAAGAGGGCCACCAAAAAGTCTAAAAGGACTATATCATAAAGAATTTGATTACTGATATTTTTTTTCTTTCTGTTATTCTTTCTTTTTTAATAAAAAATGTGCTTCTGACTGGGAAACAAGACAAACTACTTTACCCTACTTACCGAACAATGTAAACTGCTTTTCAACTGCATGTGCAGCTAGTTTAACTATCCATCTTTTCACATCAATGGAAGCTTCTGTAACTTAATATTTCAACGTTACTGCAACTAAAATTATTAACTTCTTATATACACACACACTATCCAGAAGTCCAAGTTATGTTAAAAAAGATCGGAATCAACAGTAAAATAAAAATTACTGTGGGTTAATCATAAATAGGATTTATGCTAATCTAAACCTCAGACACAAAACTGATTTACCAGGAAATGATAAAATCCTCACGCAGAAGAACTGCTAAATCGGGATTTGTCGTGAAAGGGATGCTGCTAGGAAATGTTTAACACTCGTCAGTAGATTGGTGTGGTGAAAAGTGAAAGAACCCTCACTTCTCAATTTAATATTTACATTGACTTTAATTACCTTGAAACCACGCAAATAATCTAAACGGGATACTCACGGTGACTGAAAAATACTGACCACGGGTCTGTGCTTTGGAAATAACAGGTTGTGATAAAAAAGTTTTGTAAGTCTAGACAGTACTTAATAAAAATGCACGGCGAAGTCACGCGAAACAATCGTGCGTGTGTGTTTTCACACACATTCATTATTCGTTACTCGTTTATGTATATATCACGTGAAACTACTAACCAAATTATCTTAAGACTAAGCAGCATGACAGTAATATGTCAAATAATAAAATAACTAGTATAATAATAATATTTCTTGCTGCAGATTTGAAAATAACTTGAAATTATCTGACGTTATTAAAAAACAAAATGTGTACAATAAAGAAAAGTAAAAAAAATGAAAACGACATACCAGAGATGGAGCATATTACATTTTACGCGAATTTTACGCATATAAAGCTACAGCTGGTTTGCCTGACATACTACACAATATGTGAGCAAACTTAGAAAGGACATGTTTACACGTTGTAAAACACGGGATATGGTATGTTATTGCAGCTTCCAAAACATTTAGCATTCCTTCCTAACCGAGACTTAAGGACTGTCCATGACTTCAGTAGTTGATAAACACAACTTTCTGGGATGCATTTCCTGTGATCAAGTGTAAATACTCTCCAATATAGAAATCCTCAAATTGTAAACTAAAATGATCAACGCTACAGCAGTGCACCCACTACATTCAATAAAAGTTTAACGTGTATGTTAAATAAACACAAAAGCCTCATCTTGGAACCAGTACCAAAAGCTTGCAAATCCCTGCACACTCACACTCTACCAGTTCTGTGTTTTATGCGAGACAACAGTTCGAGTACTGTTCCCCCAACATGGAAAACGAGACAATGTAGACTAAAGTTAATTTATAACCTTACAGTGTCACCCCAGTGTCACAAGCACGACAACAGTATGGGACCCCCACACTGTGCTATCATAAACTACACCTTCTAAAAATGCTGTAACAATGAATGCCAGCACAGCATATCAATAAATCTATTCTGCAAAAAAAATGATGATATAAAAATATAGTAGTGGGTAAAGAACATAGTGTTATTTTAATGTTATGCTGACTTAAATTTGTTTAAATAGCTTCTTTCAAACGCACTTCTAGCATGCAAGGATAAAACAGTGCAAAACTAATCAGCAAAATCAGTACGTTTTTACACTCAAGTGAAAGTAAACAGACATAGATGGCAGTTTATTTTCAAGTAATAAACTTAAACACACAAAGACAAGCTCGCACGAAATGCAGAATCTCAACTGCTTGAGGCAAATGCACTTCCCATTTTGAGTGTAGCCACCCCTCCCCCCCAACAGTAGCAGGAATATCTGCCAACACAGATCAAGAGGTTGGATGTGAGGGTCAGACAGGCACCGCTCCTACACTTTATCTCGCCTCAAATCATCCAGTTTCCTTTTATCTCTTCTTAGCACTTTTCCCGTTTCCTGCTCTGCCCATCTGCAAACGTTACTACCTTCTTGGAATAGGGTAACTTTAGAAAGAAGCAATGGGTGAGGGCAAAGGGGCACTAGCTTACTTACACTGGCAATACCTTTACAGTGTCTTAGAGACAGCAATTTAAATTCAAACATTTGCTGTCAACTTCATGTTAAATTTCAGGACAATTACATTAAAACTGAATAATTTATTGGGAATTATTACACCTTTAGGGTGGCTGCCTAAAAATGCAGGTATAGGTAATCCCACTTCATCTGCTTGTCACTATACTCTGCAGCCACCACCACAGTGTATTTTGTCTGTTGCAATCCTTATCAGCTGTTACAACCCTTTGCACTTTCTTACTTACCATCTGAGCCTTGTTGCTACTGCAGCCACTGCTGGAGGAATTCTCCACCATCCCTGGGCTCTTATGCTCCGATAAGACAGGTCGGGGGTTAGTGTGCTCTACTAATATATTTTAATATAAAAATACTAAACTATAACACCCTGGTGACTTTCCCAGATCACACCACATATATGTTACTACCGTTACCTGACTTTGTGCCCTCCAGCGCCCGCCGCCACCGCCCGACTCCCTCCCTGCCAGCCCGACACTGCCTACCGTGGTGCTCACGAAGCTGCCCCGCTGGTCCCTGGACCCTCCCTCTCATGGCTGATCACATAGTCACTCCCACAATGCAACAAGTTCGGCAGACGCGCGCTTGCGCTTCAGCGCCTGCAGCGATCAATGCAAATTAGCTGGGGAACGGTCGCCTAAGGCACGCGGCGACAAGGATGTTTTCTGGAAGGGTTGCTGCGCCCCTGCGTGGTCCGCGTGAAGGGCAAAAAGCAATTCTAGTAAATTGTTCAGAGAACTACAACGTCAGTCTTTGAGTCCGAAATTATAGCAAGTATTTTATTAACTATAAAACATTTTAAATAAAGTTTAGCAATATTTCAGGAATACATTTTATAACGAAAACCTGAGAGTAATTAGATTCCCTGATATAGCAGTAGTGTATACACCGAGTGTAAATTATGGGCTAAACTTCATACGTATTTACAAAAGGAAGACAGGAATTACAGGTATACAGCTTGTTTTCCAGGTCCCCACAGGATCCAACAATAGCGTTTCCACACTTTGGGAGTTACTTTTATAACTTTAAGTAACTTTAGAGTTGTGGCTGACTTTTTCTGCCTGGAACAAAGTAAAAAGACAAACATTTATATTAAGCATTCAGAAAATGTTTGTTTACACTTGAAATGCAACTTTGCTAATCTAGGTTGTCTTTAATAACACTTGCCTGTTTTATGACTTGTCTCCATTAACACTTTGATCGTATTTATGGCTTTATCCTTTAATCCAACTTCACAGACTGGCGTGCAAGTGTTAAGTTTCTATGAAACACAGTTGTTGTATCTGAGCTCCAGTAGATTTTGATCAACAATACATATGTAGATGAGAATTTTGCAAAAAAAAAAAAAAAAAGCTTATTATTTCTAAACCTTTCTCTCATAAATCAATCCATTGTTGAGAGACTCCATAATGCAAGGAGTAAATCAAGCCTTAGACAGCTACTTAGCTTCGAAATATTACAGGTCTGGCTGAATATTGGGGAAAGTTTAACTTAATTCTCATTATGTTTATTAGAAAAGTAAATTTGGGAAATGTAACAATACAAGTGTTGCCATTTGTAGTAAAGTTAGGGTTGATTAACTGCTGATATAAAATTTCATAGTTAATCAACAGCCAAATATTTTTATATGCAGCCTAGATGGTTTTCCAATAGTAAATAATTTTATTATCACATAAAGCATGAGGCACTCGTAAATTAATAGAAAAAAAAAAGAATACAGACCATATTAAGATTTGTCATACTCATGCATTATGTGTTACATACATAACCTTCGTTCTTGTTAACAATTATTCACTCCAACATTACAATTGCCCAGTTCCTGCCTTCTCTTAAACCTCCTTCCCCCTGAACATAATTCTGCACATATTAAGGCCTTAATGTGTGTGTGTAGATCAAATCAGATGGTGTGTCGTAGCTCAAAAGAACAATTTCTTTAGCAACAACCATTTGCACCCCCCAACATTTCTGAGAGAGTTCTCTGGAATTTTTAAAATCTGGCAACTTGTTACACTCCAACCCCCCCCCCCCAAAAAAAAAGTAAAACATGTTCCCAGTTACCTCTCTCTTTCCCATCATACCTCCAGTATTTGCTTTCTACGGGAGAAAAATTATTTGAAGTGTGCTTAGGTATAAAGATACCTACGAAAACAATTCCAAGTAAAAATCCTAATTCTTCTAGTATTTGTTGCATATGTGGGGGCTTTACAGATGTCCACCCATTGTGCCATCGTAACTTGCCTTTCCTGTCTCTCTTCCCAATATTTTCTATCCTTTTCTGATTGATTCTTATAGTTATCATGCAGTATTTGTTATGCCCTACTAATTGTTTTTTTTTTAACACCAGCTTCCATTCTAGACTCATCTAAAACTCTACCAGAGCTGGTCGTTCACTTAGCGCTCCCCTATCCCTTTCTCTTTGCCCATACACTGATGATATCAATCCCTGGCAGGGAAGGTGATCTCCAGACCTGCAGTCCAAACGTCTTGGCCTCATCCAACTTGGTTCCTTTGGCAATTTTTTCCAGTAAATTCTAGTCACTCTTGGCTATTTTCTATACCCATATTTGCAGTCAACTGTAGTGATAAAAATCTCCTTTCTCCATTCCTGTGTTGGCTTAGTTCTTAGAAGAAATCTCCTTTCTCCATTCCTGTGTTGGCTTAGTTCTTGGAATACTTTCTGCAACTTAATGAATATAATATTCTGTATGTTTTTAAACACCTGTATTAAAATATAAGAACAGGTGATCCCCGAATGAAGGAAACAAGATCATATACATTAACAGAAAAGAATACAAAACCATGTTAACATTTTTTCCAGCTACACACTATACATCACGTTTTCTTTCTTTATAACTGCCTTTCAGTCTAACATTAAATAAATCACTCATGTCTTTCAATCAAGATTCCCTTATTCTTTTCTCTTTGCCTATAATAATAATATCAATCCCTGGTAGGGAAGGCAGTTTCTAGCCTGCAGTCCAGCTATCCTTTAGGCCTCATCGCATTCTACTACCTTTTCCTCTCTAATTACTTGTTTCTAATATCTTTTCCTTTTCCTATTTTCTTCAATAATTTCTAAGCTCCTCTTGCATTTTTCTGTACTCCTACTTGCAGTCATCCCAACTGGCAACATTTACTTTCTCCATTCTCATGTTGGCTTAGTTCTTAAAATACTTTCTGCTACTTTATGTAATATTCTGTATGCTTTTTATTATTCTCCATAAGGATCTGTTTCCAAAATCTCACTCTCTATTTCTTGAACACCCCGCCCCACTTCATTATTATCCCTTTCCATTTTGATTTATAACCTTCTGCTTGTGTTATGTATATGCACCCTCAAATCAGGAAATCTTAAACCCTCTTGCACTACTGGAAAGCTCAACTTATCCCACTTAACTCTTGCCCTCTTCCCCTCCCTTTAACTCTTAATTATTGTTCACATCTCCTCTGGTTGATAAAAATATGCCTCACCCATATATACTACTGAATGGACTGAAAACATTTTCAGTGCTTTTTTCTTACTATCCATGAAAAACAGTCCCCGGGATTCATGAAGCTCGGCGCAAGGCCGGTGTAAGGCCTGCGCCGGCGGTGCAGTGAATAGTCGGCGTAGTAGCGCCATATGCATAGTAATGAGAGCGCGCCGCAACCACAGACACGTGCATAGTGTACGTGAGCGAGCCCAAGTAGGATGCGTCCGGAGGCGTGGCTAAGCCGGCAGGCGATGAGCAACCTAATGTGCTGACTGCCACGGTCCGCCCATAATAGTAATGGCAGCAGCCAGGGCCCGTGCAGAATGAAACGCACGTAGAGTATGCAACATAGTACCCGGCCCCAACAAAACGGAGAAGCAAATACAACCCACGAAGCCCTAAGTGTACCCGCCCAAGGAACAAAGGATACGCATAATCGTGTTTGTCCCGCAATGCACCGCCAGTGGGCATACCCAGAGAAGGTGTACCGCAGCATGTCAGCGCCGCACCGACATAGGAGTAGCGACTAAGGTTACCACCTGTCCCACTTTGCGAGGGCAGTCCCTCCATGGGCAGTTGTGTCCCGATAAAAATATTAAAACGGCAAATGTGCTAAGATTGTAGGACATAATGATATCCCGTATTTAATGTAATGGTTGCATGAAATGGTTATTTCCGTAACTGAAATACCTAAATGTCACAAGAAACAGAATAAGCAACCAAACTGCTACAACAATAAGCTTTTATTTAGGCAAACAAGTGAAGTTCTATGCTATATAGTGACCGTGGGTATGTGTCGGCCTGTAAAATCTGATGTGAGTCCCGAAAATGTCCCACCTTGGCCACTGGAAAAGGTGGCAACCCCAGTAGCGACATGGGCATGGTCACCAGGGTTACCAGCTGTCCCACTTTGCTATGGACAGTCCCTCATTGGACAGTTGTGTCCCGCCAAAACTCGATGAAATGGCAAATGACCTGAGATTTCCTGCCAAAAATATTCCCGCAATATACCTGTAATAGTAGCATAAAACATATATTTTGTATATGAAACACATACATGGCATAAGAAACTGAATAAGGAACCCAAATGCTAACAGAATAAGCGTATATTATGGCAAACAAGTGAAGTTCTGTCAGCTCCACTTGCTGTGGGTATGTGTTGTCCTGCAAAATCCAATGTTTCCACAAAAGATGTCCCACTATGGGCATTGGAAAAGGTGTCAACCATAATGGTCACAAGCAGTAGTGAGAGTACACAGCCGGGTAGCTGTGTCGACATAACAACAGGAAGGAACCAAGATACCCTAAACACAGGCAAACATGTGCATAGCAACATGTCCCACACCCAGCAACGTGTTTGTCGCATACACAGGACGGCGTATGTCCAAGTGTAATATCCAGAAGCAGAACCCATGCATGCAGATGTAATACACAATAGCCCCATTGTAGCATGTAAGTCCCACCCATGTACGCCTGTGCACCCAAACCAGCTAGCATCCTTGTGCAGTTAAAGGGCCCTTTTTTTTTTCCCCCCAA